>NC_080593.1:137571093-137875379 GCF_027887145.1 Ammospiza caudacuta
ACTTATTTATTGAATAATAATACTCTGGTTATAAGGTAGTTCAGCACTGTTGGGCATTAGCCCCCTGTTAAGCCCCTGAACAAGTATGAAATACTAATTTCTACTGTTTTATTATTGTTTGTCATTTGAGGAACATCCCTGATTTTAAAATACTTATCCAAACTTATTAGGAGGTATGACTTGAACAATATTAAAACTTTCCTGTCTTCTTTAAATAATTTTTCTGCTCTTCAAAATTATGCTTATGTATTTTGTTCTTAGGAGTTAGATCAAATCGTGGCATACGAACTGAAGACTGGAGGAGTTTTACTGCATCCAATATTCGGAGGAGGAAAAGAGAAAGACAAGTATGTTTATTTAAGCTGCAAGTCATTGCAGGGTATGTTTTTATGGGGCCATTAATATATGCCTTGGGTGTGTTGTGTAGCACAAGGCCAAAGGCTGAAGATGTCAAGCTGCCCGAGGCATGTATTACCAGTCCCATAAAGTACATCTTGAGTATATTCTAACTGTTGGGGTTTTTTTTCCTTTCAATTTGAATCTCAAAGGAAATGAAGCATAATGAATGTTTTTAATGCTGTTACGAAACTGCTTTTTAGTAAGAGGATAAGAGAGAACATGGAGCCAGAATTTTGATGTGAGCTGCTTCTGGAGTGATTAGTGATTTTCAGGCTTTTTCATGGTATCATCAGCTTTCTATTTCTTTGCTCTTTTTTCTTTCTACTCTCAGATACCACCTTGTAGTCTTAGACTGAGATTTCTTAGTATATTGGGGGTAGAAAATTATTAGATCAGTCATCTGTGAAGTACTGTTAGTTACCAGTGGGAACTGGCTGGGTTTCTATTTTCCCAATAATTGTAGCTTCGGTGTGTCCAGCTTAGAATTTCTGATTCCCCTTCCCTCTCTTGTAGTACTCCAGTACTACCTACTGAGAAGTGCTAAACACTGGAGGTGGAAAATACTGCTACATGTCAGATCATTAAGTTGATATGGGTTTCAGTGACAAACTTGCTGGGTTCTTCTTTTCTTGCAAATGTTGATCTCCATTTAACACAGCCTCACAAGAGTTGCTTCTGGAAACACACAAGCAGCCTGTGCACAACTGCAAGGTTGAGCCTGTGCAGGTAAACTACTATGTCAACTTCTGTTCTTTACTGCACAGAAGCCCTTGTCTTTGGAAAATACAACCAAAATTGTCTATAACAGTGGTTCTTTCACACTTGATAGTGTGCAAACCCGTATTTTGTTAATTTAAAGTTAAAACTCTGGGTTTAGAACTGAATGAATTTTGAAAATCACTACATTCATAGTAATAAGATCAGATGACACTAGAGATAAGGGGCACATTTTTAGATAAGGAAATTCACTAAAATCAAAATCTCTTTCTAACTCTTAATTTTACTAGTTGCACTATATTTATTCTAGAATTGGACACAAATAATTGACAAAATCTGTCGAAGTGCTCTTAAAGTTGTGTTTCCTTGCTGTGATATATTGTTGGAAACTGTTTCTAGTTATTTTACTCATATTTTATTCATTGTGTTGCAGCTTGTTAATAATAACCACAGCATCACTTAAGTATGAATTACAACTTGCTGTTCTTTGTAGATTGCTATGTAAATTATGGATGTGTTCCTGATTCTGAGAGATAATTTGTATTGAAGGAAAGTATTTTCATAATGGGGCCTAGAACATTTTTCTCCAGTACATTCTATGCATTTCATTTCTTTGTTCTACTTGTTATGATACAGCTGGCAAAGGTATTTGCAGCACAGCAGTTCCAATTAATAATAATATGAAGGAAATTTGTGTTAAGTAATAATCTCATTTTTCAGCTAAATTAGAAGTAAAATATAATAAATCATCAGGGGAAATAAAAACCGAAAACCCAACTTCCTTCAGACACACAAATTAATTTGTGTGCAAAACAAAGGTCTCAGATTCTTCCTGTTTATGTCTGGTGTAGTACCAACACTGCACTCCAGAGTACTTATTCTAAAAGTCAAAGTCCCAGAGCCTGGGAAAATGCAGGAAAGAAAACTGCAGATTAACTGCTGTGTGGATGAAAGCTTCAGAGGGAAGCTTTGTGTGTAACCTTTTCATTTCATGTCCTCCTCTCTCAGACTGTGGTTCTCTTCAGCCTTTGATTGTGCTGGTACCACCCTACTGTAAAAATTAAAAACTTTGTTTCATATGGAAGAAGCTTACTAACAGGCTTTATATGGAATGGCTGGACTCTTTTCAGGAGCATGAGCATTATAAAATTCTGTGGAAAAGGTTCTTCATTGTCTCCTTTGACAAAGGCTCTAGGTCCATATTGGTAATTTTAACACTGTTTTGGTGCCAGTTCAATAAAATAATGATTGAAGAAAAATATAATCTGAAGAAACGTATTAATATTGAGTGAACTACAAGATGTAACTGTCAAATGCAAACTTGTGTCAGTTTGTTTTGCTGTTAAATAATGTAACCAGTACCAAAATCAATCAACACTTAGTAAATTTAAAAAGAGATCTTGGAATTGTGCGTACTGGCTCAGTTGTAATTTGCAAGAAAAGAATTTTACAAAAGTCAATCAACTGTATAATTTGAAGCTGGATAAATAGTTTTTATTCTGAGACCAAATTATTATATAATGTCTGAACCACAACCTCAGTTTCCTCCTTGAATTTCAATTCTTTCATGGTTATTAATCCTTCCCTACCTCAGAATAGAGAAGTATCCAGAATAACAGGAGAGTTGTGATAAGGAGAGCTTCAGCAATGCTTATCAACTACAAAGAAAGAGTTAACCTACATCTTTTCACAAAATTACTGTACCTTAGAAGGGTAATACTTGCTTAAATTTAGAAACAGTTCTCTTTTTGTATCTTCTTAAGATGTTTAAGCAGATACTCATGAGCAAAGTCAAGAGATTCTCCCAGTACATAGAAGAATGGAAAAGTTATGAAGGTATTGCAGCTACCTTGGTTGTTGCCATCTGAAATATTAAGGGCTGCAGTCAAGGAGCTAAGTGCTGGTACTGTCTTTCTAGAACACTTGCTAGTGAACCTCAGCAAACCTGGTTTCTTCAGATGTGTGTTACTCATTCATGGAAAACTCAGATGTCCTGTGAAAAATACTAAAAGAACAAATATAGCAAAGCAACATACAGTTGCCATAGGCTTGGTTCGTCAAGAAAATTAAGTCAGACTATTAATAATTTCTTCTTCTCAAATAAGAGTCTCTTTAAAAGGAGGCAAAAAAGTCTTCTTCTTCTCAAGGATTAAATATTACCTGCCTAGTGTTCTTTGCCATGTTACCTGATTTAGAAGATACCAAGTTTGCCAAAATATTGAAAGATAAAGTTGCTAACTAAAATAAAAGGAAAGAAATTCCTTACGTCCATTACATGAAAGTATTCTGTGAATTGTAAAACTCCTACTTTTCTTGAATTGCAATAATAGTTTATTTAAATACAAAATATTTACTATATACAGTCACTCTTAAATGGAAGTGGTGCAGGAAGATTGCTGATTCATGAGTAATTTCCAGACTCAGTCACAGGTTCCTTGCTCAGTGTGCTGGTGCTCCCATTGTCTCTACAGCCCTAGACATTATTATGCCAGCTATCTTGTGCCATTAATCTCTGTACAGTACTTGCTGTATGCCAGGTACATACACCCCTGTCACCTCTCTGGATAAGTGTGTGGTCATATTCAGAGTGCCATGATTTGTAACTGAGGCAGTACAAGAAATTCTAAGTAATTGGTGCAGCTCAAAGCTTGGTTGCTCAGGTACATTTTAAATTTCATTCAATAAAATGCAAAATAAAAGTTTTTTTGATTTTTTTTTTTCAGCCCTGCTTCACATTTACATTTTTCTATCAAACACCCCCATACACTGTCCTGGGAGTATTACACGATGTTCCAGTGTAAAGCACATCTTGTTATGAGACTGATTGAGAACAGAATTAGCATGGAGTTCATGTTACAGGTAGGTATTTAGATGATTATGTGGAATATAAAAACTCCTTGTCTTCAATTGCATTTCTGTTCATTAAACAGAGTTCAGAGAAGTAGAGAACAGGTCATCATAGGATTCCATCTGTGGTTTCAGTTTTAGCAGGACTGCACAAACATTTGGTCATTTGGGTTAGGATTCTTATGCATAACTTACAGTACTTTTTATATGGTGCATATTCTCTTTAATCTTAAGGTGTTTCGTTGGTTTGGGTTATTTTGATTTGTTTTTAACACTGAGAGCCAGTTTTCCTGTCCCTGACTGGTGTTGCTGTGAGCTAACCTAATGAAGTTATAAATAATGAGAATCCAGCTCCAGCTCTCTCATTAAATGAAGTTTTCAGTGCTAGATGAAACTTAGATGCTTGTATTAGAGAAGCATTTGAATAGAAGATTGTAATTTTATTCTGAAATACTGAACTTCTGCAGAACTGTAGTTTCTCTTCTTCACTAATTATCTTTTGTGACATACTTTAAAAAGAATAGGGTGCTACAAATAAACAGTTAAAAATTAGTGATATTTTCTCATCTGCTTCAGGTTTTTAGGGGGTTGGGAGTTTTTGCCTTGGTTTGAGGTTATTTTTAAGGAAAACATACATTTTATTGTGCTAGAGCTATTTTAGGTGGTGGTCAGGTTGAAAATACTGCGGAGAATCTGATGAATGTTTAATTTCTGAAAAAGAAGATATAGTCAGTGATTTCTTTTACTGTAGATAATTGTTGAAAGTTGATGATCTTTTAATGGATTTTGTATATGTATGTGTAACTTGGAGGAAGATACATTTGGACTGAAAATTTCTGATACGGTCAAGCAAATAATTTCCTGTAAAGTCTTTATTTTGCAAAACTTTTTTTAAAGCCAGTTATCAGAAAGTGAGTTTATTGACCTTTAGTTGCAATTAAACAGAAATTAAACAGAAAAGCTTATTTTAAATATAAGTGTTTAGGGAAAGTAATAACTTTTTATCATTTTAGGTTTTCAACAAGTTGTTGAGTCTGGCCAGTACTGCTTCATCTCAGAAGTTCCAGTCACACATGTGGAGTCAGATGTTGGTTTCCACATCTGGGTTTTTGAAATCTATCTCAAATGTCTCAGGCAAAGACATCCAACCTTTAATAAAGCAATGGGTGTATCCTTTTTACTCTTGGTCTGGATTGTTAATATGGAAAATGAATTTGGTTTTTTAATTGGCACAATCAAAAGAATGTGAAGAAGGGCACGAAATATTTTTGCATAAAACAGTTAAGTACATTATTCTGTGAATTAGATACATGTGTGAGCCACAAGTTCGCAATCTTTTCATAGTCCTTTGAACTGCACTGGCTTTTCTACATGTTCTTTACTAGAAGGGATTTCATTATTTTAAGTTTTCATTTGAAAGAAACACAGGAACTCTGCTGGAATTTAAGGCCAAATTATACTAAAAGGATTCCAGAGGACACTGCCCATAGAAATATGCTGAACTGGGACATGGAAAATCCTATAGTCTGGTGCATTTTAATATGTGATTTCCAGTAAATCACCATGAAATTAGTAACCTAAAGCACAGACTATTAGTTTATATACTTTAATAGCTTGGTAGCTTGTGTTAATAGTACAGTTTCAGGTAAAATAAACCTCTGTGTGTTGATTCTTCAAATTTAAGTGATATTAGTCAAGAAACAGGGTTTCTTATTTTGAATTGATATGAGGGGCAATTTGAAGTGACTCCGTTTAGCAGGTTTCATTGTTAGTTTTATTTAATGTGACTCAAGGCTAGAGTTGTATGTGCAGCAAAAACTTACCTTACTGTTGTAACAGACAACAAAAGAAGGTATTTAATTTGAGCTGACTTAACAACATTCATGCATCTCAATATCTTAACTAAAAAGCACTATATAATTAGTATTTATAGAGTAATTTTTGAGATTAGTATTTTATTTGCATCAGAAGCGTTCATAAAATATAAATACACATTATTCTGATTTACATACCTTGCTGTGCCAAGCACTTAAGAAAAATAGGAGTTCTGTGTTCTCACTGCAGTGACAGCTAAATGTCAGCATTACTATCTGAGCTGGGTGAATCTTAACTGCATCTGTTCTGTAAGGAAGAAAGAATTGTACCTCACACATTTGGGGATTATTTTCACCTTTTCCATACTTCGGCCCCAAGGTTGATCCTGGTAACTATAACTTGTATTTAATTCTGTGATTGCAACTTCCCTAGCATGTTTCAAACACTGCTATTCCTGTGACAGTGGATTTCCTACCCTGTAAGATCCTATGATCTTACAGAAGGTCTTCATGTTGTTTGGGAGATCTTACTGCTATTAAGTAGTGCTGGCTGTATTATGCCATTAGCAAGGGTTGTGTTGATGCTGAGTGTAAACCTCATGCTGAAAAAACACTAAAAATGTCTTAAACTGTACCTGATGACAAAGTCCCAAGAGCTTCATGAAGGCAGCATCCATGAACAGAACCAGTCTGAGATATTTAGTCAAATGGCCAAATTTTGAGAGGAAAGTTAATAACCTCTGTATGAGAAGAAGTGTCTTTGAATATTGAAGCTCTTCCCTTAAATGTTGGGACATGAAAGAACAGATTTTCCTCCCTTGCTTTTGTCTCATATTGTCAGAGACTTGTGAGCGTGTGCATTAGAATAAAATGCTTCAGTTTAGGGTTTTAGTTTACTATAAGTCAAGTGTAGTAATGGCTGTGATACAGAAATGAAGAATGAAAATATTCACGGGAAAAATTGTCTTGAAGAACTCATGGCCGGGGCAAAAATTCAGAGTGAGATTGTTACTTTTTATCATTCATATGGTATACTTTGATGTATACCTGAACACACACACACAAACACACACACACACACACACATATGAATGCTCACATGACCTAGTTTGGAAAATTATAATAAAATAATGGAGTTAAATGTAGTGTGGGTGGAAGACAGAAATTAATGTCTACATTTTCCCCTTAGTTTTATTTAACTAAAATACATAGTAAAACCATATTGAAATTACTGAAGTCTTACACAATTACTTTTTCTGAGAGCATGCCAAGGACATTGGATGTGGTGGAGTCCAGAATAGGTTTTCATAATTAATTTCCTCATACTAGGTAGTTTTCATTTCATTTCAGTTTTTCTCCATAAGAAACATAAAAGGGAAAAAAATTTAAGGAATGTAAAACCCCAGAATTTCGTGAATGAACATGAGTGATTTTATTTCCAAATTTTCTTGGAATGGGAAATTCTAGGAATAAAGAAGCATAAAGCAAGTTTTAAGAATTGAGAATTATGGATTTTTATAACTATTGCATTGTGCACTAGAATTCCTATACTGCTTATTAGGGATCAGAGTGGAGTGGTAAAATTTTATGGTAGCTTTGCATTTAATAGAAAACGGAATGTATTGGAATTGGAAATAAAACAAGATTACACATCTCCTGGGACTCAGAAATATGTGGTAAGGTGCATTTTCCATATTTAACCTACAAGTACAAGTATGGTGTATACATTAATAAACATAAGTTTAATGTTAATAACAAAATCTTGTGAACTTGAAGGGTCCTCTTAAAGTGACAGTGCAAGAACTTGATGGCTCATTCAACCATACATTGCAGATTGAAGAAAACAGTCTTAAACATGATATACCTTGCCATTCTAAAAGCAGAAGGTAAGAGCTGAAATACTAACTGCAGATATTTTTACTATGGATTTATGAAAACATTTAGGGCATTTGATTATAAATATATGCTTCTTCTTAATCTTACTGAATAAGATTTACCTGTGATGTAAGTGGAGAATTTCATACTCTTTAAGGACAGCAAGAAACCTTACACAGTTCTTAATTATAAGTAATTTTGTAGAAGTTTTATGAAGACCTCATTTATGAGAATAAATTGAATGAAGACTCTAATCAATCAAATTATTCAAAATGTCTTTGAATGAGAATCACAAATTAGAGGGAAGACACACGTAGGCCAGAGGAGTGCCTCAAGTGAAGAGAGTGCTGGGACTGTTGGGTAAACCTAAGGAACAAGGAAAGTGACAAACTTCCCTCATAGAGTCTTTCTGTCTTCTAATGGGTTTTGATAGTTACTTTGAATTCTACTTCTCAAGCTTCTGTGTTTATCTGTAATTGTAAAAATAGTGGGAGTAAAAATTATGGAAATGGATACATAGCTCAAATTTGTGAATATTATGCTTTTGTGTGGTGAAAGGCACGGAGTACTTTTGCATTCTTAAACTTAATTTTTAAACATATATTTGCCAGTCTGGTAAGTAATACTTTTTTTTCCACTCTTTTTTAATAGAAATAAGAAGAAAAAGATTCCATTGATGAATGGAGAAGAGGTGGACATGGACCTTTCTGCTATGGAGTAAGTTGGCTTGTTGGAGTTTCTCAGTGTGAGTCTGAGCCATCTTCCCCTTGTCTAAAGCATGCTATTTCGAGGGATTGGATAATAAAGTTGTACTTTATTATATGACTGACAACTTTCAAGACTATCTCACATTTCTCTGTCTTTACTGAAACTTTTCTGCTGTAGCTAGGAAATGCTGGCAAAGTGTAAAAAGTATGGGTTAACCAATATAATCAGATTTTATAAAAAATCTGGACATTGTATGGTGATAATAAATTTCTTCACTCTAACACATTTCCAGTGATAACCTTTCAGCTGACTTCATAGGTAAAATGTAAACAAGAATTTGTTTGAAGCAAAGTGAGAGCAATTTTTATTGGATCTTGATGAAGACCATTTCACTGCCACTAATACAGACAGGTTCCTGAAATCTGTAATTACAAAAGAATTCCTCTGGATTAAAATAATGATGAAGTGCTTTTTACTGAAATCCACACTGACATTCATTTCAGTTGGAGCTGTTAAGCTCTTTGGAAGCAAATTGTTGCTCAATGTAAATACCTGCCTTACCCTCCTTGACTTGGAGCCAGCTGTACCCTCAGAGACAGTGGAGGTGTTGGCACCTGGTTTTCTGGCTGAGGGAAGTAAATATTCTGCTCTTGAAAGCCAGTGGTGTCTCTTTGAAGAAGGATAGATTGCTTGTCACCTTAAAAGTGTTGCAGATTCTCATAAATTTAACCTCATCTAATACATTATGAGAAAAAAATTTGTAATATGTATTTACATTGAGCAAGTCATTGCTATGATTTCCATAGGACAGCTGACATATGAATAGTTTATTGTATTGAAGGATAATTACCCTTAATATTTGTGACTATTTCTGCTCATTTGTGTTCAGGTCCCTGCTGCATTACACTGAGCTGATACTTCAGTAATCTTAGAATGACCTTTGAACTGGGATAGGATTTTATGCAAGACACTTGCATTTGATCTGATAACCTAATCTGTGGTGTGGTCATTCTGCTGTCCAGTTTGGGCTTCTCTGCTCCAAGCATGCGTGATAATACACATTCCATTTTCTAAATCTTGTGTATACACTCTTGTACTGTTGTTTCTTCTCTTGCTACTCACTTGGTGGCAATTCTGGATTTTCTACAAACATATACAGAAATACACATCATATTTATAATGATGCTCTTTTCATCAGTCCATACTGTCTGCTAATGCCTTAATGCCTTATTGTATTTTGATTTTGTGATTTTGTATGGAAAAATGAGTAAGAGAATGTATTGCATAATTTGTGCTGTGTGAATAATAAAATGTAAAATGTGTGTTTGGATGGAATACAACTGAGTCATTTTATCTGTGGGATAACTTTATCCTGATTTTTATAATTTTCATGGTTACCCTTGTCTGCTTTCAACATCATAGCATGTGAGTGGTTGTAAAGGAGTTTCACATCTATTGATTTAAAAAAGTGTATTTACCACTAGATTTTCTTTCTTGGATTTTGGTTTTTTTTGGGTTTTTTTTGTAGTCTTATCCTTTGGAAGGTGATAAAGTGCTTATCAGTTAGGAAAATTGTAGCATCCAAGCACATAGAATTAGATATACTGGGATCATACAGTAGTTTACCATAAACAAAGATCTGTAGGTTAAAAATACTAAACCACTGTATTCACTTTGATATATTGGAGGTGTGGACAGATTGCCCTGGGAGGCTGTCGAATTGCCATCCTAGAAGCAAGAGATTGGAGCAGAAGACTTTCAAAAGTTCTCTCTAACCTGTATTTTGTTATGGTTCTTTGAATTTAAATACTTTCCAAATAACTCATAACAAGTTAGAATATCTTTAGAATTTCTATAGTCTTGAAATTTTGTAAGCTATTAATGTTTTTTATGTCTGTCTTAGTGCTGACTCCCCCTTGCTCTGGATAAGAATAGATCCTGATATGTCAGTACTGAGGAAGGTGGAGTTTGAGCAGTCTGATTTCATGTGGCAGTATCAGCTGAGATATGAGAGAGATGTGGTGGCACAAGAAGAAGCCATTCTGGCACTGGAGAAGTTCCCTACTCCAGCATCCCGGCTTGCCCTGACTGACATCCTGGAACAGGAGCAGTGCTTCTACCGGGTGAGAATGCTGGCCTGCTTCTGCCTTGCAAAGGTGAGCTTGTGTGCAGTGAGGGAAGAAATCCACTAGACTTTGTAAATGGCTCAAAATGGGTCAAAACTCATCACAGTTCCTAAACTGGCTTGAGATTTAGCTTCTTAAATGTATTCGCCAAGTATTTTTAACATGAGTGATTTGAAAGGAAAATTGTATTATTTTAGTCTGTAAATGGAGGCTGTAGAAGGCTTTCATAATTGTCAAAATTGAGATGTCAGACATGAAAACCACAAGGGATTTTTCCAGATTTCATTAAGTAGCTGAAATAAAAGACTTTTGTTTCATTTTTTTCAGAACCAAAGTATATTTTTTATTATTTTAGTGGGAAGTTCCTTGGCCAGTCTGTTGAGAACTGTGAAGTGCTGAAATTCATCTTTTCTTAATTGAACTTCAGGTTGCTGCTCTGTATCGTTTCAGATTGAATAGAGTCACAAAAGAAACATCAAGTTGTGATACAATTAAATATTAAAAAGCCAAATAATTGTCTTGTAAAGGGAAGATCTTTTTTTTCCTTACACATAAATTTAGCATTAAGAATGAAAGTTAGTAAACTCCTAATTTTACAAGTGGGTGGAAACACAGAAAAACAAGAATTTCTAAAATGGCATATTGGTGACTTTTATACACATGAAGACATATTGATAGACAATTTGTTCAGATTATTGACATATAGCTTACTTTCTGCTGTGTACCTGTTGGGAATAATTTCATTCCTGTACAGAAATAAAACCTTCAGCCATATTTTGAGAATGAAAATCCCAGTGTTTTTGACAAACTATTTTAATATGAGACACTGATATGGAACTGCCAGTTTATGTTCTAGTATTGGTGCTGCCAGTATTTGACTTAAAATATGCACTTTTTAAAACAAATTCACTTCTAATATTTGTTTGTATATATTCCAGAGGTAAATACTAAAAGTGCAGTGGTTGCAACTTTAAATGCTATAGTTTTTTCTATCTTTACTGTAACTTATTTGGCAGTTGGGCTGCAGATAATCATTGCTAGTTTTGTTCAGTTGTAATTGTATGGAGAATCTTGGGTCTGTGGATAAGGTGGTTGACTTGCAGAAAAGAAGATAATAAGGCAAGCAAAAAGTATGGCTGTGACATGAAATCAAGGTGAAGGAGAATGGCAGAACAAAGTTGTAGATATGTTTATGGAAGTACCTGGGAGGAAAGTGTAGTACATTCTATTACTGATTCCAACACCAGGACATTAATAAGAGTAACTTCCTGTTATCGTCGAGTTTCATTTTCTCAGGTTGTAAATATTCAGGATTTGTATTCTTTATTGAAAAAAGCCAAGTCCTTCATGATTATTCAGGAGGAGGGTTCTTTTTTTGTTGATTTACAGTTTCTAGCTGGGTTGCAGTTACTGTTGTCAAATATTCTCAGTATACTCATGTTGATACAGAGAAATGATATGTGACAATGCAATTGTCAAACTGAATTTGCTATACTTTTTTGGTATACCTCATTGTAAAAAAGGACTTCAATCTCTCAGCAGTGAAGTATCCAGGAGACGTATTAAATCCTCGTTGATAAATTAAGGATATGTGTGAACATGTGTGCACACACACTGTGAGTCTCATTCACCAGTCCTTCAGGACAAATAACAAATACAGAGAAAGGAGAAGATCATGTCACAGTCTTAATTCCTGAGGTTCCACAGGCTGATTTCCCAGTTCAGGTCCACTGCAGTGTAGGTGACGTGTTATAAACTTTGCAATAGGAACACTACCATCACAAACTTCTCCCTCCCAATTCAGCACAGCGTAAAAATGTAGACAAAGATTTAACTCACATGCACATCTATGAATGACGAGATTCATAGATATGCATGTGAGTTAAATCTTTGTCTACATTTTTACTCTGTGCTGAATTGAATGGTGCAGAAATGGAGTGTGCCTCCTGCCTTTTTAAGTAGAAATGCAACACTGGTCATTTGCACTACTGTATGGGAAACTTGCAGTTACATTTAGTTCAGAATGTGTAATGTCTCAGTAGACTAAGTAGAAAAATCAGATTCTGTCAGTAAAGAGAAAATCAAATGAGTGACAACGCATGATAACACAAAAAAATACTGAAAAGATGATGGTTTAACTACTGTTGATTTTAATTGAAAATAGTTATCTGCAGACTTTGTGAAATTAAATGCTTACAATAAGAAGTTAATATTTTAAAATATACACCCTGATATTAATGGAATGGTGAATATCACGTAAACATAGGACACTTTGATCTTTTGGGGATTGAGTTTTATTGGACATTGCTACATAAATTTTGTGTATGTAGTTTTAAGTTCTTTATCGTGGTTTCTAAGCCGTCTTTGGGATTAATCTTCCTCTGCAGGAAGAGTTACTGTAGCTTTCATAAAAGGTTACATCTTCAGAAAAACCTTCATCTTTAGTTCAAACACTTCAGCTATTGCAAGGGGAAGATCAATTGCAGTATTTTCCCTCTCTGACTTTCCCTTGAAGCCTGACTTAGTGGAAAAATGGTTTTTAATTATAAAGCACCACACTTCCCCAAAAGCAATGATGAAGTGGATTGCTGTGGATTTTCAGATAGCCTCTTGATTTTTCTTCACTCACTGCATATGTAATAGCCTTTGAAACAAGCTACCTAATCTAAAACAAATCATCAAATTCAAGTTTTTCTTTGTAAGAACAGATTTTTCCTTAGTTTGTGGTGGGTCTGTAATGGGAATTCCTGCATCTTCGTAGGGTGCATTGGTCCCATTTGTGTGCACTCACACATCAGGCAGATTAACCATCAGCAGGCACAGGTGTTCTGCAGGCTTTCGGTGCTTCTTACAGCAAATGTGTGAAACCCAGGGTGCTGGGAAGGTACAAAAAGCAGTTCTGTCTTTGTGGAACCTTAACTGTCTTAAACCAAAGCAGACTGTAGCAATAAATTGTTCTCAGTGCACAGTCTTCAATAAATGACAAGTAAAGTTAGAGGGGACTCCTTGCCTTTAACTTTAGGAGTGGTCTTTTATTCTTGGGGTGGCTAAGGCCTGTTTAAAGTCTAGGCTGAGGTTACTGGCAGGGTAAATTTGGGAAGCTGGTATTGCAAAATCTCCTTTCATGACTGGCTTGCGTAGAGTCAGAGAACTTGGCTTAGTAAACACAGAATATTAATCTAAAATATATAAAAGAGGTAATAATTAAGAACAGAAGTTTATCATGGAAGGATAGTTAGTTGCAGATGTCTTCCAAATGGAACAATTTCCATAAAACTTACCTTTAATGTAGATAAGATATATTGGGAATGACAGTGAAAACTTAGCTAATATAAGATAATACACTCCTGAAAGTAAGTATCTATTTAAAGGAGAGAATGTTCTTGGCAATTACCCTTTTTGATTATGGGAAATGTGTATTTTTCTACAGCCAAACTAAACTTGCAGTGGTCATGTAAATATGATTTCCCTTCCCCCTACTTATTCAGATTGCAAATTCCATGGTAAGTACGTGGACAGGACCACCAGCCATGAAGTCACTCTTCACCCGAATGTTTTGTTGTAAGACTTGTCCAAACATTGTGAAGACCAACAACTTCATGAACTTTCAGAGCTACTTTCTTCAAAAGGTAAAATTAATTTTTCTCAATGAATGTTTTAAAAGAATTGTCAAAAATATAAAAATGTTCCTCCAGTTGACAGTTACAGGAATGTGGATAGCATAAACCTGATTTCCTCTTTAATAAAAATCAAAGTAACTGATTCTTTCTCATATGGCTTCAGTTTATTCAATCTTATTAAAATCAATTAACAAATTATTAGCTATTTTTATCTGATTAGCTGAAGTTAAATTAGCAGTTTCTTCAGAAGAATGGAGAATTATAAATTATTATATAATTACTTGCAATTATTTGTGAGTTCATTCTTAAATAGGACTGTAAGGACTGTACTTTTATCTTTTAGGTGAATTCAGCAACTGCCTTTATTCTTTAATAGCAGTTATACTGCAAGTAAAATCTTATAACTCTTAAATTGGTGGACATCTTTAGTTCAACACATTGCGTAATCCTTCTTGCCCTCTTCTTTCTACTGTCAGCATCACATATTGCCACTGTTTATTTTGGTGTTAGCACAGGTTTTTTTTGCTGTAACCTATGGTTGTTCATTGAATAACAGGATTCATGACAATGTTTTTCTTTCAAGATTCACTGGACTGGGTGATTGAGTTCTTATTTCATAGATTTCATATCGATGATTTTATAGAGGGCTCCAATTTTGGTTTTTTCACTCTGTCCAAAATTGTTTCATTCTTCATGTCATTCTTGGACCTTCTTTTTGCATTTTTCTGCTTTTTTGTCATTGTTCAGTCTTTACCACTAAATCTTATCTTCTTCTCCCTTTTTAATCCTGTGTGCCAAGTTTGTAAATCTAGAGTAAGATTCTTATATCTGTGTTGAGTAGAGCCTAGAGATCTGCTTAGCTCACTCTAAAATAACTGCCTATTCAGAATAACAGCTGTCTGGCTAATAGTTCTTCAGGCTTCACTGACCCTGTTGGGTCTGTATATCTCAGTGAAAGTGGAAGCTTAGACATCATGTTCACATGAAAACTCTAAAATTCAGTGTCTATCTCAAATTCCATCACAATTTTCTGTGTCTTCTTGTTTTTCATTTGATACCTTTTTGATAATGTCTTGACTTAGAGTCTGTTTTTTGGATGTACATTTTTTTTAAATGTCTGTTTTGTGACTAATTACTGAGCAATAACTACATACTTTATTTGATCTGAAAATTATAAAGTACATGGTCTTACTGTCAAAAATTATGTAAATACACCTGCTATTGTAAATTTGTTAATTGCTGATTTTCAGGATGTACCTCTTTTCAGGGTGTAACTATCATTTCAATAACGTAAAGAGTGATATTAATTAATTTTATTACACAGACTATGCCTGTTGCCATGGCCCTTCTGAGAGATGTTCACAACCTTTGTCCTAAGGAGGTTTTAATGTTTATTTTGGATTTGATCAAGTATAACGATAACAGGAAGAATAAGGTAAAGACAGTGTTTATTTTAATCTCTCACTGATTTTCTTTTGGTGAAAAAAGTTTTAGTTAGTACACTGCATGATCTTTGATGCCACTACTGCAAATACCTAGCTCAGAGTTGATGAAAAGGTGATGTGGTAAATGTTAGAGAATGTTCTGTAGCTGACATCTCTATGGCAGCACTTCTTGGATGTTTCAAAGCTCTGTGTGCTTGTTGTTAATGCTTGTCTTCCTTTGCACACATACTTTTCTTGCTTTACTCTTTTTCATTCAAAGACCCAAGTGTTTGGAGAAAATGTAGCATGAGAAGTTCAGCACTAGTTTTTTGATGTTTATTTACCTTGAGAGGAGTATTTGAAAGAGCAAGGAAAGGAAATAATCTTTTTTAACACTATACAGGACTCTAGAATTCTGTGTTCTGAGTATCATTTCTAGCTCACAAAACTAGATTGTCTTCATCTGCTTAAATAACAGGTGAACCACAGGTTTATGTTGTTCCATCACTAAACTGAACCATCTGAGTTGGAAATGTTGTCACCCCAAGTTTCTTCCCAAACAGATCGCTTCTGAAGGATGATTAGAGGACCTTTAATATCCTGAGATGATACAGAATTCCATCTCTGTAGCTAGGAGCCTAGCACAATCTTCCCAATAAGTATTCAAAGTGAAGTGGAACCAGTCTAATGTGTCTTAAACTTCATTTTTTTGTGTGTGTAGAACACATACTGTAACAAGACACGTGCTGCTTGTTACTGAAATAAGGATGATGGATGGAGAGAGGTAGAGAGTTGGACATATGAATGCAGGCATCAGTAGTCACATAAAAGGGTGACCTGTGCTGACATCTCAGCCTCACCTTTCCATGTGTCCCTTCTACACATGTTTAACATCCTCTGCTGGATCTGACAGATGTTGGGTTTCTTTAGGTTAAAGTAACTAATACTCAAAGCTAGTACTTCTTTCTGATTTTTTTAAATTTTATATGTTTTGCTGCTTATTAACACAACCAACAGATGCAAAAGACAGCATAATGGAAAGGGTGAAACTATGAGCCCAGGTAAGAAGGGTGAATGAAGAAGAAAGATTTTTTTTCACTAAGCACCAGTGAGCTTACTAGTTTGCTTCAGAAGCTCATGAAGTTGCTGGCTGGATTAATAGTATGATTTTCAGGACCTTTTTTTTCCTGTTTTCCTTTCTTATGCAGTTTCTCCCATGGTCTTGATTTTAAGATCTGTTCTGTAACAGGGATGAAACATTTCTTAGCTTTGAAAAGATATATATTTTTATATTTTCTTGTGTTAAATATCGGTTTTATGTAGTTTTCAGACAACTACTACCGTGCTGAGTTGATTGATGCCCTAGCCAACTCTGTGACTCCTGCAGTCAGTGTGAACAATGAAGTTCGAACATTGGATAACCTAAATCCTGATGTGCGACTTATTCTTGAGGAAATTACCCGTTTTCTGAATATGGAGAAGCTTCTTCCCAGTTACAGACATACTATCACAGTCAGGTATGGTTTAATGACATTGCTTTTCTTGGGTTTTATGTACCTTTCTGTAGTTAGCTTTTGAGATTTTAGCTTGTATGTCTTAATCTTAAATGTCAAATTCCTTTCAAGTTTCAAAAGCTGATAATGCAAGTTTGTCTTGATTGCTTTACTTTTCAGCATTAATTTTTGTCAGTGTAGTGTTTGTAGATCTTTTGTAGCAGTCATAATTTGATCATCCCATGCCTCTTTAAGAAGAGTATTTGTGAAAGTTTTGCCTTGTAACAATAACTGTAGGGCATGCAACATCATCTGAGCTGTGTTTTCTCTAAGTTATCATGGTTATACTGAAACCAATCAATGGATTTGACAGAATGGAAAATTTTGTTTGTGTTTCTGCCTAATTCAGAGATAATAAGAGCTGTGTGTTAATGCTGTGAAAGACATTGTAACATGTTCATCATGTTAATGTGGATAACATAATTCAGAAGATTTGCAGTTCTTGATTTGGAAGAAAGTAATTTTATTTTCTTGGCTGATAATCCATAAAGCTGATGTGTATTTTATTCTGCTACCATTTCCAGCTGTTTAAAAGCCATTCGGGTGCTTCAGAAGAATGGCCACGTCCCAAGTGACCCTGCTCTCTTCAAGTCGTACGCAGAGTACGGGCACTTCGTCGACGTCCGGATAGCGGCGCTGGAGGCTGTTGTTGATTATACAAAAGGTACTTTCTTCCAAGTACTTTGACATTTTGTAACAATTCTCATACAAATGTAATGCTTACCTCATTAATATTAGGTTGAAATAGTGTCCACCATTAATGCACCATAGGTATATTAATAAGAAACTGAGGTTTCTATTACTGTTTTGTCCCAGCAGGTACAACTGTTGTGAAGATGTGCTGAGTATTGTTTCTCAGTGCTTTGCAAATTGAATCAGATACCAATGTTTTGAAATAATGATGGCAGTAAGGGGATTTGGTAATTTGTCTTTAACACTGCAGTGACTTTGATTTAGTTGATTTCAGCCATAATTGCTAGTCAAAGTCACTGATTTTGCTTTACCTTTTTCCCGATATCTTAATTGTGCTTTTTGCATGCATTTTGTGGTTATAAATTTTAGAAACTTAGATTATTGTAGAGATATTTTTGCTGATTCTGTTTTGCCATTCCTTATGCATAGCTTACGTTTGTGAGATGCATTCTTTTAATGTTACCTTAATCCTAGTTGACTATTGCAGGTCCAAGAAAAAAAAATCCCACGACAGTTTCTTAAATGATCTGTAGTTTATACACACTCCTGACAGATTTCTAATGGTAGTTAGAAATTACAGCTTCAGTGATTTGCATTACATAAAGTTAATTTAGCATTATATTGTCCTGTTCATTTATTTGGGTTAGTCTTTGTTTGTTCAGGAGATTTGTAGTACTTTTGTGTTTGGAGGTTTATACCTTTCAAAGTAGTCAAGTCCTTCAGCTCTTCCTCTGTAGCAGACTGGTGGATCTAGATTTCTAATTATTCTGCTTCAGATTCCATGGGTTTGTTTTGTTTTCAGGGTAAAGGAGAATTTCCTTTGCTTGTTACACAAATAATTGTTTTCTCCTTTTTTTTAAGGGCTGTATTACTTTGACATTACTCCTGTCTCTCTATCCAGAGACTTCTCAAAGTAGATAAGCAGTGGGAGGTTTTAAGGCAATTGGAATCTTTGAGTGAATGCATTCGGTGAAACTCAGGCATCCAGTCACAGACTGAAAGCAGGCTGTCATTCCAAACAGCTGATAACTGTGAGGGAGGCTGTGCACCCAGCAGGCTCCCTCCTGTAATCCACCAGACACTCTGTATCTTTAATCCACTGGTGATCCTGTGAGTGATACACTGCTAGAATTCAGTGCTGTGCTAGTGCTGTGCATATCTCTCTCTGGTGGGCTAATTGCTTACTCATCAGCTCTTTTCCTTTAGAAGAATCTCCTCACTAATTCATCCCCCCTTGTGGAAAGACAAACTGATAAAAATAATGTTTTCTCATTGAATTCTTGACCTTTTATGGAAGATATTTATAGTTAATAACTGGCTCGAATAAGGAAGTGTTTGTACTACAAAGTAATAAAGTACATATTTAAAACAGCTGATCAAACGGGGTGTTATATAAGCAAGACAATAGGGTAAGTTGCTTGAAACCTACAGGAAGCTAAAACTTGGATGGTGAAAAGTAGTAGATTACTTGAAATCAGTGGTTGAACTGAACAGTTTTTGACTGAGCTCACTGAGATCTGATAACGACAGACTAGACTACTGCTGTACCTAACTGCCTTGCACCTTGCTAACAGCTTTTTTTCTGATGCAGAGGTAGCAGATGCAAATATCTACCTTCTATAAAGTGACTGTAATTCACCACACAGCCTGCTATCTAGCTGGTCATCAGTCATTTTTCAAATACAAGCTTCCAGCAGTGAGCACAGGAGCTCCTGCTCCTGCTGTAAGACTGGTGGGTTTTTGGTGGAGGGATGATCCAGAAACTCAGTGTGCTAACTGACTTCTTCCTTTAGCCGTAGAGAAGTTAGCAGTGCTTGTCTTGCAGAGCCCTAAACCTGGCTTTGGTAGGAAAAATGATTGGCCCTCTATTGCCAAGAGATCTGATTCTTGCTGTTCCCAGTTACCTGGTTTCCAGTTCACACTGGATGCAGACCAGCAGCTGTCAACGCCTGTTGCTTGTGCCAAAGCTGGCTTTTAACAGTTCTTGTAAAGGAAGCTGACAGATTTTGTAATTTCCATAAAAAGGAAAGTCTGTGTTTTCTGGGTGGAACTTTCAGAGTAGGAATAACACTACCTTTTTTTGAGTTACTTGAAAAGAAGTAATTTCTTCATGGAACTGAATAACTTGTTTTCTTTGCCATTAATAGCAAGGGGTTTTTTGAGAAATGGTAACTTTTTAAAATGCTTGAGGCAGCATACAAGGGCTTGGACAGTTTATCTAAAGTGGCTTGAAGTGGACAGAGGTTATTAACTTTTTAAAGTTAACTTGTGAGAGGCTATATTACCATTAATAGTTACTTGTATAGAACAAGGCAGTTGCATACTTAGAAGAGATAACAAACTATTCTAAATAAATAACCATTATCAAATTTGATGGATGTTAATGTTCAGTGTCAAAGATATCTGCTGCAATTGAGAACTGAGACAACACTGCTTGTAATTTGAAAAAAAGAATCGCAAGGGGATTTTTGTTTCAGAAAGGAATCACATGTGTTTATATCTACCAGAAGTATGAAAATCTACACATGTTGTTTTTCCCACAGCCTTCTCCTAGACAAACTGGCAAGCTACAGACAGGATGGGTGGTCAGTGCAGTGGGTAAGAATTCAGATCATGGGCCACACTCAGAGGGTGGTGATCAGTGGCTTTTACTCAGGCTAGCAGTCTGTCACAAATGGGTGCCCAGGGAGCATCTTCAGAAATTATGTGGAGAACAGCATTGAAAGCAGCCTCACCAGGTTTATTGATGAGAATGCTGGAGATTTTCAAGATGCAGTTGGACAGAGTGCTAGATAATCACATCTAGGCTCCCTTCCCCATGGAAGGCCAGAGCAGATGATCTTGTGAGGTCTCCAAACCAGGTCTAGTATGTGGTTCTTCTGGCTAATAAGATTTGTTCTGTCTGAGGTCAGGTTTAATTTGTCATTGCTGTCCACATTGTTTCATAGTTCCTATATAAATTTGAAGAGCAGGTCAAATGCATTAGTAGCAAAGCTTTGGAAGCCTAGAAGGCTTAGTTTACACTATAAGGCAAATAGCAGGGAAGACTTAATTTCTAGCAGAAGTAAGTTTAAAACACTTTTTTTTAATCACAAAAGTGTGATGTTAGCTGGTTTTGTTATCCAGCACAATCAGCCTAAAGGATTAATCTCCTAGACTTTTCATTTTCTAATTAAAAAGCATTTTAAAATCCATTTTGTTAGTCAAAATAATTACATTTTCCTAATGAGTGTGACTTCATGTTTGCAGTGTTGCAATTCGTTGCTGTGTGGTAATAAAGTACTGTTTTTGTTTCATGCAAAACAACTTTTGTTTGCAGTGTTCTAGCTGCCTTCTCTCCCAAGCCAGAAAGAGCAGCTGTGCATTGAGCTGAGCACAGGAAGTCACTAATCCCTTAAAAGTATGTTCTCTGCATAGTTTTTCAAAGGTTTCTGGTTTTTAAGGCAAATCTGAGATTGTAGATCTGTGTGTATGGATACAGATTTGCTCTGGCATCATCCAGAACTGTGTGGCCATGCTCTGAGCAGTGCACTGTGGGAGCTACACACAGGGTACATTCTGCCTCCAAACAGGGCTTAGTGGAGCCTCACCAGTGTAACCAGCGTTGTTTTGGCTGGGAAGAGCAGGGCTGGCTTGCAAGTGGCCTGCAAAAGACTCTCCAGCCATCCTCTAAGCAATATTTTAATGTAGTTGATTCTCCTAGCCCAGAAAGGGGTCTTATGTTCTAGTTGTCCAAAGCATTTTTAAAACTTACAATAGAATGACATGCTGGTTCTTATATTATAAACAAATGCCTCTTCTGTTAAAAGCAACTTACTGTAGTGAAATAACAAAAAAATAATAGGTATTAGAATTAATTGGACTAAACAAGTTATATTTTAAAATTGTTGGCTGAAAACAATCCAAAATAAGTAAGAAATGTTGAAGTTAGGTATTTAGAGCTAAAAAGACAATTAGCTAGTGGAAGAAAGAAATGTATTGCTAGGACCACAAGATGGAAAGCAATAGAAATGGTTTTGGACCTCTCTATTCAGTAATGATTAATACACTGTCTTCATTGTTTTGAAGAAATGAGAAGAGAATGCTGCTATAAAAATCTTTACAGTTATGCACCTGACAAAAAGATCACAATAAAAATTCTTTCTTGTTTTGTGTAATGAGTGATGATGATTTCCTGTGTAGTTTCCTATTCTGCAATATTACTCTGATAATCAAAGAAATTTTGTAATATAAGTTACATTTCAAACTAACAAGCTGACTTTGTTTCCAATTTTCTACAAGCATGTGCTGATAGGTTTCAAAATCCATTTTAGCTGCAAAGTATAATGATTTGTAAAACTAATGAAGGCTAATGAGGGGAGCATGATTGCAGTTTTATATAATCCCTGTAGTAGTCCTCCTTCTGTCCTATGTAAAGATAGTAATCTTTCACAGATTCCTGTGTATGAGAATTGCATATTCTCTGCAGAAGATGTTATGCTTCTGATTCTTGAAAGGATATTAGAATGTGTTCATTTTAGGAAGCACACAATATCTAGATCAGCCTTTACTCTGATTTTCCCAATCAATGCTCATGCAAATAGTCAAATTGATTGGTATTGAACCACTGAAGCATGTAAGAGTTTTGTAAATGTTTATATTTCCATGTAAAGTAAGACACTTTTTACTTTGAATTTACTCTGTAATTAGTGGAATTCCTCTTTAGTTGCAATGATTCATGCTCTTTATGTGCTAATTCACAAACTCATGATTGTCTTCATCAAAATCCTTCCAGTTTATATATATTACTAGGCATTTTGTTTTATTTTGCTTTGCAGTTGATAGGAGCTATGAAGAATTACAGTGGCTGCTCTCAATGGTTCAAAATGATCCTGTACCCTACATAAGGTGAGTTAATAAAGAGACAGGTTTTTTTACTAATGCTGAGGCTATTAAGTAAATTCTTCACCTGGAATCACTAGAATAGATCAGATCCTTAAGTGCTTCTTCTCAAAACTGTTTTTCCTTCCTGTTATTTTACATTAATTGAAACATGTTTAGATGTTTCAACAGTTCACATCTCAAAAATGAGTATATTCTGTTCTTATTCTGCATAATGTTATTTTTGTCTTTTTTGTTCTACCTTGTGGCAGAAGTCTGAAGTTAAAGATTCTTTCCTGATCATAAATAAAGAGTATAAATATGATGTTGCATATGGCAAAAAAGTTCTTCATGATATTTAGAAAAGACAGAGGCTGAGACATAGTGCACACAATATTTGGACACCAAGGGGTGTAAAACAATTATCAGACTGTAGATGGGGTGAAAGGATCATGTGAAAAATGTGGTGAAATTTCTAGTATTTCTTGTTTCAACTTCATTTTCACATGAGTGGTTGGGTATTTCAGCCAACCATGTTTATTACAAACCTTTGAACACCAAGGTTCATAATAATTGTTTTTTCCCAACACTTTATTGTTATTACTACCATTGAAATACTGAGTTTCAAAGTTAAATAATATTACTTTTACTATCTCTTTATAGGTGATTTCTTAAAATACCATAGCTGCAAGGTTGTTCTGTTTCATTTCTGTCATTCTTGTTAATGGAAATAAATACAGGTTTAGCTTCAGTTTAAGAAGGAGATTTAATTTTATTTGTATCCTTTTAAAGAGGAGTTTAAATTTTGAATTGAGTGCAATATTTTAGCCTCTTCTAAAAGAAAATGCAAAAAAAAAAAGTCTGCAAGTCTTCTGTTCCAAATGTGTCAGACTGCAAGGTGAAAGCTGGCTATACAGAGAAAAATTGTTAAAATAATAAGTAATGAAACAAAGAATTCATTAAATGTTTTCAAGGCCAGGTTTGAAGAAACAAAAATGTATCTCCTTTCAGCTCAGTCTGTAAATACTGTAAGCAGCATGGTAAGTTCAGGATCTTCAGAAACCAAAGTAACATAAGAGATGGCATTGTTTGTTTCCAGGAAAGCGTGCAAGTCACTGGTTTTGGGCCTGCCATTTTGTATCAGTCATAAACATTTACACTAATTTAAAAACTCTTTGATATCAGTATGTAAGGAGTTTATTTGCCAGTGTTACATCTTCTTGGTAAATTTCCAAGTTAATGTGCAAAAAATGATCGTGACTAAATAGAAGAGCTTAGTGTAGCCTACAACTGTTAACAGTTATGTCTAAAAACATCCTGCTGCTTTGCACCTTACTTTTTATCTCTGAGTTATACTGCTGATGCTGAATGTGTGTCTAATGCTTATTGTGGACAGAAGGAAGAAGAAAGAAGGCATAAAACATTGGTTAAAAATTTGGAAGTAATCCTGTAAGTTTAATAAGTTTGTAAGAATATTAGAAACTGAACAGACTTTGTATCCTTAGGGTTTTTCTTTTGGATTTAATAAAGATTATTTTTGTGCTTCTTTCAGACATAAGATTTTGGATATGCTGACTAAGAATCCACCTTTCACCAAGAATATGGAGTCCCCTTTATGTAATGAAGCTTTGGTTGATCAGCTTTGGAAACTGATGAATTCAGGTTAGGGTTTTCGATTTGTTAGTGGTTTTGTTGTGTTAGACTTTTATTGTGAGGTTTTTTGAAAGAAGTATTAAAAACTTGCTGCAGAATATGCCAAGAGCTCTCTTAGTTTCAGTAGTCAGAAATTGAAAATCCAGTCTCACAAGCTGAATATCATCTATGGACTTCCAGAACACTCTTAGTGACATAGGCTACCAAACCTTGTTTTTAATTCTTCTGGTTACTGATGTAGTGTGCTTTGATGTCCTTCTGCACAGAATCATACTTGGAGTGTTCAAAATTGTACAAAGCAAGTGTTTCCTCAGATAACAGTGTCTGTGTTACACTTAGAGTTTGCTTTACATTAGATGGTCTCTTTTTGTCCTCTTTTTCTAAACTCTCAGAGAATATGAGAGGACAGCATTGATACAGATAATTTAAATGAGATTTTTAGAAGTGCATTATAGACCTAAAACTCAATTTGCCGTGTGAGATTACGAAAGATCCTAGTGATGAGAGAAGGGCTTGCATCTTTACCATTGACTGTTCTTCATTACTGAAGCAGTTTTAGCCAGTCCTGACAAACTGCCCTTTAACATTTGGCACATTTCCACACAGATTATATGTAAACATTTATGTAGCTTTTTTAGGTCATTGCAGGCTTTCTGTTCTCTGTGTGTCATTATATTCAGTGTTGAAAAGTTTACAGCTACACTCCAGGGGTTGAAGTGGAGAAACTACTAGTAGTTCAGTTTCATAGGAATTGCCAAGTGTCAGACACAGAAAATAAACAATTTTGATGTTCCCATCAGAGAATTTGTTTTTGCTTTTTCATGAGAGAAGAATGTGTGCAGTGTTACAAGCATTACTTCTTTTTGCAAGTAACAGATAAGGTATACATGCTTATTAAGGTTCATGGGGCTTTAAGCACCTAAATTTCTGTGCCTCAAGATGACATAATGTTTCAGTTAATTTTCTGTAAGGGATAACTGTGGCATTTCAGGGTGCCTTGAGAAAAATTGTTGAGATGTGACAAGCTAGCAGCCAGGTTTAAAGGTGCATGATTCTAGAATCATGAGTTGCTTTTATTTAGCATAAGCACATGTAATGGAGAACAGACTCTGATTGATATATGTAATGGGTTTTTTTCTGTGTAAATCTGAATTAAATTGATAATATCATAATAGTTCTACAATTAATATTTTTGAATGTGTCATTCTCTGAGGAATATTTTAATATTAAAAATGTCCAGATTAATATTCATGTTGCTGTCATTTGTAAGTGGGTATGTGTAGCTGGTAATTTATAAGGTGATTTGCTCTGGTAAGGGCAAGCTAAGCTTACTCCAAACACTATTTTGGCCCTATAAAACTACTATTTACAGGGATAGATCTTGTAATTTTATTTTGTGCTAAGTCTTGCACAGCCATATTAATATGGCAGTTGGCACATCTGTGTCTTGTTTACCAGATATAGTTCAATTCCTGCTAGGGAACAATATGTTCAATAAACTTGCAATCAGTCAAGAGCTGGGCTGAGTTAACACCAGAACTGCTGTATTTGCAGCACTGCACCAGATGTTAAATGTCTTTCTGTTGTGATTGGTGCCAAACGTGCTTAGACCATTTGCCTATGAAGATATTAAAGCAGTACACAGTTTGTAGTGAAAAATAATAAAAAAATAAAGCATTGCTTTATGCAGTAAGAATACATACTTTGAGTATGAATACAGATTAAAGTATTGAGTATTCAGTGAAGCTCATGACGTAGTAATGATGTTAAAAAGCATGCTTGTGCATTTCTCTTATTAGTGCAGTTTCCAGAGAGTAAAAATCTTAGTCATGCTTAAAGCTCTTGCTGTATTTTGTGGAATATCCAGAAATATTGGAAATAATATAATACAGTATAATAATATCCACAAATATTTGTGGATATTCCAGATTTATGGAATATCTGCAAATCCATTGATACAGGAAGCCAGTTTGGTAACAAAGTCTTCTATTTACTTGTCCAGTAAAAAAAACTTAAAGAGTGCAGCTTGAAAAATAAAGGCATGTGGGTGTGGTTATTTTTCTTCTATTTTTCATTATGTTATTATAGCATTTACTTTTCCAGTCTTGGTCTACTAAACCTGTCTAACTTGGAACTCAGGAAACTTCAAGCCTTCCTTTAAAACAGGAAAGTTTACAAAGAAAGCAATTAAGAGCTAATAAGAGGCAGGAGTAATGAAGGAAGTGTATCTTAAGCACAGAAAATGCCATACTCTGGTGGGCCTGGATTACTTAAACTGTTATATTTGTGGGAGAGGAGGAGATTTTATCTCTGTATTAACAATCTCTTTTGTATTTTAGGAACTTCACATGACTGGAGATTACGATGTGGTGCTGTGGACCTCTATTTCACACTCTTTGGCCTCAGCAGACCTTCCTGTTTACCATTACCAGAGCTTGGACTTGTTCTTAACCTGAAAGAAAAGAAGGCTGTACTCAATCCAACAATTATCCCTGAATCAGTTGCAAATAATCAGGAGCCTGTGATCAGTTCTAACAATCATGGGCAGTCAGTAGGATTTCAGAACACCGTAAGCACAAAACATCTGCATCCATCCTATTCAGCTGGCTCTGAGTTCTTGCATGGGTTGCTGATTTAATTTTGTATTGTGTTCAAGCCTCTCATGCTTTACCTAAGCTACCTTCTGACCTCATTGCTCTTTATTCTGTCCTCTTGAAAAGCTGGTGTGTACCATGACTTTTTATACATTTTTTAACTGTTTTGCATTGCGTATGCAAGCTTTTTACTTGGTTTTTTTTTCTAGTCTCATCATTTCTGTTCTTTATGAAACTTTATATATTGCTTATGAGATATGAAATGATTCACAGAAATGTTTGATGCTGTGATGAAAGCTTTTTTCATGAGACTGTTTCTTATAGGCAAGTTATCCAGTTTTCCAAAACAAAGCCTTTTATCAGTAAATCTATTGCATCTTAAAATACATGGATACTCCTCATTTTAAACAACTTAAAGTGATGTGAAAGTTGAAATTTTAACACATCTGCATTGAACTTTGGTATTGTGCTCTGAAGGATTTGTAACAACTTCTGAAGAATGGCATACATTCCGTTTGGTATCTTTCTGGATTTGGAGGCTTCAGTCCTAACACATATTCCATTGCATAGTTAGAAAATATTCCATTGCATAGTTAGAAAATAAATTTTTATGAGCTATTAAGGTCATACTTTCCTCAAGAATAACTGCCACTGCTGCAAGACCAAGTATTTTTTGTTGGACAAATTTAATTGTGAGGGGGGGAAAAAAGTCAACAGACATGGAAATAATAAGTGAATTTTTTTTAAGTTTCAAAATCAGCATGTGATTAGCATGTTTGAAACTCTTTCCACCCTTTTGAATAGGATGGTTTACTCTTACTTTATAATAGTTAATGTCTAAATAGTTTTTATTGAAAAGTATGCTGAGAGTACTAATTAACAGTACCCTGCAAGCCCTTTCCAGCAGGGGGAGAAAATGCTGGTAGTCAGATATTGTTAGACTTGTCCTGCATATTTACAGAGCATGTTGTAAGTCCTAATTTGCTGCACCTAATCATTAGAATTAAATAGCAGGAGGCATTTTGTTGGCAGATTTTTAGGCTGCAGTTTAATGAACACCCAAACTTTTTTTGCAACCAGACTAACAAAAGATTTCTTCTTCTTCTTTTCCTAAACTTTCCTCTCCCTTGTGCTAGCATAGTAGTGGTCCCTGCTGGATCAGGGAGGATCTGGTTGAACAGTACCTTTTTATGAACAAATATTTGAGTTTCCTGAGCCAGTTTGTCACATAGTTGTAAAAATGCTTGTGGCACCCCAGGAGAGAACCGTGTATGGATGAGGCTGCTTCATTTAGCAATGTACTGGTTTGCACTGGTGTGGAAATACAGCACTGGTATAAGCCTCAGTTTGTATTTCATCCCTTGTATCTTCTCCTATTCCTCATCTTCATTTTCCTACCCCTTACCTTAAGGTTACCATTTTCACTGTAACTTCCCCAAAATTCGAGGAACTGATTTTCCAGTAGTGTAAAACAAAGACTGCCTCTTACATCAGACAAAGTTAATCCAGAAGTGTTTCACAATAGCAGTGCCTTGGACAAAGTAATAGGCATGAAAAAGGGAAATGCATATTTGAGGGGAAATAAGAGTAAACAGGTGATTAAATTTATCAGATTAACTAGATTCTTTAAACTAGACATACACTGAGAGCATAAATGTGTTAAAATCAGTACTGATAGAGTAGTGCCACTGAAGCTGCTGAGGATGATTGAAGTTGCCCACTTCATAAAATGGAGCTTGAATTGTTCAGGGCAAGAGTTTTGGGGCTCGAGTGCCTTTTGTAGGATAGAAGAAGAGCAGTTCAGGGGAACAGTATATGCCCTTTAGAGTATATGGTATCTATGCCTGTTATACTTTTTAGTGAGCTTTTAATTATGTTTGCTTCTGTGGATGCTTTATTTTACCTTTTAAATTTAGTCTGTTGGATTTCTTGAAACACCTATCTCCTATTTTCATTACTATATGTGTAACTTAGGACTCTCCTATTTTTCTACTTCTTTGACCTTGCTCTTTTTATAATCTAAGCAGTAGTTTACAAAACAGTTTTATTCTTTTTTTAATAAATATTGTAGAAAAATAAAGAAAAAATTATAAGTACTCATGATTTGTACTAAGTAAAGTAAGCTTTAGCTTTTAAAACAAACTAAAAGAAGATTTAGCTAAATCCCATGTGTAGATCAGAGGCTATCACAGTTTTTCAGCTGAGATTTGTCCTGAGGAGAGTCTGCAAGGCACAGATTTATAGACAGGCTATTCAGAGGCAGCAAATGTTGTTGCACACCAACAGTACTATGATTGTGGGAAGCGACAGAAAAGATGCCAATGCTAGATATGCAGAGGGAGCAGATAGAACTAAAGAGAAACTATGTTTGTAGGAGTGGTTGGCACAAATCCATACAGGGTTTTAGAAAATACTTCTTGCCAGAACTACAGAGAAAACTTTGTTCAAATCACCCACTTAGAAGATTTTTCAGGTATCAGGTCGCTTTCTCTGAAACATGGATCTTGCTATCTTCTAATTTTGGTCTTTTAATGCTGCTTCAGGAGGATGATCATCTTATTAAGGAAACAGCATCCAGCATTTCTGGTCATCAGCAGGGGGTGAAGAGGAAGGCTGATATGCCACTCGGGTCTCCATTGGAGCCAGGGCAAATACTAGAGAAGAATGAAGACAGTAAAGTCAAACTCAAAATCAGAGTAAGAAATGGAAATTCAACTTGCACAATGTGTAGGGTGTTCAGAATAACAGCAATGGCGTCTGCTGGCTTCCCTTGAAGCTGTGTTGAAACAAAAGGCTTGCTGTGTATATATGTACAGCAGTTGTTTTGCTTACTTTGGCAAAATCATTTCCTATCAGATTCTTTATTGGCTGGCAAGAGCTAAAGTTGACAGATAGTGCTCTTGTTCACACAGCTTCACAGTAAATTAGAAAGAAGGAAAGACACTGACCCTTTTTAATTTTACTGAATTTTTATTCTTTTGCAGTGGTAGATATCACTTCCTTTCCCTCTCACCCCCAGTTTACCTCAAAAATAAAATATATTAAATTCTGCTTAGTAATGTTTTTATGAATTATTAGCATCTGCTTATTTTTTTTCCTGATGTCTTAGTTCTCAAACTCTCAGGAGGAAGAGGAAATTGATATGGACACAGTTCATGACAGCCAAGCCTTCATTTACCATCATTTGAATATGCTGGAGAGACCATCCACACCAGGTATGAGTAACTTTATGGGCAAGGTGGTTGTATTTTTTTTAACTACTTCAGTTGTGAGGTGTTTTTTGCTACTGCTTATTTTCATACTTACAGTGTTGGTAAGTGTTAAATGTTACTGGAATTCCAGGAACTGCAGAAAGGGTGCATAAGAATATTTCTTTAGGTTTCAGTAGATGCACAGAAAAGTGTATACATATGTATTTTTACACATATCTAAGAAAAGTATAAATCATGCTGATGAAAGTGAAAAGCTAAGGAATGAATAGAATAGCACCAAGTTTAATTAGAATCCCATAAGTAATTAGGTAAAACTTGTTTTGAAATTGTTGTCATTTAAAAACAATTTTGAAGATTAAAAAAATAGAAAGAGTCCTCAGATAAAAAAACCTCTCAAATATTAATGATTTATACCTTAACATTGGCAAATGTTAAAGCCTCAAAGATATTTAGAAGATATTTAGAAAGTTGAAAGGATTGCATCTGTGAGTGAAATTGTTTCATTTCAAGCCCTTACTTTCTTTAATTACTTCTCTTAGGATCTTTTTTTATACAATACTTGACAAAATTATTCTCAAGGCATAGTGTTTCTTAGAAACTTTAAAACAGGTTGAACTTCCACCTTTTTTGTTTCTCTGTCTGTAGCTAAAAAAATTGCTGGTTTGTCTCATTTTCTCAAAATGTTTTAACCATGTGTCTGAAGTTCAGTTCCAGAATGTGCCAGTGGAGCAAAGCTGAGGTCATGTGACAATGTACTAATCATTTTGAGGGATCTTCCATAGAGATTCAGAACAAGATTTTAAGGTTGCAGTACTGTATTGTGTAAAAGTGAAGTTTTTGTGTTTAGATTTCAGAGTAATTACCCTCTTGGTTGTTTTTCTGTTTTTATCCAGTGACTGCCCAGTGTAAAACAGAAACAGACCTTAGCAGCAGGATCTGGAATGTTGGTTCCATCTTGAGTTGCCCTAGGTCCTGAGCTATGCTGGCAGGTGACCTTACCTGCTTTCCCTGTGACCAGGCAGTTTAGTGGCCCCATTTAAGAGAAGGGCTGGTGGGAGCTGCTGCCCTGAGGATCCTGCTGAGGTTGGTGCCTTGGTGCCAGTGGTGCAGAAGCTGGAGGCTCGTATCCCGTTATGAGCCTTGGACATAACGTTTTTCCTTCCTTGGCAGATGTTCTAGCCACTAAGGGAGTTTATTTCTTTCTTTTGATTTTTATTTTTTTAATAAAATGTTACTCCTGTCACTTCTCAGCTAAGAAATTAAGGTCATATGGGGACATTAAAACACAGGGAGGTCTAGTTTCTGGATTCCAGATGGCCTTCAGTTAATGACATGTGCCGACAGCCAACTCCACCAGGACAGCTTTGCTGTTAGGTATCTAGAGTAGCAAAACCCACGGCTTTTTTACTAACTTCAACAGGGTAAAGGGGCAGGTTGCATATAGGTTACTCTCATGAACTTAGGAGCCTATATCTGCAAAGCTTTAGTTTAAACTTCTCAGAGCTGCTTTGAGTTTGTTCTCAATGTTATCAACCATCACATTTTCTGTTGTGGCACAGAATAAAGCATCCAGGGCATGCAAGTGCAAAGCTGATCTGCTGAGGATTAGTATCTATAACTCTTACATGATATTTTGGAACAAATTTTTCACTAGATTTACACACTCTATGGAATATAAAGTCATAAACAAAAGTCTGCCAAATCCATCACAAATGGGACTTAGGGGACCCTCTGTGCGCCAGCTCTGTGCTCCGGGACTGTTGTGGGTTGAGTTTGTGCTGGGGGTCAGGAAGGGTAAAGTCTGACTAAGAGTGGAGCAGTGGCCACTTAACTGGTGCTTTTATAGACCCCCAGCAGACACAAGCTGCTTCAAGTCTCACTTGTGTCCTGAATGACCTTCTCACCTCTGTTGTTTACACATTCAGCACGCTCGGATGCATTTTCTTTCATAGGTAATAATGAGACAAATGCCAGGTTTTGCACCAGAATTCATTTTAAATAGTAAGCCTTTGAAAAACATTGTTTTGAAACACTTCAGATTATTTTATTCTTTTTATTTTTGTTTGTGTGGTTAGAAACAGTTCCACGTCACATATTTTTTGTTTCTAAAATTTCACCTCTTTCTTATTCATGGCATTTTTCTTAGAAGCAGAGATATATGCTTTACAGACTGAGTATATAAAGCTAGTTCAATCTTTAGGAAATGGTATACTGCTGAGAAGAAACAGATGGGGAAGAATAAAAGCATACATAAATAAAATTGTTCACACATAGCAGTGTTCTGTTTTACAAAGGAATCCCAGGGCCTGTGAGGTTTTACAGCAGTGATGGAGGATGGGTGCATTTCAGGGAGTGATTATTGTGAAGCAGTTTGACAGGAGGCTCTGAAATGGTCTCAGTGTCTTGTTAGTAAATCTGCCTCAGTTCTGACTCCTTGGAAGGAGTGAGCTCTTAGTCTGCCCACAGTGCTCCTCCCCCAGCTGTGGGCTCTGTCCCCACGTGTCACATGAGGTGTTAGGTCATCAGCTGAGCACAGCATGTGAAAAGCAGCTGCCAGGAGGAAGTTCACGTTGGGTCCTGTAGTATCTGTATTTTTTGCTGGATTGTTGTGTTATTGTTTTTTTTCCATTTCCCAGACCACCCCAAATGATCATTTGGATTTGGTCAAGTTGATGTAACCCCCCTAACAGGAAAATATTTTCCTTTAAAAGTCGGGGTTGGGGGAGTGAGGGTGAGAATGTTTTTGCATGGTTCTGCCCATGGATGTGGAAAGTTAAGGCTGAGACAATAACAAAAAGTTTTCTAATACAACACGTGCTGGATTACAGGTTTCAGTGTTATAATTACAACACCTGTCCCAGTTCATACAGAAAATAATTGGTTTAAATCCTACTAAAGCATCCTAACTATGATAGTAAAACTGTGGACTCTGGCAGTTATAGGGGAATCTAATAATTTTATCAAGAAACTATTAAAACAAACAAAACATTAGTTGTGAATTGTTTAAAGAATGCTGTTGTGATGATTACTCATCTGCCCTTAGGGCTGGAAACTTGGTAGCCTCCTTTGAACCTCCAAGGCTCTGCAAAGTTACATTTCTAATGTGAGAACAGATTTTATTTGCTATTAATCATCAAGAATATTAGGAACACTCCCTTCACTTAAATCTTAAGATAAAAGACTTTCAAGATGAGATTTTCTGTAAGCAACAGATTTGATCTCTCAGGCTGCAAGGTGACTTGTCTTGCTTTGTTGACTTCAGTGAAATCAGATAAAGGTACACTTCTTTAATATTTCACTCATCTGAAAGTACAGTATGTCAGAAGTAACCTTTAAAAGGTTCTGCTGTATCTGTCAGTGGTTATTGATTGGCCTGGTCTTTTCTGCTTCCAAAATAAATGCCTGGCTGTAGGCTGGAAATGAACTTTTTCCGACTAGTTTTGATGGTTTGAAAGTTGATAAAAAGCAGCATCCAATTCTCTCTTTATTTCTGCAAAGGAAAGAAAAATAAGATACAGTGATGTTGTCTTAGTGCACTGGCATTCTTTTTCTGATGACATTCAGGGGCAGTGAGCTTTGAGGACATCCTGAGCATTCAGACTCAGATCAAACAGATTCCTTGGCCATTCTGTTAAATCTTTTGCAGTTTTCTGGGATAGTCAAATTGGAAATTGGTGCTGCTGACTTTGTGGTTGCTCTGTTTACTGTGTAGATGAAACTTTGGAGGTCTAGACCACAGTCATAATGTTGATCAGATTGTGGTCTTGTTTATCACAGTTACTGCACTTTCAGGTAATTATAGTTTATCTGGATTGACTTTTTTTCTGAAACATTTTGAAACTGGACATACTGCATATGCTGCAGTAAAGTGTAAACTACTGTAGTTATTATGTTTAAACAGTACTTTTACAGCAGCAGATCCAAGCCTGGGGTGCAAATCACTGCACCTGGAGTTTGGATGCAGGAGTAAATAGGAATTCAGTCCAAGCTGTGTGAGAAGCCCAGTCCTCTGCAGTTAGGTGAGAGTGCACCAGTACCTCAAAGTCCACCCTTTAGTGGCTCTCTGCCAAAATGTGCTCTGAAAACATCAGCACACAGACAAATACATAAATGAACACTTCTTGGATTTGAGGGCACCACTGACAATGATGGCTTTTTGCTTTACATTCTAAGGAGGTAAATGTTGTTACAACTGTTCTGATAGAATACCTTTTCGTAACATATAGTATTAATACAGTATCTGTTACACTTTATTACTCAAGATATAACTGTTTCCAAAGTGGTAGCTCATAGGCTTTGAGGTTTTAGATAAATTTGTCTCACTAAAGTAGTATGTGGTTAATAGTACACTTCACAAGGAATGGTGTTTTCCAGTGATTTACTCTAAAAAAAGCAGCTTTAATAGAAACAAACCCTACAGATAGTGACAACAGAAATGAGAATTGCATCAGTATGTGGCTGCAGTGTGGCAACTCCATGATTTAATAAAAAAAACAATACTGTAGCTATGTCTCTGAGAAAACAACTAATCACTCTCAAATCTAGTGGATGAGTAAGGCTAGCAAGTTTTCAAGTGAACTACCTGAAACTGATAGAGGAACACAAAGTATTCTGAATTGGCTTCCTGATTTAGATGTTCTTTCTTTCAAAAACAGGGATTTCACTAGAAAGTTCCAGAATACTAAAATAAATATAGTAAAAGTAACATCTCATTTAAGATATTATTTTAGTCTAAGGCAATATAGTTGTTAAATGAAAGTCAGATGAGAAAAGCAAACTTTTTACCAGTAAAAACTGCATTTTAGTTAAAACACCAACTTGTCTATACAATACTTTAGTTTTACCTGTGGTATAGGTATAAGAAATTGTCTATCTGGTTTTAAATCCCACTAAAAAATTGAAGTCAAATTAATCTGTAAATTTTAACTAGTTAAAATGTTTATGTTGGTTCCAAATTAACTGATTTGTTTACCATATCTTCAGAAAACATTTTGGCTGGTTTTGTTTTTTTAACTAGACCTTTGTTTTTCACCCTCAAACTTTAATTTTTGTCCCATGGACCTTAAAAGAGCACTTTTCTAGAGAGAAAATTGATAACCCTTTTCAGAGATGTATAATTTGAAAATTCTGGTGCTTTAGACTAATTACAGGACATGGCATTCTGGAAACCTGAAATCATTTATGCTTGGTAACTTTTTCTATATACTTTGTTGGTGGTTCAACAGATGCATAAACACAGCATTAAATTAAAAAATAGTGTGTCTTGGATGTTTCCAGAGTAACACTAAAAAGAAAAGAAGAAATAAGGAAAAACAGGGTCATTTTGAAACTGTTTTTATGGTATTTTCCATTTTCTGAATGTTTTCTCTTTAGAGAAAATGCTAGTCAGAGATGCACGTCAGCTGCTCTGCAAAGAGAGTGCATTACCTTTCTCATTGGTCAGCTTTCTTTGGCTTCTGAGGGAGACACATGAAGTGTTTCTGCACTTGTATCAACCTCCCCCTCTTCCCAGAGCCTGTCCTTGTCAGGTGCTGCAGCACCAGCCTGTCCTCAGGACCAAGGGCTTCAGACTTTGCTGTGATTTGTGAACTTGTCTTCTCCCTCTCTGATGTTTCAGTAAATTAGGGTGCAAATGGGATTTCAAACAAGTGTCAATTTGTAAAAATCCTGTATCAGCCAGCTGTTTTACGTTTATTGGCCATGCAAAGAAACAGAGGCTGTAAGTTTGTGGCATCCCACTCTCTTCACACAAAATCAGAAGCATAGGAGGGACCATATGAAACATCTCACAGAAGCCTTTTGGCATGTTAAAGTCTCAAGTTACAGGTTTTCATACTGTAAAAGTTCAAAAACAAAATATGGGAAAAATAGGTGAAACACTCTACCCAACAGTATAGTTCAATGCTAATGCACCAATGAGCACTAAAACTTAAGTGAACAGGGTGTTAGAATTATCTGACACCAATTTGTATTATGACAGCAAATGTTACTTTAACGCTTATCAGGATCCAAATCCCTTTAATTTACAGCATCTGTGTTTTCATATTTTATTCTCTCTCACAACATCTACAGCATTTGTATTTGTCCCTGAGGCAAATGGTACACAAATATTCTGATCTTTCCCCCATAGGATCATAATCTTGTCTAATTTTAAGCACCTACCCAGCTAGCTGGAACACCACAAACCCAACAATTACATTGGCCTCTCCACATCCTAAACAGGAGGAGATCCATGTGGACAGACACATGTATGTGCATTTTCTTCCAAGGAATGCTACTAACCACTTCAGAAGGAGCTCCTGGGCTCGCCCTCCACTCCACTTATTTTGTGTTTGTGTGTTTGTGAAACCCGGGTTTCAGTCGTGCTCTCTGTGCCAGGAAGAAGTGGGTTCCCTGCAGGAAGAGGGAGTGCTCTGTGCCTCTTTGCTCTTCTTCCCCTGTTGATAAAAGGATGATTATACTTCCCTGTGAGGCAATTTCTATTTAGTCTTATTTTCCTTAACTACACTTGTCATGTTCCTGGCATAGGCTTTAAGTAGGAAGAAAAAAAGGTTCTGTAGATTCAACACTGAATTTTATGCATGGAGATCTGTAACATTTTTGATAGAGCTTTTATAGGTCTGTCCATTTTGGCACACAACTGAGTTTAGTAGTTTTTGACCAGTCTTTTGGAGCCATCATCCAGGATCGATATATTTGATTCTTGGTTTCAAAGCACTCTTTAACAGTAGGAGGAAATTTTCTGGATAGCTTTTATTTTTGCATTTAAAAACCCAAGAGACTAGTGTCACTATTGTGGCTCTCTGAAGAAATGGTGTGTGTACTCCTGTTGCTGGCTCAGTAGAAGCAGATTTTTGTAATGTCATTCTTTCATTTCTTACTGATGTCTTTTCCATATTACCAATGTTTACTGCCTCCCTTAGTGTCAGTAGCCCTTGAGTTGCAGTTGGATCTCATTTCTCCCTTTCCTGAAGATCATCTTGCCTCTCTAGGTGGTCACCACCACCCTTTGGTCCTGATAGTTTCAACTACTGTTGTATTTGCTCCCTCACTTACCCCAGTCACTGGTGTTTAAATGCTTTAACAAACAGATTTCTTGAATAACACACCTAAAATAAGTAATGAGGTGATAATACAGTGTTGCCTTAGCAGAGCTGGAAGTTCAGTAAACTGCGGGAAATTAGCACAAGTGGCAGGTCATGTAACAGAGTCAGGAAAGTCTGTTTGGTTGCATCCTCCATCTTCACTTGACACTACTGCTACATCATCCCTGCAGACTTTAACCAGTGTTTTTATACCAGTTCTGGTTAAAGTTTTTTAAGTTCAGAGGCTTAGCTTCAGTTTGAGGTTGTTACAACTGTAGTGTCTAGACTTACAGGTTTAGTTTCCATACAAAAATAACTCCACAATTTGGAATTAATGGAGCTTAGAAGTTTTAAGAGTTTGTGTCATGTTGTGTGGGTTTTTTCTTCTATTTGAAGTTGGTTTGATTTTGCCATGTGTATATTAATGTATCATGTGCCTGTAGCTTGAGAACATATGAGAATGTCTTCAGGACTTTAGGTCATCTTTTGTACATTTTCCATACAACCAACCAGTGGTCTTCAGGCTTTTTGCCAAGACCTTTATTTCTGTGTTTCTGGGAGCTCTGTTTGTGTCACTGCCACAGTTCACCTGTAACTACTGCAGCTTATTTTAACAGTATCAAATACTGCCTGCTTTGGCTTTCTGAGATACAACCTCCACCCTTTCCTTTTCTAATGCCCTGAGCCAGATATACTCCTTTTTTCACCATTGTGTCATCTGTTTAATGGCTGGTTTTGTATTCTTGCAGCTGCTAAATAAAGTTGTCTAAACAGTGGATGTTTAGAGGAAGAAGCCCAGGTTATGGGGATAGATTTAGATATGGGAGGAATTCCTTTTAAAAATAGAATTGGAAATAGTTACATAGTAAAGCAGTCTTGTACCTTTTTGCATCAAATGCAGTATACTTGCACACTTGTCTTCATTGTTGAGAATAGCACCAGACAATGTAAAAAAATGGTAGTAGAAATGCATTAAAGTCAGCAAGTGGAAATTGAAATTGGTGTGCATCTCCTCTACCTGCCATAAGATACATAAAAAAGTAAAGTTGTGAGTTCCAACAATAAATTTTTGCATTGGTAACATGAGCTTACTGCTGCTTAGGTCTGATTAAGTAAAATTTAAAGCCTTTAAAATAGCTTTATATTAGAGATATATATTTCAAGTTTATGCAAAACTATTGTACTTCAAACTAGCCTCCTTCATAACCTCAACAGAATTTTATATTGCACCATATTCCTCTCTTCTGGTTAAGACCAAACATATTTCTAGAAAGACATCATTTTGCTGCTTAAGACTTCAAGCAATAGAAATTCCACCATGTCCTGTAGTAGGTTATTAACTATCCTCACTGAAAAAAAAAGAAAAATTCTGTTTCTATTCTGACTTCTAAACACTTCATATAGATGTAGATTTTGTTTTTCCCAGACATATTTATAAACAAACAAAATCCAGAACAGCTGTACATATATGTATGCACATATATAGGAAAATCTAGAGTTTTTCATATATATATGCAGGATTGAATCAGTCTTCAGTCTTTCAGGTGAGGATAGAAAGATTGCATGGAAATTGTTCTCAATACTTGCTTGTCATAGTACAAGGAGCTGTCTCTTTAGACTTCCAGGAATCATTACCATAGACAAATCATTCTTGCCTTTAGAGTTACACAACCAACCAACAAAAAGATGTACTGGGAAATAAATGTGTTTTCAAATATACAGAAAAAGATAACTGCACAGAAACATCAAATAACATCATTTCTTGTTATTTAATTGGGATATTTTCACCAAAAACTGGATGGGAGAAAGCCCCATATTTAAAGTAGTAATGAAGAAACTCTGTTGTAAGTAATACTTAAAGGATTAGTTGCCTTCAAAAGTCTGCTGGTGCTTTTCTACATTTATGGAGTTGTTAAAGCATCCTTGCAATGTGAGTGATTTGATTCAATTTCTGACTAAAGGAATCAGTATTCCTACCTTCCAAGTGTTTCCACTCTTCAACAAAGGTATCCTTAGAGTAATGCCCTGTAATCTCTACTATTGGAGCTATTGCAGGCTGTCTGAAATAATGAAATATTAAATTAGCCAGAGAGAGAATGAAAAAGTCATTCCTGAATTGAGATGTCATGGATCATATCTCCTTCCTCAGGTTCAGATACCAGGCTTGCTCAGTAAATAGCTAGTTCTAGTCTACTTGTGAAATATATAGTGATAAAGATGGTATCGTTATCTTTATTGGGATTTGGTTGTGTTCAAGAAAAAAACCCTTGCATGAAATAAGCTAAATTGGTTGCAAGAGGCAATTTTTAGAAAAATCAATTTAGTTTTCCGTTATCAAAAGGTTTGTGTGTTCTTGCAGGGAGCTTTACCTCCCAACTAAAAAGAGTTCACATCCCAAAAATGCACTTTATTATGCCAGTCTTAGCACTTTATATGAGAATTTTCACAAGCAATTATATTCGCATCATTCAGTGGCCTTCCTACTCTATTTAGAAGTGAATTTCAGGAAGCTAGTATGACTTAAAGTTTCTTAGAGCTCTTTACAGTTCCCAGTTGTCTGGGACACTTTTATGCTATTGAGGAAATAAGGATCATCTCTAAAAATTGTCATAGTGTGAGAACTTGAATGGACTGTTCTGAACCTTCTCTGAAGCTAAATGGTACAAACATTGTAACAGATTCCATGGTTTTATGTTTAAATTATAATGTAGGTTTTATCTAATGTTTCAGAATTCCTTATGTTTGGAAACAATGCAGGTTAAACATTTGCTAATCCCACTGAATCCATTCTTTCAGGTAAGGAACAATCTTCAGGGGAGATAAACATGCACCCTGTCTCAGCAGCTCCACTCTCTGTGTTCAGCAAAGAGTCCAACTCCTCAAAACACAGCGACCACCATCACCATCACCACCATGAGCACAAGAAAAAGAAGAAGAAACACAAGCATAAGCATAAACATAAACATAAACATGATACTAAAGAAAAGGAAAAGGATCCTTTTGTTTTCTCTAACAGTCCAGCCAGTGCACGATCAATCCGTTCCCCATCACTTTCAGACTGATACCGATGGCTTCTCTGAAGTTCAACTTGAAATACTCTTGGAGTGGTTAGAAGGATGTACATAACTATAGCTTCTATCTTTTTCTATGGAACTAAGAACATGTGAATTGTCTTAGCAATTCAGAAGAACCTTTGAAGCCTTCTTTTTGCATGTGTGGTTGTTGAAATCTGATTCAAAAATATGGTTTATGATTCTGACTCATTTTGTATTTCACTGTTCTCCACACCTCCCACTCTTTTTTCCATTTTAAACAAAGAAAACAGCCCTTTATGTAAGGGCCCCATGTCCACTGGCAACCCCCTGCACATCACGCTTACCATGTATTGCCAGAATCAATTATGGTTTAATCCTTTGAAGAATGTTAGAAGCAGAGTATGTTTTGAGCAGAAGCCAATTGCCAAGCCTTTGGTGACAGCCTGTTTCCAGAGCAGTATTGTATAACTAAGTGTAGGTCTCCTCAAAAGACAGGGATTTTCTTTAGTCTTCAGCTGACCTGTTTCTTGCTTTAACCATTGCAACGTAATGTCAGACTTCTAAAAGAACAACAGTATGTAGAACATTTGCATTTGCCTGATACTAAAACTCATGAAAAATTTCAGGCTGCTTTTAAGCTGGTGGTATTTATTATGGATATGAGCCTTTTAATATGATTAAATTCTGCAATTGTTTTTGGAATTTTAGCAAAATGCATAATGCATGTTTTGTCCTGTAATTAGGCTTTTAAAAATCCAATAAAGTTTGCGAATTATTTTGACAGAGGCAGGATTTTTTCTTTAAGCTTACATTGGAATATGTTTTTGAAAGATGCTTGCTAAAATTTTAAAAATTCTGAAAAGTTTAAAAATTAAAATACTGAAAAATACATATTTCTTCCTCCTGATGGGTGGTTTGTTTGAAAGCAAGATGAGCTCAGGAATCCACAGGAGAAATACGTCAGATTTAACTAGGTCTGGGAATTGAAATGATGGATGCATTTAAATTTCTTTAGCTGTGTTTTATGCAGTGTACTGTTTACACCTAGGAAGTGTTTTATTTAAAAATTTTAAAATAGTTTTAATAATAGAGATAAATAATCTCTGCTACTTTTTATCTCTTCTCTTTATATGTGTAGAGGCAGTGTTTTTATTTCCATGTACTGGTTAGCTTCTGTTGCCCAGAGTTCACATAGCATTCTATAAGACGATTGTATTTGGGTTAAATATTTTTTTTTTATCAATTTTCACAAATTTTCATGAGAGACTGATTCTCCTTCTTAGAGAAAGAGAGAAAGTTCAAGAGGGACCTAATAAGACTTTTTTAAGCCATATTCTGTTTCATGAAAGTTAATAAATACTTTTGTATTCTATACCTGCTGGTGAATCCTGTAGTTCTTGGAATAAAAAGTTACCTGTAGGCTAGAAAGATGATAGGCTCAGGTACTTTGTAATATGCACATACTTACTTTGTTATTCAAACACCACATCCTTTTAATAGTGCACAGATAGTTGTGCTAATCATTGCCCTTGGAACCCATTTGGGCTGGATTCAGACACAACAGGCCTGGGCAGCCCTGCAGCCTCTCCTGATTTGCTTTGCCAGGTCAGGGAAAGCCCTCCTGGGTTTCCTTTTAGCAGTAACTGCGAGCTCCTGGAGCTTGGGTGAGCTAAAGGTGCAAGAGGAACACCTAAGCATGGGTTGGATGACGTGCTGGGTGTGTTTTGGGTACTCACCATGTGCACAGCTCAGCTCAGCTCAGCACTCCTTGTGAGACAGCGAGTCATAGCTCAATGGAAATATTCTGAGGTGTTTTTCCCTTGGCTAAGCAGTGATGTAACAGTGCCAGGGCTGTTTGTGGGAGACCTGGGCTAATAAGCAATGAAAGTTGGCATTGTTTGGGAGATTGAAGGCAGATGCATTTATGTTTTAAAAATGAGGTCATGGATAATTTATATTGGTGTAGTTTCTACTTTCAGAGATGTGGATTTACACTCTTAGGCTGAGAGGAAAAGTATTGTTCAGTGATACAGGCACAGAACTGAGGCAGAGCTGTAGCACAGGAATTCTGCCATCAGAGGTTTTGCTGTATGACTAATTGAACTATTAAATACATGCTGAGACAATATGGTGAAGATACTGCCAACAGAAAATTGGAAGGTAAGGGAGGGAGGGGGAGAATCTAAAAAAACTTTTTCTAATGCAGTTTCTGAGGTTACATCATGTTCCTGGTTCAGAATATCCATTAGTGTATTTGATGGAATACAAAGTTTGAGGTCTCCAGGTGGTGCAACATGGACAGGCTGTGTTCACAAACTGGTAAGTGTGCTCAGAAATCAGAATAATTTGGCAGATTGCACAGGTGATTCAAAGAAAGCAAACTGGAATTCAGAAGGAATGAATGTGAAATACTGAACTCCAGGGAAAAGGAAGTGTATGAAAGCAAGCCATTCTCCCCATCTAGTATGCTGCAGTGAAAAAAAGCATCTGCTTGCACAGAGGTGAGCAGTTTGATACTATGGCAAAAGTAGAAGTTACTTAAGGATTAACAGGAATTTTTCAATATAAGATCTGAAAGTAATTGTTCTATTGAGTGCCAGTGATTTGGGGCAAAATATTTTAAGAAGTGGGCATATGGAAACAAGATTGCATATAAGAAAATATATAAACAAAACTGAGTATTCCTGTCTAGAATAAATTAGGTCTGAGGGAGGAACTCGCCCTTCACGTACCTAAAATATTGCTACAACAAAAAGTGTTTTTCAGTTGTTATATTTCCCTTGGGATGGGAGGTATTACCTTTATTCACAAGAAAAAATATTTTTGTTGAATATTAAGATAAAAAGCATTCCAGCAGGCACCCAATGATGAGGTGAAAACTCATTTCTTGTAGGCTTTAAAGCAGCAGATTGGCAAACGTTTGGAGGGGATGTTTATGGGATGCTGCACCCTGCTGTAGTGCAGGGACCTCACTGCTATGGTTGTTTTTGTGGTTTCTTTAATCTTCCATTTTTGTCAGTGAAGTTCTTGTGGTGCCTCCCTGGATGTGACCAACACTTGCAGAAGGTTTAGGAAACTGAGATCTTTGCTCTCACTAATTGTGTTTTAGGTTGAGTTTTTCTTCTGCTGGAAACCTGATGACTATTTCAAAGTTATAACCTGACATTGATTCAAGTTAAAATTTGATATTTGGACAGTGGATTAATCTCTCTGTTCTCTCCACCTTCAAACCTCATAGGTTGCCTGTAACCCATGCAGTTGCTTTTGATCTGATTTTTAGTTAAAACTCCTGCTTTATAGTGCACTCTTTTTAGAACAAAAGTAAAAATATTTTGAGTGGGGTGTTATCCAAATACTGCAAGAATGCACATTATACATATAAGTAGAAATTAATGTGTTGTTGAAAATAGGCAAAACAAACTGGAGAATTTATTTCTGTATAACAGCTTTTAACATTAATTCCTTTATTTTGTTTATTCTGTAATATAAACATTAGAACCCACATAAGTATAGGGCAAACATGTAATGCTGAAATATCTGTATGTGTTTCTAATGCAGACTTTTCATTGGGTTTTTTCTTTATTTCTCAGTATAATTATAGAATAAAATGTCCACAAAGTAAATCCTGCATCTCTTAAATTTGTAGGCATGCTGAAGCATCTAGTGAGGACATAGCTCCTCTCCTTCGGAGTCCAAGTAAGCAGGAGTTTCAGGAGTGTCCCAGTGCTGTGGAGGGAGGGACAGCAGGATGCTGAAACCTTCATGGAGTCCTTGGGTGAGCTCAAAACATCCCTGTATCAATAAGCTCTGCTGTCCATAAAGCGCTCAGGCTGACACAAGGACTCCTAGCAATGAAAATTGGTGTCTTACACTGTTCAGCCTTTGGGAATAAAAGAGCTTCGTAGTTTTAGTTGATTTCATATTCATAGAAATAGATTTTTTTCAAATTCTAATACAAGAAATTTTGAGTCATGTCATTATTTTCAGTTCTTTATGATAGTTTATTCTCAGAACTTAAGAACCCAGATTTTAATGGAACATTGGTATTAAACAACAGCCCTTAAAATACACAAAGTAAGTAAAAATGTTTTAGATGAGATTGAAATACTTTTGTATGTTTCAATTTTTATATATTCATTAAAATATATATTCTAAAATACCTGTGTACTTACTGATTTTATAATTTTAAATGACAATAATATATGAGTGCATATGAATTAAGTCACAGCAGCTAATATCTAAAGTTGCATTATTGCATAGGCATCTGGTACCATAAATATACATATTCTAAACACATTTCTAAGGCTTTCTTTTACTATTATTTTTGTCCTGGTAAATCTTCAATGTTAGCAATCTTTGTAGATGTAGAAGAGTCAGGATTTCATTTGAACCACTTTGCATTTTACTGAAAAATCCTTCAGTTAGTATGGTGCTTAGGTTGTGATAACCACTATAAAGTGACAGAGCAAATGAAAGCATATGTAGCTGGATTTCCTTAATCTCTGAATGAAAGTGAATCTCTGTGGGTATGCTTTGGGCTGGTTTAACAGCTTGTCTCTCCTGCAGCAAGAAGCTCTTTTTTCCCCACAGCTCCTGACCCCACAGCCACATGTAGGATTTTTTTTTGCTATCATGCCACTGGGCTCTTCAGTGAGCCTAATTTCACTGGGCTGTTAGTGAGCTGAAACTTTTGAGCAGAGGCTGAGTAGGCAGCAAGGCTCATGCCTGGCTTGTGAAGTCAAGGGTGGAGTGGTAAGAGGGAGGGAGGGAGGCGTGAGCAGGAACAAAACCCTCTTTGGCAGCAGCAGCCAGTTCCTCTGGCTCCACTGCTTCTTGGGACTTTGCTCCGAGAAAATCATACAATGGGGAGAATTCAAGTTTTCACATCTGCACCTCTTTGGGAGTCTTAATTTTGTCATGAATTGGTTGAGTGATTGTTTTGAATCAGATTCATTTTGGACATTTTGGAAGGTTGGAGCGAGATGAGCTTATGACTGGCAGTTACTTTTTTTAATTTGCTGTGTTAAAAAAAAAAAAAGGTCTCAATAATAGAGTGGAAAAGAAACTCACTTCAGAAATTACTCCAAAAGTCATTTCAGGTCAAATAGAGTTTTATTAATTACTTTTGTTATTATTATTAGTCGTAGTACTACTACTAATAATAATAATGTGTTTTTCTTTTATCCACAGAATTGAATTTCACAAGAGTTAATCTGAAGCAATTCATTCTGAAACTGCACTTTTCATTTTCTAAATATTCCTCTGTTTTGTAAATAAAGCACACTGTGAAGTGTAAGTAACTGGTTAAATCTCTAAATTTTAAAAATTCCCTGAAAAAAGGCAGAGTTTGAAAATAGAGTACAAATGAAAGCATATTGCAAGACCTGATTGATTCTTCCCCTTTTCAAAACCATATTTCTGGGGAAAAAAGTCTCTTTTGAAATTTATGTGCTTTGTAGCTCATTCCCCACCCAGAAGCTAAATCAAAGCATATGAGGGAAAAAGGTTTCTTAGAAGTTTTGAAACTATTTGACTACAACTTTTCAAGCTGATACAGAGCTCAAGGAAGTTTTCACAATGCTAGTTTTAGTCACTTAATTCCTAGTTTTTCTGTACAGAGAAAAACTTGAGATAGGGAGGAAGAGAAGGGTCTGGGGTGGTCTGTTACCTCAGGGAAGAGAGGCTTAGCGACATTAAATGTCTCCCATCAGCTCTGTCACTCATCCTCCTGAGGCAGCTTCTGCTGCTTTTAGGTATCACAGATACTGCTGCTGTCATCACTTGTTTTCCTGTACTGTTTCTTTGCCTTCAAGTCTTCTTCCAGTTTATAGATGTAATAGATGTCAGAGGGATGTCCAAGGTTCCAGAAAGACAAATCACTCAAAGACATCCACTAAAGCAGAGGGTTTAAGCTGCTTAGGAGCAGCTATCCTACACTTGAGGGTTTGAGTCTTGTCATGGCTTTTCATGGTCTGTTCCCAGTTCTGTGGCCAGCAGGCTGCTACAGCTTATTTCTCCTCTCTGAGAACCAAACACAGACATTCCTTGTCCCTTACAATTCCTTGTCCCTTTACAGTTCCTGAGTCTGTGCAAGCATCTTGCTTGCGTTTGAAGCAGTATGTATAAAAAATGCTTTTTCATCTCAAATGTCATTTTATAATGTTGGAATTCTGTTTGTTACTGAGTAGTTGACTAATTTCAAAATACTGAACACTTTCTGTTGCTTTTATTTTGAAAGTTGGATTTTTACAGAGACATATTTTTTATAGCACTGAAAATCTTCCAGGTGTTCTGTGAAACACAGCACTTAAGTAGAATTAAGACACAAAGTAAGAGAGAGAACAAAAGTTTTTTGTACATCTCTTCATGGAAGACAAATACAATTACACAGTAGGAGAACTGATAAAGGACTTCAAGGAATTGGTTGTTGGCTACAGTTATGATGAAGAGATATGAAAACCTCAGAGTAAAATAGTATGGAAAGGGCAGCTGATAACAGTAGTCTTTTTGCAAAAAAAAAGTTTAAAAATTTAATTGGAGATAAAATCACTTGGGAAATGAAAACAAGAAAGTGGTAATGTATGTAACGTACAACAGCTGCTCAATTTTTGACCACTGTCCTTGAGTGCTGTATTCTTTAACTGAGAACCCAGCAAGAGCCCCATTTCTTTTTCAGAGTCAAGCAGTTTATCATGACTGAATATCTGTCATCCCACACAATCTAACAGCTTGGAGGTTCACTTTTCATTTTCCTTTAGTGATTTGTGCTATCAGTAATAGAGAAAGCTTCTAAATACGTGATTTACAGCTGTTTTACAAAAATCAAATAGACTTTGAATCTGATTTACCTGTTCTGTAATAATGTATGTGATGTATACTTGGGCTGCACAGAAACACAGTTGGGAATTAACCTTTGAGCTGTGTTTTTAGCAGTATGTGTTTCTGATTGTGGCTGTGAGTCGAGGCAATGACTTGTACCTTTCCCTAGAGTCTGAGATGATTTTGGGTAATCAGTGCCACCATTTGAAGAGATATTGCAATGCCATTGAGAGCCCCTTCCAGCTTCCTCAGTTTGAGTGCCAGTTTTTCTCATTCATCCGCCTTTCCTGTACTTAAATATGATGGGGGCTTCACCCAAGGATGATTGGAGGATTCAGTCTGGGCAGATTTTCAGGCTGAGGTGATCCTGCTCCATGTGCTGGGCTTCTGAAGCAACTCCTGGCAGTTACTTCTCTGCTACAGAAAAGAGGGAAGCTGTAAATCCTAGAGTGTTTTTTGGTAACTGATGTATAATGTAAAGATGAATTAGTATAAAGCATCCACAATGCTATTACTGTTAAAAGAAGGTGGTGAGTTGTTGCATGTGTAATACTTAATATTCTCGGGCCTTTGACATTCATTGGAGGGATCTGACCATCCCAGCTTTTTGGATCCCAGTATAATACAGAATTTTTTAGTTTCTTTTTGTATCTGCAGAGTTCATCTCTGTGAAGGCAGCATCTCCCTCTTCCTTCAAATTACTGCTCAGATCCTCTGTTTACATACTAATTACTTCTCTGCCCTTTCAGGGGGGCAAAAAAGCACTTGCAGGTGCCTGGGCTGCAGTCACAAGTTCCAGGACTTTTTCTCCAGCACACCTTCTGCATTGTAACTGAAATGTTCATCAACCACACAAATGAGCTGTTTTGGACATTTCATGTGGCAGCAGGTGCTGTAGCAGCACCTTGCCAGGCAAGGAGGGGATGGGCTGGAAGGTGAGCCCCTGTGTACCTCTCACTGTGTACCTCACACCCCATCAACTCTCAAGCTCCTCTTCTCCCCAGCCCCATCCCCCTGCTCTTCTGTCTCCCCTCTTCCTTCTCTCCATTTTCTTTTCCTCGACTATTGTTTCACAATCATCCAGCTCAGACATGATTTCAAACCTCCTTGAGATGAAGAGCTAAACCAGAAGATGGAAGTACCTTTATGCATAGGCCATCAGTACATGCCACCAAACAGTCTCTCATGGCCTTGAGACCCTTACAGAGGTGGTAAAATCTGCACATGCAGTGTGCAGTGAGGGCACTCTGCTCATTTGCCACTGGTCTACTCCCCAGAACTTGTTGTTTTGCTTTTGCAGAGGTTTTGACTGTCTCCAGTGTTTTCTATGGCCCAGATGGATGCAGTGTTCTGCCCTTGGCACAGCTCTGGGGTGCTGGAGTGACTGGGGACAGGGAGCAGCACCAGTGCCTGGCATGCCTCTGCTTTCTGGACTGGGGGTCATGCTGGTGCTCCAGCAGCAATCAGAGATCTGTTTGATCAAAATACAGGCAGCAATTCACCTCCACATACTGCTCATGTCCAGCACTGTCTACAGGCTGGCCAGGGAGCAGGTGACTGAGCAGCATTTTCAGCCTAGAGGAAAATAGGTCATTTTGTTTAGGATTGGGTATTTTTTCCTTTTTGGAAGGCTACTCTGTTAAACATCTTAAAATTGACCTAATAATGTACTATGTCCTTTCCATTCAGAGACTGTAGATTTCCTTCTATATATGTAAATAAATAAAATTTATTCTGAATAATTGCAAGATTTCTATATAAATTGACTTTATATGGCACCGATCATGCCCCTCTGGGTTAATAATGCTCATACTAAGGTTTGATTCTGAAATATAGCAAAACCTTAGAAAGGCATAGGGAAATGAGAGGCCCCATTGTGAGCTAATGACCTCTGTGAATGAACCAACATGTCAGCACTGTAAAATGAGATACACTTAATAGCTTTTCACAATGAATGCTTGTATACGATACACATCAGCGTACTGTGAAGTGGCTTGTTATGATAAGACCATAATATAGAACTTTTTTGTTGAAATGGTTCTCTCTCCCTACTTCTTGGGAAATATTTGTTCAAATAAATATGTGGGTTAGTGAGGCAACAGATAGTTATTTGTCTCTCAAGTGTGAGTAATGTAATATGAACAAGCATTAATGACCTAACTCTTTAATTCAACAGGAGATCCTTATTTTTCTTACACGCTAGCTTATTTCTTAATATTTTGGAATCGATTGCTCAGTGTGTGTTGTGTGTTCCCAGGGGAGCTGAGAGCAAGTTACAAGCTCTGGATTAACTTTCAGTTTTGCTCAACTTTATTATCTCTTGACTCTTTCTGGGGCTTCTTCAACTCAATGGTTGGCAACCATGTGTATCTGCTCCCTGCATCATCCACTAACATCTGCCTGAAATACTGAAAAACTCACATTTTTCAGTGGACGTGAGAGGCAAAACTGGCCAAACCATTCACGTGATTTAGAAGTCCTTGCCTGATTTCCAGAGGAGACTCCAGCATGGCAAAACCAAAGCCCTGTGAATTTCTGTGAGTTTGCACCTTGATACAAGGCTCAAGCAGTTCACATAATCACTGCCACCAGGGCAGAGGCAGCAGAAGTGAGGGAGCTAAGTGAAGCAAATGGATCAAGAACTGTGAAAGGGAGCCAGTGACAGGCCATAAAGTCAAAGAAATTCTGAGAGGCAATAGCAACAAGGAAGAAAAGCTGGGCATCAAGGAACAACGGGCAAAGATGATGAGACAGAATAATTTAGAGCCACAATCCACTGGGTTGTAGCCAGAGGTTCAGGAGTCTCACTGCTCCTGGCCAACAGGTTTCATATCCATTTGCTTAAAGCACGTGTTTTATTCCTCTGTAGCTGTGAGTTACCAAAGGGATGACAGCCTACAGCAGCTGTGGTTGCCAATCTCTTACCTCATGCAAGCCAGACATGTTCCAGTACTGCTCTTGAACCATGAAGGAGGCAGCACATCACCAGCACAATAGGAATTGCTCTTCTTTTTCAGTCTTTTAAAATTCAATATTTTAAAATAATTTTTAAAAAAAAACAAGCCACAGAGCACTCTCTTTGGAGAATATGAATAAGGCCATTTGAATGGGCATAAGACCATCTGGGCAACTTTATGCAGTACCTTGGCATTCAAGTACAATGAGACAATCTCAACACAGTGTCTGAGTGGGGAATGGGGCTGCAGGGAAATCTGGTCATGCTCAGATCAGCTCAATCTTTTTCTGGAGAGCCGGATCCTGTTTCTGTGTCTCCATAGACAGAATTGTTATGAGATGCTGCCAGGTCTTTTAGAAAATTTTTAGAAAATGTTGGCTTTTAGCTTCTCTGTTTAGCACTCAGCAGAGCCCAGCTCTGATTAGGAGAACTGCTGAGTCTTGATGGGTTCATGTGAAGGTAACAAGTCTGTGCTGCACACATCCAGTACAGCCAGTCTCTGGTAGTGCCTATTACAAACTGTGGTAGTAGTGTATTCTTGAAATTGGCATTCTTGAAGTCTTAAGATAGGCTCTTAAATGTAATAGAAATGGTTTGTTAATGTCCCTGTCTCTTATTTGCAAGTGATGCTGCCTTTACCTGAAAGGAGTGCTGTCAATATATTTTGGTAGCTGCTTGGACACCACTGCAAGGACATTTTTTGATCATCTTGTCCATAGAGAAGCTTTGAATGGTGCTCCTTAATAAAGAAGTAAGGAATTTGTATGCAGTGACTGTGCTGAGCTGCTACGCTGCTGTCAGTACCACTGGCAGCACCTGGAAGATTCAGCTGGTCCTACAGCCTGATGTGCAGCTCTGTAGCATTTGAACAGCAAGGGTGTGTTCTGTGCCCTTTTTTTTTTCAGCAGCATTTAGCATTGCTAAATGGATGTGTCTGAGAGCAAGCTGGTTCAACATTTCTGATCTGGAACAGCTCTCTGCCTGCGTTTGCTGAGTGGTGTTCATGTGGGAAGCAGATGAAGCAAGGGTGTCAGAACATCTGTTTGTTGCTGTGGCTGATGTTGCCTTAAGCAAGGGTCTACAGCACCAAGACCTGTACAGAAAGCACCTGAACAGGACATATATGAGCCAGAGCAACAGACATGAATCAGTGTCTGACCACAGGACAGAGTGGCAGTGGAAATCTGTCCTAGTCTGAGTGACCTAGAGTAAATTTTGGGTGACGTATTTGAAATTTAGGTGATAGTGCTGATACCCTAAGAGCATGTTAAAGCTGGCTGTTGTAGAGATATGAACATACTAAAAAGTGCAGGAGAATTGTGGTCCTACACTGGATGTCTTCTACAACACAGAATTGGTTGCCACCTTGATCAGGTCCCCACTAGCAGAGAAGCACAAAACCAGCTGGGAGCTCCTTCTGCATTAGGCACGAGGTTTTCCCTCAGCCACACTTCAAGCTCCCTTCAGCCTTGTGCTGCTTGTTGAACACTGTGTTGCTTCTCAGTACTTGATCACTGTTTGTATTTGACAGGTGACCTTCGAGTCAAGTCAGCGGCTACTTGCCATCCCTTGTTAAATCCGCCTGGTTTAGGGTCATTGTAAAACTTTAGATGGACTTTTGGTGAATATAATTGGTTTTCTCTTTGGACAACATTCCAAATTTAGCACATCTTCTCCAAAACTTAGCATAGCACTTTGCTGGAGCTGCATCAAATCCCAGCACTCAGTGTTTAAAACTCAGTGTTAATGCCTGTTGGAGATGATGTTGTAATAGCCTCTGTCACACTTTGAGTGATAGTCTTGTTTTCTTTAAATCTCTCTTACCATCTTGGAGATATCAAATTTTGGAATCAAACACTGACTTTAATGCAGGAATGTTCCCCATGAGCCCTGATGTTTTATCCAAGAGTCCCAAACTTTGTATACAATTGCTGCTGTTGATTTCCAGTTTAGGGGACTGTCTCAAACTCCCTCCCAAGTTCGGTGTCACCATAAAAGCTCACATCTCTTTGCAGGTATTCAGAAAGAAGGGCTGGGCATTAGGACATCATCTGAGTTTGTAGACACTGGAAGAACCCTTGATTAGTGGCTCTTGAGCTGAAGATTTATTAAGTGCTTTTATATATTATATTCCTTTTTGAGTGACTGAATGCATCTCTTGACAAAATGAGACATCCCTTTTCTGCTTCTCTCCATTCTGCAGAGTTCACGCTCCCCAGGGATGGGAGGAGTTCCTTCAATGAAATACAAACAAAAAAGTCAAGATTCAGTTGCTACATGGGAATAGCAATTAGTATTTTCAATGTTTTAAACCTTTAATATGTTTTAACCCTCTCATTCTTGTTTTCTAGGTGAGGAAATTGTTTTGGCTTTCCTCAGAAAGGCCTGGGTAATCCTGTTGCTGAAATATATAATTTCTTTGTGTAATGGAAAGTGCATGAGCTGGGGAGACAGAAAGTGCCAGCTCCTGGATTGTTTTGTCAAACATTTGCAGTGGATTTGGATTAATTCAGGGAACTTCTTGGTTTTGTCATGAAGGGTGAACTTGACAATCATGTTGTTGCACCTTCAGCTCAGACGTATTTTGATGGAAGTGAATTTTTTATATAAAATTCATGTCCAAGCTGCTCTGTGGCCCCATGTGGGGGTAAGATTTAGTATCAGGTAAAGGAAGGAATCCCTGCTCTCAATGAACAGCCCAGCTGTGTGTTACTGTTGGGCCTGTTGCTAATGTTTTTTCTGATGAGGCATGTTTACTTACTTTCACCATGACTGTCCGGAAATCCCATGGCAAGAAATGTCAGAACATTTGCCAAATCACTACTTCACCCATCAAGCTGATTGTTGTGTGTTACTCAGTCTGGTTCACATTAAGGGTCTGCTCCATCCCTGCCTTTGCTCTTTTTGGGCATATTGATTACTTGTGGTGGGTTTTATAAGAAACAGCCCTTTTTGAGGGATTACTCCCCCCTTTTCTCCCTGAGCCTGTGGCATGTTAGTAAATACAGGACTAATTTTTTCTACTTCAGACACAGTCTATCTAAGGCAGTTCATCCAAAGCAAATCAAAAGCAAACTCCTTCCAGTGGCTGATTATTATATTATAATGTCTTTTGGAGAGCAAACAAAAAAGAAAAAGCCTACCTATAAAATAGAAGGAATGTAATACAACCGGAAGAGGCTTAATTTCTCTTCCTGACAAGTATCTTGTTTTTCTCGATATAAAAAACTTTTTCAAGAATCACAAGTCCTGCAAGCAGAGGTAGGCTGGTGCTGCTTGAGAGCTGGCCTGTGTAAAGGGAAGGTTTGGCAGCCTGGGGTCTGGCTGGCTGGGGGTGCACACAGCCAAGCCCCCTCGCGCCAGCACAGCCAGGGGCCTGAAGTCTCTCCAGGGGTTCCTCCAGAGCACAGGAGGAGATCTGACTGATAAAGACAGGCCTGAAAGGCTGTCTCAGATCTGCTGTCTGCAGTCCCTGTGAAACTCTGCAATGGACAGAGGGGGCCTTTCATAGCCTGGGTTTGGAAGTCTGGCATCCTCCCCAGCCTCTGATTTAACAATTTCATCTTATGTCCAACCTGAGATGAATGGCAAAAGCATAAGGGATCAGAGAGAGTAGGCTGGTGCTTTGCAAGAGAGAGGCAGCACTCTTGGAACCCTCTTGATGTTGTATTATTGCTGTTATTTATTTGCATAGTTCCACATTAATCCTGCTGGTTTTACCTACTGGTAAAATATGAGCTGAATTAATAGATGGGTGAAACTCTGCTGGAGAGTACATGCTCCAATAATTAAATTTTAAAAATTATTACTTGTTTTATTTCTACTATGCATATATTGCATTTATACCTAAATTGGCTTTTTGTTGTGCATCAAGTATTCCTGCATGTCTTGCAGGTAACTTGGGAAGGAAACATGATGGGATTGTGCTCTACTAATCCTTTTAAATGGAGGAAGACACCTTAAAAAGTCATCTCTTAAAGTATATTTGGGCTTAATTTTACTTTTGAAATTCTTATTGGTTCCCTGGAAGATGTGTGAAGACTGACAGTTCAAACAGCAAAATTCTACTTCAGTAGTAATTATGTATTTTCTGAAGGTGCTACCTTGTTAAAGGTAAAATATGATTTTTGCAGAAAGATGTTTATATGCTAAAAATTATGTGGAAATCACTGTCTGTGAGGCAAGAAGAGAAAGTGGAAGAAGGATGGGTGCTGTCACCTGTTAATTTTTGCCAGTCTTCTCTTCTCTTTTGCCAGTCTTCTTGTTCTATTAAATGTTTTTCCCTGAGGTAATGGATGTAGGGGTGGGATGATAGCAAGAGGCATAGCAGGCTGAATCTGGAGGTGTTTTCACCTTTTGAGCCAAAAGTGGTGATAAGAATCAGCAGTGGTACTGAGAATAATGGATCTGGATCTTTGAGATTAAGCAAAAAATTCTGAAACCTGAAATTAGGCTGTGATGAAGAGCTTTTTGGAGTTTTCTAAGCTCAACAGCTCTTCATTAATGCAGTCTGACATATGTTTATTTCAATACTGTGATCCATAACAGCTAACTCCAAATGGAAGCTAGAAACTCAGCTGAGCACAACTTGGCAAGTTGGTGGGGTGTCTGAGTTTTATATGCTCTTCTGGCTACATGGAAGAGATTGCAACAATTTAAACTGGAAATACTCAAAGCCCTAATGAAAGGTTTCATATTTGAGATGTGGACCAAGATTATACTCTAGGCATGAGCCAGAAAATGAGAGGGAGTAGCTGACATCACCTTAGCTAGATTTGAGCTTTTGTTGGCGGAAAAAAGGTCTGAGAAAAAGTACATCTCTGTAACAGCAAATTGTGTTGCTTAGGCCACCTACAGGGACTCCTTGCTGTGCTGTTCATTCGCTGGCATCCATGTCATGAAAGCAGCTGAGATCTGTCAAGAAGTACAGTGCTAGGAAATGTAAAGAAAATAGAGGTGTTCAGCTCTCACCTGCCTCAGGCCTCTTCCTGGGCATCCCCTCACAAGTGCATTGCCTCTCTGTTCCAGTCTCACAGACTCCTGCCCTGTGCACATGGACTGCCAAAATCAAAAAAGGAATCAAAACAAAACCAATCAACCCTGGAGAAATGGCTTTTAAATTCTTTGTTTAGTGAAAGGTGGCTAGGCAAGTGATCAGCACCTCACATTTACTGTATGGGTCCTTGTCTCTGCTGGGATGTTTGGGAGTCTGGTTGAAAACTAATTGACAGAAGTAGTATTGATGGTAAGAGATCCTGCAAGAACTAAAGCAAAACCTCAGGACATACAAATAAATATCCATTTCTTGGTATTCCTAGACACTAACTTGCTGCTGCTTGTGTGCAACATGGCGCAGCTAAAAACTCTGATCACATTACTCAGGTCCTGCTTACCCTTTGCAGGGATGGGAAGGGATTGACTAGCTTCCTTTATCTAGGCCACTTTTCTGTAGTATTTAATCTCATCATACAGCTAATTAAATATGCAAACACTTATTATAAATTATAATAGCTATCGCTGGGAAAATTCAGCAGAAGATGAGTCTCCGAGTTTTCTGCTGTAAATCTTGATGCATTGGCTTGCTGACACATGGTTAAAACACAGCCATAAATCTCCTTGTGAGACATGTTGTGAGGAAGGAAACACACGGAGTTTTTCAGCAGAGCAATTACAAGGAAAAAGCTCGGAGCTCCTTGCTGCTGCCAATCCAGCCCCACTGGTGTCCAAAGTAATTAACGAATTCCTGGCTTTTTACCAAGGCTGGAAAGTGATAAAAAGAAACAATCAAGTTGCTTTTACCTTGATTCCTGTCACTGAAAAGTTCAAACACCCACAAAAGCCTTCAGATGTTTTCACTTGGGTTCAAGTCAAACATTGCAGTTTGCGGTTCCCACCCCCCACTTTCTGACCTGGAGTATGATATAATCAAACTGTTTGCATCCTTACCTTAAAAGTAGGCGTACAGCTAACATGCCAGCTTTGAAATGCATTTAGGTGCTGCTAAAAATCTGTCCAGGTCCAAAAGCTGCCATTGTTTTCAGGAAATCTGCACTATTTTCTTACACTTTTTGTATTGTAAAATGCTGACAAAAAAGGAGATGGTGTATAGAGATATGCAGCCAGAAGGATAGATGGAGCTGTGTCTTTCTCTTCCCTAATTCATGTATGATTCTACAATTAGTTGATACAGGACTTCTAAATGTGGTGGTCTTGTCCTCCTCCCACTCCACTTCTGGGGATTCCTGAGAATCAGCCCAGAGGCTCCGCTGGATCTGGTGAGTCAGTTTGCTAAACAGCCAGAAACCAGATCCAACCAAAATCACGGGGGAAAAAAACAATTTGTGCCTTTTGAAGGACTAAACTATATCCCCTGGGTGCCAAGTGGGAGCCAGAGATGGTACAAGAAGGGGGCAGTGGTGCCAGCTGGGGGCTGCCAGCTTCCAGACCTGCAGGGCTATGGGTGAGATCCTGTTCTTGGGCACTAGGAGGGAACAAACCCCATGGGACTTGAAGTGTTTGGTGTCCAGCACTCAGCAGTACTCAGTAAAAGGCAATTCCATCGTGTGAAGGCCACGGGCACAGAGCTGCAAGCTGGAGGCAGCCATGACGCAGTGGATTTTGTGAGCAGATTTGGAAGGCAGCATGTTTGGCCACTACAAGTGGGAGGCTGTTCCCTGTGTGCAGAGTGGGGACACAGCTCTATGAATGGAGGCATTAATTGGGAGCGCGGCTGCAGCACCAGCTCAGGAAAGCTGCTTGGTACTTGCTTGTGTCCCTTCGATTCCATCAAAGCTCGAGCACTTCATGGAATAAAGGCATATGGGACCAATAAAGCAGATTTAAGGAGATGGAGTCCAGGTGGCAAAAGTGTATAATGGGAAGTGACTTATGGGAAAATGTTGCATTCAAAACTCCTCTGTTGGTTTAGGTGACCCTGTAAATCCAGGCCCGGCTTTTATTCAATGGGACTACTCATGAGAGCTAAATTACTTATGTTGCAGGATTGAACTTACTGAAAGGAAGACTTTTCAAGGAGGTCCAAATAAATGTTCTAACTCAAGCTTACAGTGTTCTTAGTTTTAGCATGAGCCCAGTTGTGAATACAGACAACCAATTTGCTGTAATTTGTATATTTGGTTGGCATGTGTTTACAGAGGGGAGATCTGGATTTATTTAAAGAACTATTTTGCCCCTGGTTTCCATATGCTTCCCTTAATCTCTCTTCACAAAAGAAGCTCAAACAAAACCCCCATACCCTCCTTTCCCCCACTTAATGCAAAACTTGAAAGCAAGCCCTGCACAGTGTACCTTTCATATGCACATAGGTACCTTGCAGTGAAATGAGAAACAGCAGAAGAGCTCTTCAATAACCATGACTGAATGTGCAAGGAAAAAATCAAGCCTTCAGTAGAATACTCCTTCGTTAGATCTTAAAAGCAGAAAAAGTCCCCTAGAAATAAATCCTCAACATGATTCTCATATGAAAGAGAATCTTTCCACGTTGAAACCAAATGTTCAAAAGCTCTGTGCTTTGTTGTATTAATGCCCATAATTTATTCTTCTTAGAAACTATCCCTCACAGGCTGTTACAGCACTCAGTGTGGTACATCATAATAAAAACAACTTAGAAGGCAAAAACATTAGAACAAAAACAAAACTCTGAAAGCTTTAGTGAATAAAGACTTGTAGGGGGGCCTGGAAAAAGGACACAAACGTTGTGAGAAATCAAAAACAGAAGTATGAATTGTAAGCAGAAATATAAACTAAGCTTTGTGAACAAACAAGTCCTTTTAGAATTCTCAAGTAGTTGCATGTAAAATTGATTTGTGCAACCCAAAAACCTTCACTGCAGTCAATTCCTCTCTGCAGCATCCAAAGGTAAACAAGCCAGTTCACTCTTGGGGTTTTTTTTTCCCAGAATTGAGTACATTTCAGTGCAGGAGGAGCTGTCACTGTGATTGATACCTACTCAGTCTAGCACTTGTTAGGCCCTAATCCATGTTGCAGCTGGGCTTGTAGCTTCTTCTCACAATGGATTTTCACACAACAAGGATGAGTTGTTAAATCATGTGAAACAGCTTTTAGACCCCATCTGTAGATGATAAGAAATAAGAAAATTTTATTGTTATTAGTATTAGTATTAGTATTAGTATTAGTATTAGTATTAGTATTAGTATTATTAGTATTAGTATTTACTTCTTAAAAATTTATCCAATTTCCCCTGTCCCAAAAAGACTGAGATGTTTATTTTCTCTGGAGATTCAACTTTCTTTTCAGGAAGATGAAAATCCAAGCACTATAGTAATGGTGGCCAACCCCCTGATTTTGAATTACAAATGCTGCATCTACACCCAGGTCATGTCACAGCTTGGACCAACAGCTTCTTGCTGGTACAGTAGATGGTGAGTGGTCCAAATTCCTGACTGTGCTTCAAAGGCTGATCTTGGTGTATCACCTGCAAATCCATGTGTATTTTCAACCCCTGCCCTGCAGAGGGACCCTTGGAAGTCATCAGTCCTTCCTCTGTAAGCCTTGTCCTCTAGGGTAAACCTCTGTTCTCTGGGGTGGATTGACTATATTTGTTGCTTATGTCTGTTGGCTACTGTCACCTATGGATTGGTGTTAACATCTGGGAGTGTGAATTCATCATCATATTTTTTATTATTTAATCTTCATAACCCTCATTCCTAATGCAGCATCTCTTGTCAGGCCTTTATAGTCAGGTTTCAACACTGGATTTTCTGTAGCAGGTAAGAGCAGCCTTGAAATTTATTGTGTTCCCTTCTCTATGGATTTTACTAACTTGGTCCCTAGTTACAATTTGTGAGTTACTGTTTGATTTAAGAAATTTGTACATCTTGTTCAAGATGTAGACTTTGACTTCACTTGAACATATTGTGCAAGACTAGGAACTTCAAAATTAGGTGGAGCTGTAATTGTGTTAGATTAAAGAGATGTTGTTTGGGATAGGGCATAAGGGATTGTCTTTGGGACAAGAAAACCAGTAGAAGAGAAGGATTGAAGGTGTAGAGAGCAATGTCTTAGTGATAAGGCAGGTAGATAAGGAGCCATGGTGTCAGCCCTCAAGCCAGGGAACAGGATCTTGGCTGATGCTGCTAATGCTCTGTTCTGCCCTGTGGCTCTTTGCTGGCCTTATCCAAGGCTTGGAGTGCCTTGCATGATGCCGAAGTGATAAAGCTGTGAGCTATCTCAGCTAGTTCTTGCTTGCTCTCAGAGGAGAGCTGCAGCCCATGCAGAGTCTTCTCATGTTGGTCAGGAAGAACTAGGCCTTAGTTTACAATCTTTATGATTCTTCACACATCCAAACTTTTTCTCCTCACACACATTTACCCCTGGCTACAGTTTATGGCCATTTCTTTTCCATCCTAAACTCCCCATGGCGGACACCCTCACAGAGGTGGATCCTTCTGGTGAAGGTTTGTAAAGTTGTGATATTTTATGACTGCTTGTGGCCTGGTATACTGTGGTTAACACAGCCCAGGACAAGAGGATTAATATTTTTACAGATGATTTTTAGAAGCTCTGGATCTGATGACGTTTCAGAGGGAAGACATGTTTTTATTTTAACTGAGGAAAAAGGATACTGTAACATCCCCACTGGTGGGCAAAGTCTACTGGAAATAAAAAACATTTAATAGCAGGAAAAACATTGTTTAACAGAAGTGGTAAAGCTCTGGAGTTTGAACAAAGCTTTTATGTAGCTGTAATACTGCCAATGAAGGGTTAAGAACAAGAAAATATGCCAAAGCAAAATCAGAGATACAAGACCACATAATCCATTCAGATTGCAGACGGAGTAACTCCAGCCATGCCTAGAAGGTAACTGGACAAAGTATGTTTTTTCCATTAGCTCAGCTCACACTATTATGCTGGTACAGGATTAAATATTTCTGCACAGTTCTGGCCACATAAGCTATTTCTTCATGCTCAGATCTGCTTGCTGGAGGTGAAACTGAGCCGGGTCATTGGAGCTGCAGAGAAACTTATAATGAAACAAAATCGCATGAGGTTGTGCTTTGCAGGGGGTGGATGGCTGGATTAGGCAGCACACTAAGTAGTCCCTCGGGATATTTTTCAACTGCAACACAAGCTCAGTGATCAAATATGGAACAGATTAACAGGAGGAGGGGTTGTATATTTCTTGTAAGTCACAATCGTCTTTTATTCGTGACTATCTGCAGTGCAATTTTTTTGAAGCACTGGTTTTTATGGTTGATTTTAGTGCTGTAATACCCATGGCACATCAAGCTGCCAGTATAATTTTCTGATGAATTTATTTGCATTAATACTGTTTAAAATGAGTGCAGTAAGTGCAGAGATTAAAAGAAGTTATGTTTAAAAGGTCTTTGTTTCTAACTGTCTGGCTTATCTGTAAACACAGCTTTTAAAAATAGGATGTTAATGTTAGCTCCATATATATCCATATATAGTTGCTCAATGTGTGGCCTGATTTAATTATATAGCTACTCCCTCTGATTGCATGAGATCAGATTTCTGATTCTGAGGAGAACAGCTTCTTTAAAGCTGAGCTTGTACAATCTTTTCTTCTATGTGTGCTGAATATTGAAAAATAAATAATATTTTTTATCCTTTTCATTAAACCTTAGTTACACATGAAAGCATGAGCCTATGCCCCTTATAGTGAGTACTCTATACTCTCCTCAATGCATTTGTTGTAAAATCAAATTCCTGAATACTGATATCCGAACCCAGAGTACCAGGGAAGTTACCACTTTTGTTTTCATTATTTTGGATGTTTTGCATGATCAAAATAGGACCTTGGTGTCTGACATGTTTTACTTACAGCTATACCTGTGCAAGTGCAGCCCTGCCCTGATCTAAGCAACTTGTGCCTTGCTGCTGCCTAAAGCCAGGTCCAGAAGGCAGATCCAACGTCTCTGATCACAGCTCACTGAGGGTTTGCTGCAGCAGAGGCTCTTTGATATTTTCACAAGGGCATGTAGTGGTAGGGCAAGGAGAAATGGCTTCAAACTGAAAGAGGGCAGGTGCAGATTGGATATTAGGAAGGAATTTCTCATTAGATGAGTTTTAAAGTCCCTTCTGGCCTAAACCATTCTATGATTCTGTGAAAATGAAGTGATGGCCCCAGCCTGTGAAAGGGTGGTGGTGGCAGTGCACAGATCACCTTTTAGGGATGCTAAATAACTCCTTATACATACACATTTCAAAATTTTGTGTTTTTGGTTAGTAATCCATTCCCAAAGCCCTTCAGGGCAAGCAATGGCTTCCACTTCCATCATTGTGTGTCCCTCTGCCCCAGGCCACTGCTCCTGCTTGAACTGAGGTAGTTAATTCTGGGGAAGCAGAACCTAAAGCAATACCCACTGCTCCCCATGACACCGAGGGACAGCAGCATCTGTTTTGCTAAATAGCCTGAATGTGTTTATACAGAGTGAGAGTTGCCTAAGATTTATTTTAATTGAGTATGACTCAAAAGTGAGTAGCTGTATGACAGAGAATGTTGTGGTGTTAAACTGATGTAAAGATTGACCAAAATATTTTTAGAGTGCAATGAATATATTGGGAAATGCTAAATCTTGCCAGTTCCTGCAATCCATGCTGGATTGAGACTAAGTAGGGAAGCTTGTGCTTGTCTTCAAATACAGGTATATATTAACTCTGTAAATGTGGAGAAATAATTTAATTTATAATGTAGACATGTCTTTATTCAATAGAACACTTGTAACACTAAGTTTAAGCACCTCTGCTGTAGAATAGATTCGTTTTCATGGTGTAACAAATAATGAAAAGTGATAAGCTAAAATCAAATTAAAAAAAAAGGAAAATTATATTTAAGTGAGATGGGGTTAAAAGGCTGTCAATGGCATGGCAGGCTGCACATTAGCTTCTAAGGCAAGTGAAATGCATCTTTTTTCACACGAATTCAAGCAAGTATAGGGAGCACAGTGTTGGGAACAGCCTGCTATGTATGAGGTGGAGATCTGTGCGTTTGCTAGTTTGTTTCTTCTTCTCTGGTACTTTTTTGCTCCCTTTGCTCAGATATTTTGTGTTTAGATATTGCAGAATATATGTATATATTAATTTCCTTGCATTCATTGCTTGTAGTACTCTAACTGGATTTGTATCTAAAATTCTTTGCAATTTTAATATTCCTCAAACACTTGAAATCTGTCTGCTTCTGTGTTCTCTGTGCATTATCACATACTCTGTGCTGTTTTTCCAACAGACACCCTGTTTATCACAGGACCTATGCAATAGCTCCTCAAAGCTTTGATTTTATCCTCCTTCTCAATGTTCCCTCTCTTAAAAGACTGATGTTGAAGGAAGGGGCTGTAGGGAACAGGGAGGATGGTTAGGAAGATTTCACAATGGGGTTTGGGGGTTTTTGGGGAGTGGGCTGAGATTTATTTCAGCACAAGAAATTTGCTTTCCCAGCATGCTCAACACCACACTTTTTATGGGAGAGACTCAGACTCTGTGTGCAACTGTGCTGAGGGAGTGGTGTGTGAAAGACAGCCATGACCACACTCCTGGACCTGGCTGAGACTGTGAGCACCTTTTACAACTGCTTTCCTTTGAAATAAACCTGCTGTTTTAATTCACAAATTGCTGTTGTGACCCATGGTCAGTGAGGGCCTCAAAGTCACCCAGAGAAGATGATCTCCAGAGAGCTCAACCACTGGGTGTGAGCAAGTTGCACACAGTGCTCAGCATACACATAGATCTCTTAAAATCTATAACTTGACAAAATTTGTATGGAATTTGGTAGCAATAAATGAATGTATTCATTTGACAAAGGCCATTCTTCCCTGGTCCCCAAAATCTGGTCTGTTGCTCCAGGGTATGTAAGCCTGAGATCTGTTTATGGACAGGACAGATAATTTTGGTTAACATTTGTATAGAAAAGAACACATTCTTTGTTTTAATCTCAAAAATGTTCAGTGTATTTTGCTGCAAACTAAAAATAGATTAAAAACTCCCAACTCTTTTCAGCACAAAATATCAGTGCAAATATAAATTTGTCTGAGCAATAAACAGCAAAAATCAAGGTCTTATAAAGGAAAATTTGGCTAACCTCAGAGTCACACTGCTATTAACTTTCCCTGTAACCTAACAAATAATCACTCTGAGGGCCCATCACTTCACCTGCAGCATTCATTGCCATATCCCAAGGTAAAGGTAATAAATTCTGTCTTCACACCTACACCTCCAGCCCAGCTAGCATGATATTTGGACTTCATGCATACTGTGTATTGACAGCCACTATTTCAAACCCATTCAAGTAAGAAGCCTTCAAAATACTTTAAAATCATAGTTAAATTAAACAATTTTAAAATACATTTATTCATAATAAATTTATTTAATAAAATTTAATAAATTTGATTTAATAAAAGCCACTCCAATACATTAAAAACCCAAAGGCTCTGCTGTTGTTATCTGGATGCACAAATTTAAAATTATATGTACTCTAGCAAAGGTGGCCTGAGCTTGGATGTGTCAGAAAAGGAGCTCCAGATAGCAGATCCCGGTGAAGGACTTTGCAAAGTGAAGAAAGGAATCTTATCCATTACTCTATTAAATGATGAGAAAAAGCTCAGCACCACCTTGTTATCTGCACATGACCTCTTCTGAGGCATCTGTGGCACAAAATAAAATAGGAAAAAAGAAGGACAGATTAAGCAAGAACCCGAGAGTTCTGCATTTGAAAGCAGAGCTTCAGGACAGGGACACTTTCCAAACAACCATTTCAGGCAAAGGTCACATGTATGCATATAAAATCATTCCTGAAAGCAGCGCCTTTGTCCCCCAGCTATCTCCCAATGGAGCCATTGTGCTGCCGGGGCAGCTGGCACCCTGTTTCAGCCAGGCCGCAGCGGGGCCGGGCCGCGGGGCACCCCCGGAGCCCGCCCGGCCGGGGCAGCCCGCGACCTCCCCGGGACACTCCCGGCCCCGCGCATCTGCCGGAGCCGCTGCGGAGCCAGCGCCGAGCGCAGCTTCCGCGCCGAGCTTCTGCCATGGAGAGAAAAGACCCGCTGGTACGGTAGGAGCATCTGCACTACCCTTCTGCCCTGCGTGTTTTCCTGGCTTGCCAAAGTAGCCTTAAATAAATAATATAAATGAAAGCTGACAAGCAAGGTCAGCTAATGAAGTTGCATGAATGTGGTTTTGCAGAATGCAACTCGGATTGGGATTTGGCAAGCAGGAAGTCCTTCCAAAATGCATTCAGGGGTGATGTTGAAAGTCCCCTGGTTTATAATAAAAGAGAAAATATTATTTAATGCACAGAGAAGAAAATGTATTTTGGAAACCATAGTAGTTCTTGTGTAGCTTGTTTTGCCTCCTGAAGAGATCTCCTCTCTTAAGCTATTTAATATAAACTGCTTTTCATATATATTCTTACCTTATAGCAATATCAAAATAGGCATCCAGCACAGACATGAGCAAAGTATCTTGTGTTTTGTTTATATTTACCTCCTACAGTATTAATATTATGCAAGTACATAAATATGAGTTTAGAACTCCTCCATCACTTGGTTTTTGATTTATATTAAAATTTCCAGTGTCTGGAGCTTCACTGGTAAAGTTCTGGGCTTGAAGGCAATCTTTCTCAGTAAAGTTCCTGTTACAGTACCTCTCCCTAAGCCTTTTTCTCCAGGGGAACTATATGGATTCCTTTAAGCAAGGTAGTAACACTTCAGGTATCTGTATTTTTTTTTCCATAACTCCCTATGCCACAACTGTAAAGTGCTGATTAGAGAGATAAATTCGATAAGGATCAATGAAACACTGCATGCCTCATAGTTCCTCTACTCGTAATGGACTCACGATGATTTTGATTATTCTGATTTTGAAGTATTAGTCTTGGGTCCTTCTTTCAAGTTTCTTTTGCTTCTGATTTGCTTACATTTTGACTGTAATTTGCTTCTAATTTCTGTTGATCTATCCAAGCTTCCTGTCAGCATGTATCAGTGCTGTGCACCCTGTTCCTTATTGCCACCACATCTGTGATGGAAACCCTGAGCTCTGCAAGTGGAATTGGGACACTGACTTGTCCATGAAAAACAAAACAGGGAATTAGGGCATTTCAAGGGTGTCGGTTCTACCTGAAGTTTACAGGAATGCTCCAGGTCCCCACTGGACCTGTGGGGAGGTGGGTGGGAGCTGGCAGAGAGCAGTGGCTGTGCCTGGTGGCTAGGGAGAGATACTGGGGGGTTGCCTGTACCTAAAAGAAAGCAAAGGTGACTGTGCCCCTAAGATTGGCTGCCCACAGAAGACCTGTTGTACCTGTTAAGGGACAGATAGAAACATTTGTAGATTACGAGCTTTTCATGAAGTGCAAGGCTGGGGAATGTTTCCTCCTAGGAGGCTGGCCTGTATAAGATGTTAAGAAAACAAAATAGTGTTCCATTTCTGTAGTAATATTTATTCTACAAAATCTTAGCTTATTTCAGAGGTTGTAATATGAAGGTTAAACTATAAGCTTAATGTCACTGCAGCAAGGAGGTTTCCAATTATTCATCAAAGATGCCAGCTGAGTTTGAATGCCAGACAGCTGAAGATATGTTAGTTTCATTCTTGGAAGCTGGATCTGTTCATAGCAGTGCCTGCGCTGCAGCCTTTACCAAAGGATGCCAAATGAATCCTTTGACATTAGCTGAACTGGAAGTGGAGGTAATGAATATTTGTGAGAGATGAATGAAGTGGTGCATGAGACTGCTCCTGGCAGTGCTGGGGCTAGCAGCAGCTTGTCTGAATGCCTGTGTGCTGTTTGTGCTCATTTATGGTATTTCCCCAGATTAATGGACCACTTAGGAAACACATCAAACCTCACATTGCTGACACACCAGTAACACAAACTGTTTTTCAGGTGCTTCCAAATCTGACAGCATCCTTGACCTATGCCACACCTTGCTGGGTGAGGGGTTTTGAGCCTCCCAACACAGGTCTCCCCATGCCACCCACACCAGTCTAGCTGGGATGCACCCTCCCCTGTGCTCACCACCAGGAGAGATGACAACTGTGTTTGTAGGGAGCCAGACCAAATGATCTCACAGGCTTTCTTTGTCTCAAAACCCAGGAAACTCTGTGTGCTCCACATAGCTAGAATAAAAGAGAACTGTTGCCTTGGTACACAAAAAAACCCCATAAATATAGAAATAAATACATATTGGCTCTATCACTTTTGGGGAAATATTTTCCTATTGTGTACAGTGTTTAAATTCCGTAAGATTCATGGTAAATGGTCTTTTGTCTTAGAAGGCTTCATGTTTCAAAACACTGAAGTAATGAATTGTTTAGAAGTTCTAGTTGATAGTGCTGTATGTGAAAAATTGGATAAAAAGAGATTAAAAATACAAGATAATAGCAGGTATGCTCAGCTCCTGTCCTCTTGCCCTAAGCCAGACAGAACTTCCTCCTATTGCAGCTGGATTACATCCATGACTGGGAGATTGTGTCCAGACACCTGTTCTTCTCCAGATCTTAGCCAGCTGTTTTCTTTTCATTTCTTTGTGGGGCTTCATGCCCTCCTTCCATACTGTTTTTCTTGTGAAGTAACTCAGAAGTCTTGTCCAAAAGCTTTCCCCTTTGTTTATCTAACTTTGTCATTTTTTGTAGAGTTTTTTACTAGGAAGCTGTGTTGGGTTGGCCTTGTCCGGCTGCCAGATGCCCTCTCTCATTCCCCCTCCTCAACAGGCCAGGGGGAGAAAATAGGATGAAAAGGCACATGGATTGAGATAAAGACAGGGAGCTCGCTTTGCGAATTAGTGTCATGGGCAAAAAAGACTCAACTTGGTAAGAATGAATTAAGTAAGAGCCCCTCTCTGCTGCTCCCTCCTGCTCCCACATCTCCCTGCCCCGCTCTGGGGCCTTTCCATGGGCCAGGACAAACCTGCTTCCCTAAGGTATTTTCTGGTGGCTGCAGGGGAATCCCTGCTCTGGTCTGGAGCACCTCCTCCCCTCCTTCCTCAGTGATCTTGGTGCCTGCAGAGCTGTTTCTCTTACTTTCCCCTCACTCAGCACTACCTGCACAGCGCTTTTTACCCCTTTCTCTTTTGTTCTACCCCAGGCGCCACCATCTTGGCCTCGTGAGGGGCTGGTGAGGGCCTGAGCCCGGCCAGTGGTGGGACAGGCTGTGTCTGCTCCATGGCAGATCTGGCCTCTCCACATAATGCACTACTGCACATGTTTCTGCATTCTCACCCTCTGTTCTTCTGTTTCCATGTATTTTTAGGTTAGTTAAAGATTTTCACCTGAAAGCCTTCTAGTTTTGAAGACCTCTCTGGCTTTGCTGTCACTTGGCTCTTCACCATCCTTGTCCATAACCTAATATTTTTCTTCCCATGTCATCTGATGTAGTAATCTGCAGAAACACCACTGTTGGGACATGGCCAGGGCTGTTCCTGAAGTCCTCCCTCCCACAGCACCTGCCTCCCATCCCCCTCACTGAAATGTCACATTTTATTTCCTTCACAGATTTCTGTTCCCCGCTGCTTGCTGTAAATGGCACGTTTAGCTGAGGTCCTGCCTCTCATACCTGTGGTGCTTAAAGAACTTGGGATATATGGATTGTCCTGGGTAATAATGCTTTGTTCATGCAGGCTTCTTGATCTATGCCAAGTTCCAAGCTCTATATTGGCACATGTGGCAGTGGAGGTGGCTGCTGGTTCATGGCAGGATGAGCTGCTGAGGCTGCCAGGCCACACATGCACTCAGCCAGCACTAGCCCACTGCTTCCCAGACACATCCATCGGGGAATCACTCCAGGTTTTACAGAGAGCCCTGTGCAAACCTGGGACAGGACTGAAACACTTCCCTCACCTGTTTTGCAAACAGCATAACAAAGCAGAGGGTAGGAATACAGCCCAGGGACACCTCATCCCACACCCTGAATTTTCAATTAGTTGCCTACAGCAACTGGGCTCTGCAGAATTGCCCCAGATTGTCTAATTTAGTCCTTGAGGCGGGAGATTTTGGTGCAGCACGATGCACCAGCACTCATGACAAATAGCAGTAAAAAGGGCAAAGACACTGAAGTGAATTCCAAGATAGGAATTACTATCCACAGGACATTTGTGGATTTGAACCTATTGTATCTTACTCTGCTGAAAAATATTTAAAGTAGCATTAGCTTTATGTCCCTGGTGCTGTTGATGAATGTGACAGCTTGAAAACCTTTTCTGGCCAGTGACAGGAGAAAGGGGGAATGGAACAAGAGTTTTGGAGCTGCAACAGAATGGTGCTGAGGAACCTGTGTTGTGGCAGCAGCAAAGGGGGACCAGCCCTGCACCAAATTCAATGTTGGAGCTACCAAAGGGGACAGGGAAACTGTGATTGCAACTGCAAGGACTATAACAGTTGAGTGCCCCTCCAGCTGCACCAGCCCATAGTTTGCTGTGTCAGCATTGGGCTCAGGTGTGAGTGGGATGGTGGGAACTGGCACTCATCTGTATCAGGATCACTGAAGGATGGTCAGTGCAATACCTAAGACTTCACAGGCTGTATAAAGAGAAAATATTGCTTGGTTCAGCCATCTTTGGAGAAAGAAGAGTATGAGTTTGTGGCTGCAATCTGGTACCTGCACCAGGTGACACTAGAATTGAGGTATGGCTTCCTCAGTTGTTTCAGGCATTCTTCAAAGGCTCTTTGCACACCCACAATGAATTTTGGCTGGGACAATCATAAACATCCATAAACATGAACATGAACATAAACATGTTTATAAACTGGATATCCAGGGGATGAAAATATGGTAATTATGGGGTAAGAGAAAATGTACTGTAAATATTGCCATCACCCATGAATTCCTGGTTTTATTTCTTTCCATGTTGAGGCTGAGCAGCTAAAATGGCAGTGAAGACAGTAGGCAAACCCCAGAAAAGGTCACCCCTCCAGCTTGGAGAGAGGGCATGCTGTAAGATGGGGTGAGATTCCCTTGGAGCTGATGACCCTTCATCTGGAAAAAATGTAAGAAGCCCTTAAGTGCCTTTGGGATCTCCAGAATAACAGGATTCCTTTCTCTGCTCAGGGGAACAGCATTTCTTTGTATATTCCTTGTAAATGACAGGATTGTACCAGAGAATCTAAGTCTCTGCTTACAGGAAACAACCTGAAGGGTCCCAATCTCAGCTGGCTGCAAGTCCAAAAGCACTGGCCCAGGTCATTTGTGCTTGACTACATAAATTCAGTGCACCTAAAGACACTCCACTGCTTTGACATTCTCTAACATATAATGGACTTGTGCAGTAGGGTACAACTGAAAGAGCATTAGCAACAGGGCAGAGATCACAAGGACAGTCTCCTCCTTCCAATCCTCACAACAGCAGGAAGAAGAAGGAGATTCCCTTTTGGAGTCTCCAAAACTCTGTTCTCCTAATATATTTCATCTCCTTTCACTCTCAACACTAAGATGTCTTTTTCTGCCCTCCCATTGCGCTGCCAAGCCAGCCCAGCATTCCCCACAGATGGCAGGAGATGGCTGTGACAGTCGTGGGGTATTGGGTACCCTTCATTTACTGTGCTGTCCTAGCAGTTGCTGCTGGCAGCATTGAGCCTGGTTTGTGTGTTGAATCTGCCACTTCTCCAAAAGTTTCCTGTGCCTCTCCCCTGTGCCTTCTGTCCTGCAGTCTGACTGTACTTCCACCTGCACTTATACAATGGAGTTTGGAGTTTGCCTTATTTGTTTTACTCATAATGCATCAGAGTAGGAAGCAACAAAACTTTTCCTAGTGTTGCTTTTTTTTTACTTCAGTACCTCCCAAAACTATGCTAGAATTATCTGCAGAATGAAGCAGGTGATTCAGCAGGCTTAGACTCCCAGGAAGCGGGAGTATGAACATGAGGTTATAGTCCCACACCCATTTTCAAACCAACTTTCACAGCTTAAGCTACCAGAGAGGCAGTTTGTGCTCCCGTTCTGTCTCGGTGCAAAGGGAACTCAGTTCACACAGGGGTAGGGGTACTCCTCCTGTGATGACTTCAGCTGTCACCTGAGCATATTGCTGCTCCTTGCCTCTTTCCATCATCCATCCTGGCTTCTTTGCCCAAAGTGTATTGGGATTTTTTTTTGTTTGTTTTGAAGGTGATTTACTCATAGTATTTCTCCTCTCCCAAAAGACTGAAATGTTGAGCTTGCACATCTGAGCAGGGATAGCAGGCCCTGGAGGCCCTCCCTGCAGCTGGTGAAGGAGATGTCCCTGCTCTCTTCACCAGAGCAGTAGTTTACTCAAGTCTTTTTTACATGCGTTAGATCACATGTTGCCATCAAAGTTGTTTGGTTTCAGTGTTTTGGAGAAGGGTTAGCCATGGGCAGTGAAAAAATAATAAATTAAATAGCTTTGCAGGCTCTCTGTGGATGCCCAGGAACATCTGTCTCTACCATGGAAATCTTCAACAACTATAATTTTAAGCTGATTTCAGTCTTGTCTGCTGTGAAAAGGACATTTACCAGGGCGGGGAGCCTTCTCTGAAGGCTAAGCAGAGCAGAGCTGCTGTTGGTCTACAGCAGTCAGCAATCAGTAAACCAATGAATTGTGTCTTTCTGAAAGTTTTGTTTTGCTAAATAAAAAACCAAAATATGAGTTAAACAAAGCTTAACTCAGTAAGATTATTTGCTTTAAAATAATGAAGAAATCTATTAATATTTAAGTGACCTGAGTTTCCCTGCAGTTTATTTGTTTAATCCATTACAAAAAATACTTTACTCCTTTCCAAAGTTTTATGCTGAGAAAGTGAAAAAAGTATTTTGCCTAAAACCCCCTGATAATCCTTATGCAAACGAATGCAGAGTAGCATATTTTTGATTACTAGCATTTTTCTTCATTATTTTTATATTGTATTCCTGCAGACTTTGAAATTTTTTCAGTTACACATTATGATATGGGTTTTTAAAGCAATCATTCAGCAATGGATCACATTGTTTAGTTGTTGAAATGTTGCCTATACTTTTCTCACCCGTAGAAAACAGGGAGTACTGTTCCAACAGGATGTTTTTCCCTTTGTACTTACATTTGTCATCTTTGCACTCAGCTGAAATCAGAAAAAAAAAAGTGACCTTCAACTGAACTTGCGGTGACATGTTTCAACTTAGGAAAATTTGTGATGCTTGGAAAGTGGCCCATCTGTCCGAAATGACCCAAAAGCAAGATGTGATTGTTTTACCCTTTTGTGCTTTGCCATTACAACGGGCAGCAGCAGATGCCTATTAAGAAATGCAGTGTGTTTAGTGAATGCTGAGGTGACATCGCTCCCCTGGGACCAGAGGGAATGGGGGGACAGCAGAGCTTGTCCCTGCCCCCTCCCCACTCCCCTGCCCACGGATGCTCCTCAGTTACCAGCAGCAGTTTGCAGCTCACTGTGTCTCACTGCTGCCAGGGCTGAGGACCAGGGCAGGAAAATTGATCCAACTGTAAAACCTGTCAAAGGAAGGGAAGTTTTTAACCTGTTTTGATTTGCAGTGTATCTCTAGAAATGGTTGGGCTGAGAGAATGGAAGGGATAGCAAGGATTTGCCAGTCTACTAGGCCTGGTGGTAGACATTAGGTATCTGGATTCTATTTGCTGTGTTTATTTCTGTTCTGAAGGAAAAGGCCAGAAGAGCCAGTTATTTCCAAGGTGTGGAAATATCTCACCCCTCTCAACAGCTAGGGATAGCTTTAAAAGATGTGTCTTTCAACTATGAGATAAATCAGTACATCCAAAAAAGGGCTATAGATGGGATTAAGTTTATTAACATGTTAGCTGTGTCCCCATTTTATGCAATTTTCCATGAACAAAAGCCTGGACAGTTCCTGTTGTATCTTCTGCCACATAAATGTTCATGTGGCCAGTGAATCAGATCAGGCAGTTTAGGCAGCATTTAATAATTGTTGTTTTTCTCTTTAAGAGGACATCTCTTCTTCATCAGCTGTCCTAACTTCTTCAGGATTTCCTTCTCTTTGTGTTGGACTGATTGCATTTAGTGGTGTAGACCTGCAGTCCTTATGCAAATAAAATAGATCTGCTTGAGTCAGGCTGAGGCTGAGGCTCATGTGGAGAAGGTTCAAGCCCCAGAGGGACCACAGTTTTTTTTTTTTTTAATTTTATTGCCTTAACTGCAACACTGCCAAGGTCTATTCTATGTTCATGCATTTATTTACCATGCTAAAAAAAAGCTTTAGGTGGAAACACACATCACCATAACAGCAGCCAGTTCTTCAGCCTTAGATGCCTCTTAAGCATAGAACCAGGAAGAAAATGTGCCAATCTGAAGGCATGTCTCCATTTGTGTGGGAATCCTCTGTTCCAGCCTGACCCCACTTTGATCTTTCTCAAGTACTGATGCTGCAAAAAAAGCCTCAGCTGCAAGCAAGTTAAGAACAGTATTCTTAGTGACATATCTCTTTAAACTGAAATCAAATAGGATTCTGCTGCTTTGAAAATATCAGGTTGGTTTTTTTTTAAAGATTAACTAGCAGAAAGATATTAATTAAAATATTTATTTTTTGATCCAAGTGCTGAAAACATGAAAAAAAGTATTTCAAACAAACAGAAACTCTTGTTTGCAAAGAAAACAAAGTAAACAGTATTAATTATATCCACATTTTACTTGTAGGGGAGAGACTAGCACTTGGAAATTTTTAATCATATCCAAACCTTGACCTTGAAAATGTGCCAAAATGGAGTTTGAGCTGAGGGTAAATGTAATCAAGTCAGAGAGATATGTTACAGAGTTATTGTAGAAGTCCTCTCAAGAAGTTTTATATACCCAGGAGATTCAAAGCTAATATTCTACTGAGAAAATTTTGAAAATGGTAAAGGATGTATATAGAAATTAGAAAAAGAAACTGGAAAGATTATTTGAAGTCTAGAAAACCTGCTTTTTACATCCTTAAGTAGCTTTCCCATCCTTGTGGGTTTTTTGTTTTTGTTTTGTTTTGTTTTGTTTTTTTGTCTTTGTTTAGCTTTTTCACTGTTGCTTGTTAGTTTTTGTTTTGGTTGGATTTTTTCCCATTTAGCTTTAATTCATTATTTTAAAGAGTCTATGGTTTTTGTGGGATGTAATAGGTTGTATCTCTTGTAAAATTCAAATAAATTAACAGTGATTGTGTGCGGCATATGCAAGGTACCATGCAAGGCCTTTGAAACCTCCAGACTGCTGTCTGGGGGGTAGGTGGGTGGATTTCACGCCACTGAAATCTACAAGTCTTTGAAAAAGACCGATGTAAAGCTGCTAATGGGCACCTGTGACATCCATATCAAGCACTAGAAAACCACAATGAGGACTTGAATACACAGCTTTTATGGTCTGTGCTAAAAACACACATGGGCCCTGTGGCTCCATGTTTCACTCCTTCATATTCTCCCTGAAGATTTTTCATTACAGAACAGTTTTTATTCTGCAGTTGCTAGAATTTTTATATATGACTATCTTAAGAAATACAATTCTCAGTGCATTTAGTGAAGTACTTGAGTACAGAAAGTGAATTTGGTATATGTAGTTTCTTTAAAGATGAGGAAGCCATAGATATGGAACTGCTGTTAACGCTGCTGCTGTCGTGTGTGGCTCTTAGTGAGAGGTGAAATACCGTGCCTTGGAGTGGGTGGTGTGCTGGGAGACAGACAAGCACCCAAAGCTTTCTCCAGGTCACTGAAAACTCCTCTCCTCTTTCCAGCTGACCTAGCTCTCCTGCTAAAAGACATAACCTGGCTCATAAACCTTGTTCTGCTTGTGCCACCACAATGGTGATTGTGTGTAGAGAGTGCACTTGGGCCAACACCCCTCCATAGGCATCATAGGCAGCTTCTGGAGCTGCAGTGCTGTCACCAAATCCACAACCCTCACTGAACCACTGAAGCTGTTGTATCTGATCTGGGGTGTGAGAAAATTTATTTCTCTGCTGCATTATGTCCTCCTTTTTCTCACTGCGCTGCTCACCAGCGTTTCAGTCATCCCAGTGAGGATACAAACATTTTACGTAAGTAAAGCAGAGACAGGGACTCGAGTCCTCCCCTGGCCAGTGGTTCCTCTTCTGTCTCCGGGTAGGCAGAACCCGGATTCAGCCAGGCGTGAACCCACTGTCCCTGTGTTTTGAGCAGGACACGTACATGAGGGTGAGGTGAGGAGGGGTGCAACGTGCTGTGCTGGTGGTACTCAGTGAGTTTTGGCTGTATCTGGGTGCTCTCCCTCCAGCCCTATGAACCCTGCAGGCATCATATAGAATGCTCAGAAATGCTGATGGGCCTGTATGTGCCTAAGGCACTTGGTGCTTCAGGGGCTGGGCTGCAGCAAACTGCAATTTTGAAGACTTTAATTTGTCCATGATTGTCCCTGAGGGTCTGGCACTGCCAAGAAAGTCATCCTCAGCACAGCCCTCCAGGGCAGCAGGCCCTATGATTTGCATACCATTCCCGTCGGGGCAGTGATGAGCAGACAGATAATTGAAGACTGGTGGTGTTTTGAGAAACTGCGGTGAGGAGGGTGTACTTTCATGTGAGCACAGCCTGGTTTGTGGGTCTCCCCAGGCTCATGGGGTAGCAGAGGGCATTGCTCCTTGGCAGTCAGTCCTGTGCCTTCTGAAGTTCCATCTGAATGTGAGGAAGAACTTATTTACTGTGAGAGTGACTGGAGCAAACTGGAACAAGCTGCCCAGAGAGGCTGTGGAGTCTCCTTCTCTGGATATATTCACCATCCTTAGAAATGTGCTCTAGGGAATCCTGTTTGATTAGGCAGGTTGGACTAGATGACCTCCAGTGGTCCCTTCCAACTTTAACCATTCTCTGAGTCTGTAATTAAAATGTGGTTTAAAGTCCTTTATACACAGGAATCAGCTCTACTTGATATGTTGTGCCTCTCTGACTTTGTAAAGACTCAGGGTGTCTTCAGCAAGGTACTCAACTCTTCCCCATGCTCACTCTGACTGTTGGAAGTTTATTTGGTTTCCCAGTGCTTATACCTGAGTACGACTGATGTGGATACAACTTGAATTTCTATGGTTTATCCAAAGGTTTTGTTCCTTGAAATTGCTATTTTGTGCACTCAACTGACTGTTTTTCTTGGCCACAACTATACGTGGATGCTGTGTTTAGGAGGATGAGAGTTCTGAGGCACTATAAAGAAGTCCTTCACCTTTTTGTCTTTCATGTTGCTGTCAACCCTACTGGAGGCTTTCACCCTGGTCCCCCAGTCACCCCATACCTCCAGCATCCAGTGCAAAGTTGACAGGAGTAGCTAAAAAGGCTCATTTTATTGCAGTCCACTCCATCCCCAACCTCTGACTCAGCCAGCATACTTGATTTCTCTGCATTCCTTTTCTCATTAGAAAAACTGCTCAAGAAAAATGAGTTTATATAAGACTGTAAGTACACTGCTTTGCTTATATTAACTCTATGGAATAGCTGATACCACTTCCCATAGCATTCTTCTGGAGAAATTGGTTATTCATGAGCTGGATGGGTGCCCTCTTCACTGGATTAAAAAACTGCCTGGATGGCCAGGCCCAGAGAGTGGTGATAGAGTTAAATCTAGTTGGTGTCCAGTCTCCAAGGCTCAGTAGTGGGGTCAGTTATGTTTAATATCTTTAATGATGACCCGAACAAGGGAGTTGACAGCACCCTCAGTCAGTTTGTTGCCCAGCAGAAAAGCAGCTGGGAGAGCTGATCGGCAGTGGCTGAATGTGGGCCAGTGTGTGCCCAGGTGGCCAAGGCAGCCAACGGCACCCTGGCCTGGATCAGAAACTGTGTGGCCAGCAGGGCAGTGACCTGGCACTGGGGAGGCTGCACCTTGAATCCTGGGTTCACTTTGGAGCCCCTCACTTCAGGAAGGACATTGAGGAGCTGGAGAATGTCCAGAGGAGGGAAACAGAGCTGGAGGAGGGTCTGGAGCACATGATGAGGAGAAACTGAGGGAGCTGGAGCTGTTTAGCCTGAAGAAAAGGAGGCTCAGGGAAGACCTTATCACTATTTACAACTGCCTGAGAGGAGGCTGCAGCCAGGTGGAGTTTGTTCTCTTCTTCCAAGTAACACGTAACAGGATGAGACAAAATGGCCTCAGGTTGTAGCAAGGGAGGTTTAGACTGGATATTAGGAAAAATTTCTTCACAGAAATTGTTGTCAAACTGCCCAGGGAAGCTGGTGGAGTCACTATCCCTGGAGGTATTTAAAAGACGTTTAGGTGTGGCACTTAAGGACGTGGTTTAGTGGTGGACATGGGTTTGGACTCTGTGATCTTAATGCTTTTTTCCAACCTAAATGTTTCTGCGACTCAGTGAATGTTTGTAACTGGAAATGGAACAGCTCGAACCTCTCCTGTGAGGCGCCATCTGGTGTCTCTTTGTAAGCTTTGCAACCCGCGTTAAACAATCAGGCTTGTAATCATACAAGCCTGAAAAGCCCAAGGACAATTTTTATACACAAAAACTGAGGAAGAGGCATTACATATTCTGATGAACTTGTTAAAATCCCTTTTTAACGTGTTTCATTTAAGTCTTAAAACTTCCACTGAATTGCTGAATTTGTGGGCCAGGAATACATTATTTCAGCTTTAGTCCTTTCTTTTCTGATTAGTAAAATGGCAATTAGTTGCTGAAAAATTAGTTGCCAGTGATCCTAACAGTGAAATTTTTCCTGAACAAAATCATTAGACCTTGTTTATGCTAATAAGTTCCTTTTGAATCTGTGGGATAGCTTCAGGCACAAGCCTTGTGACAAAAAGAACATTGTGCATCTGACTGTGTTCAGTTGAGAGCTACTAGAAAATGTCTTACATAACACAGATGAAAAAGATTAGCCTTTTCAGAGTCATCATCTATAGTTCTAAAGGACATTACAAATGACCTTAATTAATTTAATAATCTTGTAGCATGGACTAGGAAACATAAAATAAGCTCTTCCATTTATGTAAAATTGTGAAATTTACAAGCTCCAGAGATGTTACACGAATGGAAAAATGAAATATGTATGTTTAAATCGGTAGAAGTCATTCATAATGCTGTATTTTTTGGTTTTCTTTGTTAAGGTTTTTTTCCCTGAATGGCCATTTTTAACATATGTAGGAACCTTCCAAAAAAACTGAGGACCTGTGTGTTAGGAAGATATGCAGGAACGGCAAAGGCTCTGAAATTGAGAGCATCTCAGAGACTTCATGTATTCGTTTGAGCACACAAAATTGGCCACCTGATTTGAAAAGTCCATTGTGTTTTGCCCAAGTCCCTTGGTGATCCGAAGGTCCTAGCCTGGAGGAGAGTTTGGAGCTGCCGATTCCCATATTTTGCTCTGAAACCATGAGCTCCATTAGTTAAGATACATGGGCAACACTGTTAGCAGTTTCATTTGTGACACTTTAGGTTTACCTTCTGCTGCAGTCACACACTGCTGCACTTAGCTGGCGTTTGGGGATGAAGTTGTTTGACCACAGGATATACTAGAGGCTAAGGGCAAAGAATTTTATAGTAAAACCTTTGATGATTACTTTTCTTTAGACCTCTGCACAACAGCTTTTTGCTAGAAGAATAGTGCCCATTGCAACTTTTTTTCTTTTTTTTTCAGCCCAGATAGTGATAAAGTGAACATTAGAAGATGGGTCTTGAATGCATAGTCTCAGCTGGTGCAAGGAAAACGAATACAATGTCCTTGTGTAGGAATTTTCAAGCTAATTACATGGCCTTGAGCCTTGCAATGCAAAGCTGCAGCTGCACAATGGAGCCACTTTCGGTTAAGAAACTGCATAAAAAAGGATCAGGTCCTAGCAAAGGCTGGCAGGCTGACACTTGGGCAGCAAAGAGAAGGGATTTTTAGACTCTGTCTTGTAAACCTTCACGGTGGGGGAGTTATTTCAGCAGGTAAAAGTTGCCTCTAAACAAAGTTCAAAATTGTATGTGTTTAATACTGCAAAATATTTTAAAGAAAACTGCACTGTGTCTTTCAATGCCAGTATAGAATATGAGACAGGTCCCAAGGGAAGCTCAGTCCACCCGAGGGCTTATAAACCTTGACTCTGTCCCTTTAAATGTAATTGTTAGTAAACACTTTCATGAAAGAAGCTTTCATCAGAGAAAAAAAAGTGGCAAACTACAGTGGTAAATAATTTGCCTGGGCAAATAATATTTAAGCCACTGATTTGAACCGTAATTCTGTTCAGCATTATCATTTGCTTTGTAAATAAAAGTGCTTATCCAAACAGCCAAGTTTTCTGTTGTTGATGAAAATGGGGAAATGTGGGGCAGAGGGAACGTGTCACTTCCCTTCCTTTCTGGAAGTTTGGGGTTTCCAGCTATTCAGACGAAACTGCTTGTGTTTCCATCGATACGAGCCTTGCCCTGCCACAGCAGCCCGGGAGAACACGGTTGAAAAACGCCCCCCTGCCCCCAGCTCTCCCCAGCTCTGAAGGTGTCTCTGGTTTCGAGAGGCCCCTGCTCGGCAGCGCGGTGCGGAGCTCGGGGAGCAGCCGCGGAGAGCGAGCCCCAGACCCGTCCGGCCGTGCCAGGGCAGCGGGGCGGGCGCGCCCCGGGTCGAGCCCCCGGCGCTGCCACACCTGACACCGGCCGGGCCGCTTTTGGGGCTGGCAGCGGCAGATCTGCAGTGCGCAGCCCCCAGTGAGCTTCCCCCCTCTTCTTCTCTGAGCCAGATGGAGCCGCATTTGGTTTCTCTTTTAAGCATGTTACTTTTGTGAGGAGAATAAAACGAGCAGGAACAGCTCTTGGCCGCAGCGGCACAAGCGAGCCCTGCTCTGCCAGAGAAAACCACATAAAAGCGCGCGGGTGTGCGTTTGGGGGGAGGGCGTAGCGAGCGATGATGCCTGGAGCTTCTTGCACTCGGAGCTGCGATTTGTGAGTGAAACATGATGAAATCACCCCCTGGACAAATCACACGAGCCTGTCAACCTCACCAGGTGGGATTACTCGTAGCTAATAGCCTCAACTCCCCGAGCAAACAGAGCTCTGCGCTCACTATAAAAAAAGGCGACAGTGCGGCGTAGGCTTTTCAAGAATTCCCTGGTATGGCTAAGCAGGGCTGCGTCCACTCGCACCAGGTAGGAGAGGAGAGGAGCGTGTTTACTTTTAGAGGAGGAGTAGCCCGTCTCTCATTCCGAATAAGTTCCTACAAAAAGGAGCGTTTCAGCTCCAGAAAGAGATGTTTTATTCATAAACCCCTTCTGGTTTGTGTTACTCTCCAACGGTGACGCTGTCAGCTGCTGCTCCAGTGATGGGAACTGCAGTGCTAGGGAGCTCCAATGTACTGAGGACCATCTCTTCCCTTTATGCATAATGCTCTTAGTGCAAAAGTCCTGCGTCTTGCCCAGTTTGCTTACTTTGCTGTTTTACTTTTGCAGGTTATATCCTTATTTGCTTTTGCCTTTGGAGTAAATGTCTGCATGGGATTTACAACAAATCGATTTAGGAGATCTGAAGAATGGGATGAGGGCCCGGTCTCAGGTACAGTAACAGACATAAATTGCACATCACCATATACCCTTATGTTATAGACTGTGGTTAGAAACCATTCCTACTCTGTAACAGTAGTTTGCTTGTTCCTTTTCCCTGTAGGATATAGAGAAGAATAAATAACTCACTGAGCTTGAGTCAGTTGACCTTTGGGACTCACCTATAGGTCTCCTATTTACTTAAACTTTTGCTCTGTGTGCATGTGACTATGGAAAATTTAGCTTATTTTAGGACTGAGCGCTGTCAGTCTCACAGAGACTGGTCTCCTCAGCTTGTGAAGTGTTTGCTGTGTTTTGTACTTTGCATGGCTTCCTTCTAGCGCTAAGAGAAACTCCCTGATGGCTTTAAGGGGGGCGGATTTATTTTGGTAGCGCTGAAGCGGTTTCTAGAAACTTGATTAATGCTTTCAAGAGGCACTGGTGAGAAAAGCTTTTGGGATTTCTGTGGCTCCTGAGGTCATGCTGGTTTGTGAACAGTAGACGGCAGACATCTGACGGCAGAGAGGGCTGGGAGAGGAGAGCAGGTGTTCGTGCACATGTGCTGTCACCGAGTCCTCTGCTTTTCTTAGGCCTGCTACTTTTTTTCTTTTTGGAAGACAGCAAGAACATGCTGCAGAAGGAACTGTTATTTGTGTTGTGGGGCAGCATAGGGTTCTGTGAGCTCAAGCATAGTCCAAATGGAAAAATGTGTAAACCAGACAACTAGTCTTTTTTTATTCAAGAAAAAGCAGGCTTGAGTTGTGTCTCTGTTCCTTTGGCAGGAGAAGGGAAACTCGCGGTCATTGACTTAGAGCTGGTTAACATAACTGAAGTGAAAGGGTTTCATTTGTAGTGCCTGTCTGTAATGATAGCGTGTGAAGTTTAATTATAAAATTGCTTGCTGTGGCCAGAGTTTCTTGTGTTCCTGGTAATGTATCTGTGTCCTCCTGTCCTCCCTCTTTGAGGAATTGGTGTCTAATCACAGCCAATGTCAGGGCTGCTGGTCGCTGAGTAGAGGCATTTTAGGTAATCAAGAAGATAGTGGCTGTTGCTTTTGATCTTTTTAGAAGTAAAAGAAAAATTGATTGAAAAATAATTTCTAAAAATCTTCTAGGATGTTAACTGTAGAACAGATGTGTAGTGTCTGTAATAGGGATAGGAAATATTTGCATTTCAAATCCTGAGTGACAGTTGGTTTGCTTTCACTGGTGACTGTCTAGGGTAGAGCTCAGCTGTTTTTTCCTAAAGACCCAGAGGTCTGATATTGGGGTCCCATGGCAGCTGATCGGTGCCAACCCTGCTGAGCCAGCAAGCAGTGTTCAACACCTCCAGGGCTGGGAACAGTAGCTGTGTGCTCCTTCCAATAGCAGGAGGATTAGCTCAGCATTCCAGAAAAGAAGAAAGAAACACAGGATCTCTTGAAAAGGGCGGGAGATGGGGTACTTTTGGAAATATATTGAAAATTTGTTTACAGGTGGGACTGACCCAGCACCTGGCATTGAAGTAGTCCAGTCAAGGGTGCAATAATGAGAGACAAAATAATGGAGGATTTTGTCCATTCTGTGTTTATATAGCTTGGCTGCTTTTATTGCAGGAGAAAAAAATTATAGAAAAGCATAAAGGTGTATAGTAACAGTAAAATATAAACAGTAAAAAGTTACACTGGAGATGTACAGGGTTTTAGCTAACTGAAAGCACTGTGATCTAAGAACCTTAGTCACTCTTAACTGCATGACTTCCAATTATACTTCATTAGAAGTCCAATGAAATGTACAGAAAAAAAGATTAGTATAAATTCTTTTTTAACATCACTATTCTTTAGCTTATTTGCTCCCAAGTGTCTTGACTTGAGAATTAATTATTTTATGTTGGCAAAACACTTTCTTTACCAAATATTATTGTAGAAATCAGTTTGTTATTTCTCCAGAGGTATGCTGTGATTGTAAGCAAATTTTCATTTTCATCTAGCATGGAGCTCTGCTGTGAGCCAAAAACATAATGGTTTTTTCCTAGTCCCTTGCAAATGCACTCCAAAGTACCACCACAGTGGCTAAAACACCCCTTCTTGTTCTCTTTTTACAGTGTACAGATGTATGTCTTTATACACTTAACACGTTGAATGTTTGTACACAACAAATTGTTTAATCGAAATAAATTTTTACTCAAAATTTTAAGATACAGTAGAGAACGAAAGCTCACAATTTTCCTTAACTTTGCCTTTGTAAATTACTTGCTTTATGAATTTTCTTAGCCATCTTTTAAAGCACTTTCAGGGAAAATGGCCTTAGTAATCTCTTGAAGCATGGTTCTTGATCACAGTAGGATAACTTAATGCTTTGGAAGGAGAAACATTTCTCTCTTCTCACTGTAGTTTTAAGCATGCAATTAAAAATGGATAATGCTTTTCTTCTGTTGGAACACTTGTATTTTTCCCTTACCTGGCTTTCCATTTGGATTTAACTCATTGCAAAGATGAAAAGCAAGTTCATAATAGATGTATCATCTAGCAGAACTAGCACTCCAGATGTTTTAGGTATTTGGTTGCTCCATATGGGATCCAAACTGGCAAATTTTTTACTAGGTAGTCTCCTTTTTATAATGACTCTGTAAGCTTGTCTATATTGTGTAATCCTGCTTTAAACACTACTGCAAATAAATTGATTTCATTATTTTTTAAACCTTTTAATCAGACAGAATCAAAAGAAATGATTTGATATGGCACTTTCTAAGATAAATAGAACACCTTTAAAATGGAAATGTAACAGCTTCCTTGAACTGAATCACAAAGGCACTATTGCCCTATTTAGGTTTGCTCTCTAACCTATGATATACAAGACAATTAGATGACTGTTTTGAACTTAGTGGCAATAAAAAGAATGGATGGAAAACAGTGTGAAAAGCTTTATGTATGAAATATTGAAGGAAGGATCTTCAGGCTGAGGTCCCAGTGCCTGCTGCACCATCTGACTGCAAGAGCTGTGGAGGGATGCAGGAGTTTTGAAAAGAATTTTAAACTGTCTAAGTTTGTTCTATACAAGGGTTTTTGTTATTTTGAAAGTGCTCACCAGGGAGAGAGCTCCTGATGACATATTTTCAAACTATTCTGCATGCACCAGTACCTGTGCCATGGCATTGTGCATGACCTGAAAATCGTGGTCTGGCTGCAAAGGAAAGGTCAAGCATGAGAAACAAAGGAGTGATCTTAATGTATTTGGAGAAATTCAGCAAGTTCTCTTTTCCGCTGCCTTATGGAAAGTGTCCTACATTGACTCAGGACGTGTGACTTGAATTTGCTAAGTGATTTGGGATAATTTGCTACATCACTAATGAGGTGGTTCTCAAGAGATGTGAAAAAATTAGACAAGGTAGGTGGGCTAAACCTTTCTTACATTATATGGAAACCCTTCTTGCAGTTATAGAAGATGGAGCTAGAAGGGATTTTGAACAGCCATGTAGACCTCCATATCCCAAGACCTGGTCAGGTGTTACAGAAGTACTTCTGACAGATCTTCTAGATCCCTAGCCCTTCTTCAAAATCTTCAAGCTCTGAGATCGCACAGCTTCTCTGTGGGTGGTTTTTGGTGCAAATGAGCTGCTCTTTACAACAGGTAGGCATTCCTAGAATGCAGTTAATTGTCTCTTACCTAATCTGCAGTCAGATTTACACCTTCTCTTTCCTAAACACATGTTGATGTGTTGGTTTTGGGGCTTTTTTGGCCCTCTGGAAAGGTCTCCCTCTCTGCCCTTTGAAATGAAAAGGATGATGTCCAGGTAAAGATTTGGTTTATATGCTGGTATGCAATACCTTCAAGTTTCTAATACCTTTGATTTGCAGTTTACTGGATCTGTGATTAGATATTACCTACCTTCCAAAAAAGAAAGTAGTGGAAGAGATTCAATAACATGAAAATATTTTTTGGTAGTAGATTTTCAGAAGCGTTTGATAGGAAAGAGCTGTCATCAAAAATAAGGACCACAGCTTCATAACTCTGAAAATTTGAGTGTTAACAGGATTTGAAACAATTCTCATGTGATTAATTTCTAGCGTAGATTTGTGACCTACTTATGTAATCAAAGAAAATACTGATCTGTGTATTGCCAGCATAGATGTGCACTCTATCTCCTTGGAATTTCAGATAGCCAAAATCCTAATGGCTCACTGAGAGCATGCTTGCAGGGTAGGTATGTACCTGTAGAGTGAAACTTCACTGTGTGTATGATGTTTCTCATCCTGAGCACTGCTGATCTGATTGAAATAAAAACCCCACAAAACCAGAAAGATGGAGTTGTCTGCTACTACCTTTTCCAGCAGTCATAGGAGTGTGCCTTGAACCTGCTATGAGCCATGACTGCAACCATGGTACATTTAGGTTTCTTACCTATGATCTTGCTGCAACACTTATTTTCTGGCAGGTTAACTCCCTGAAGTGGTTTGTGCTAGTGTCCAGTCAGTGCCACTCCAAGGCAAGTGGTGGAGCAGCAGTGAATGGGATGAGAGCTGGTGACACATCACCTGCTACAGTGTCACCTCCAAACCCCCCCTTCATCATCTTTTCCATCCATTCTCACAGTGTTCACTTAATGCCATCTTATTTGGGAAGAGGTTTCCCTTCAGTTTATGTGGAAACTAAACTCTCAGCTATGTAAAAGTGTAGGGGGGAAAATACTTAAGAAAATATCAGAGCAAGTATTTCCCAAAAGTGCCATTGCGTCAGTCCTCTAAAAGTCATACTCCTAATCATGGTGAGGTCTGCCAAACCCAAAACCAAACTATGGCCTAAAAGAAAACAAAACAGAAGACAATTTCAAATACTTAATTTTAATAAGTCTCTCAAGGAATAAAAGGCATTGTGAAATTTTTGGAACACCTCTGTATTTAAAGGATAACATACATTCCATAATTTATTTCATAAAATACAATTAAGCCTCGAGAACAGCACACAATTTTCCTGCTTCATATAAGCTGTTATGTAGGATTCTCCTACAAGAAAAACTTTTAAAATATATAAAGTGTATAAAATAGTAAGTTTTGAGAAAAGAGCCGACATATATCAGCTTTGACATTAAGGGCCCTTACTAATAAATAGATTATTGAAGTCTAATACATTATTCATGGTTTGCAGACTGGCAGCCCTCCATTTATTTAGATATGTAATAGTTATTGATTTCTTAAATACTTCTGTAATTTAAAAAGTTTTTATAATTTAGTGCTTTGCAAAAGCCCATCAAAAAGTCTTACTTTATTTCTCCATTAATTTATAGAGCATTTTAAAGTTTTCTTTCATGCTTCACATTGATTTGACACCTTCCAGTGTAGCAGACCAAGTCCTGCTGTCTGCATGTAGATTAATTGGAGTCCTTTCCTATGTAAACTGTCCAGCCAGCCATGAAAATGTCACTTGGTTTCTGAAAACAAAGGCCTGCTTCTGTGGAATAGCTGCAGCTCTTGGAATGGGGCCTTGGAGACTTCAATACATTTCTGCTAATGATCTCTTGATTGTTACAGAGGTAAAGCCAGGGCTGTTTCTTTGCAGGATGTTATCACAGCATGCTGCTTCCTCTTATTTTCCCCAAAAGAACAACTTTTTCTGAATTTGTTCTTTTTTTGTTTTGTTTCTTTGAGCAGTTCTTCTGCGCTCCCTTCCCTTTCCTGGAGCAAGCATCCGAGGTCTTGCTCGTTCGAGTGGCTCAGGGCTGAGCTGCCTGTCCCATCCCTTGCCAGCCTGACAGATGTTGCCCTGTTTCTTGTTCCACACAGTCCTGTCAGATTCCCCCTGGATCAATACCTCTGGCTCCTGCAAAAACAGATGCTTTGAACTTCAAGAGGCTGAGCCTCCTGGCTGCCGCTGTGACAACCTGTGCAAGAGCTACAACAGCTGCTGCTTCGACTTTGATGAGCTGTGCTTAAAGACAGGTATGATGGGTCTCCTGCCCTGCACTGCCAGGCCCTGCTGACACCTGGCTTCTGCCAGTGGTCAGGACCTGCTTGATAAAACAGCACTCCTTGGCATAACCTGCATCTCTTCCTCACCTTGCTTTGGCTGAGCAGGCTCAGCTCAGCCCAAAATGCAGCCCAGGTTTCCTTGCAAGGGGCAGCAGGACTTGTGCACCTATTGCTCCTTACTGTGGGGAGCAGAAAAAGCAAGGTACTCTTCATACCACCCTGAAAAGCAGATCTTCTGACACAAAATTAAAAGCAATAGTCAATGTTCAGGCACCCATCTGATCTCTAGTTTACAATCAAAAACCATGGTAAAAACTGGACATTAGTCATTTTGTGTCAACCATCCTTTTTCATCCTAACTGCTAACTTGATCGTGGAGCAATTCAAGCTCACTTGAGAGAGTGCCTTGGAAGCTGGGATCGTTAAAGGGGTATGGGTCCTCTTGGAGGAGGGGACAGCCAGGTTTTGCTACCCATGCCCCAGATCCTGATTTCCAGGTGTTAGGATGCATATTACTGCGCTGGTAGAAACATTTGACTTCAATTTGTTGGATCCTGGGGAATGGAAATGTAGCAATAGGTTCATTTTCTGGTTTGGACTTTTTTTTTCCATGAGTCATAGGCAAGGAAAACTTCAAAGAGGGACATGAGTTATATTTTACTTCTTAGCATGGTGCATTTAAATTATTAGTTGTACCCATCTCCTTCAGTGTTTGCACAGTGGTCAGAGTTGACACAGGTGCCTTTTATTTTTGCCATTGAACTTGTTCTTGCTTTATTGAAATATTATACTTAATAAGCAGCCAGAAGAAAAGTGTAATGCTTAAAAATATCAGTGCCCATGGATGTGCCATGCTTGAAAGTCCTGACTTCCTCAGTTCTGTTTATGATTATATAATTTTCATAGGTTGGTACCAAGAAAGAGTGAGCTAATCTAGTATGAAAAACAAGTTTGGTTCCAGGCCACAAATGTCTGAATTTTAGGCTGATGCTATTCTGCCCCTGCTGTAAATGGCTGCAGAATGAGAGGCTCTTTTTGAGGACTTTCAGCACAATGTCTGCTACCAAAGGGCAGAATTTCAGTTCCTTAATCTCCTGTCCACAGCAGACACATATGTTCACATACGCATATGGATACTTTATAGCCCCTGGGGCTGTTGTGCTAGCGATCATATACTCCCACAGGCATTTATTCAGGCAATTATCACATGTGTGATCTGTAAATATTACACACTTATAGGAAAAAGCCCCAAATGAAGCAGAAAAGGGGATAAATCACATTACTCTGATGTGTGGGTTTTTTTACTGGGTGCATGTTGTCTAAAGTGATTTTTAGTTTCTTGTGTGGGCCTTATTGTGGAAAATCATATGTTTAAAACCATAGGCCCTGTTCCAAAGCAATGTACTACCCTTGAGAGAGCATCTAATTTACACAGGCCAGATCTTAAATTCATTTACAAGAGAAGAGAAGATGGAGTTCTCACAGCATCCATGCCATGCTTTTCCTTGAAAAACAGCTCTTGGTTTTTCATATCCTTGAGGTTGGTGCTGGATCTGCCCTATGGGTGTGAAACTGATGGTGGGAGTAAGGCATCACTTTGCATGGATGTAGTCTCTTTTCTACTTTCTTATTTCCTAGGGATTGAACAGGGGACTGTAGTAATTGTGAGGAAAAGCAAAGGTTATCCAAGAAACACTGGAATTCTTAGTTTGTACATTAGGTTCCACCATTTATCTGTGAAGATCCTTTTTTGTCTTTTCCTTTCCGCATTTTTTGTGGCATTCAGACTGTACAAAGCTTGAAGTACAACACCTGAGGGTAGCAGAAATACTCACACACTGGTTTGTGGAGGAGCCCTCCTGCACTTACAAGTGATGAGAGTCCTTTTTTGTTTCTGGTTGACATACCTACTTTAACGACTAGAGTGTTTTCCTTGTAGCGTGAATGAATACTTTTTGTTTTGATTGCAATCTCTCATTCTTGCTTACACTGAATATTTTAGCTCGGGGCTGGGAGTGTACCAAAGATCGCTGTGGAGAAACCAGGAATGATGACAATGCTTGTCACTGCTCTGAAGACTGCTTAAGTAGAGGAGATTGTTGTACTAATTACCAAGTCGTTTGCAAAGGTAGGTCTTTGGTCTTTCTACCTCTTATCTTTCCAAGCCCAATAGAAGGCAGGGTAAAGAGCTTTCATCTAAAAGAGGAACTCTCCTTGTTTCGCTTTGATTTTTTTTTTTTTTTAGGAGGTGAGGGAAGTGGGGAATCGCATTTGTAAATTTCTGGGCACTAGCAGAGGTAAATAGTAGGTTGAAGGATGTTATCTTTGCCTGTAGAGGTAATGGTAGGAAGAGAAGAGGTGAAGGTGGGTGAAGTTTAAAGCTAAGCTCTAAAGTGTTCAGATGCGTTTTTCTGCATCTCACGGAGTGCAGGGGTATCTAATGATTCCAGAAGGAACGGAGCATTCCTAGATATGTTATCTCTGTCCCAAAGACCTCTCTCCACCCCCACCACAAAAGCTCCTGCTCCAACCACTTGGCCTAATATCTGTAGGCTCTGTTTCTTGTGGAAGAGGAGTTGCAAGGGCTATGGCTGGGCTTCAGGTGACCATGACACCATGGCTGCAGAACAGCCTGCACTGCCTGGTGGATGGATGGGCTTTGAGGACTTTGTCTTCATCCACTGCTCTGCTCTTTTAGAGCGTGGATGCCTGTCTAGTGTGTCTGCCATTGACAGCAGGCCTTCTGGTCCTTGGTAATGAGCTCTGCAGGTTTTTGCTTTTGTATCTCACCGAGTTCTGAGGTTTTTTCATTCATTAACTTTGTGGGGGCAAGGGTTACAGTTTGAAAATGTTTCACTATTTTGGACAAATGCATGTGTTCACAAAATTGTAATTGTCCAGATCCATCCATACACCAAAAATGGGCCTTTTTGTTTACTTGGGTTTTGCTGTTGGGAATCCAGATGGAGTGTGTAATTTTCAACAAATCCCTGTGGATTGTCCTTCCCCTTCCCAAATAAACCAGAAGCTGAGACCACTTAAATACTGGTATAGATTCCAGTTCCTGCCTTTTTCATGAGCTTCCTCTCACAAGGGTCAAGACAGAGGAACTAGTACGTCTCTAGCTTTAATGTACATAATCTTCATTTAATTGGGTATAACAAACTATCTCATTGACCCTGGAACTCTGACATGACTAAGCTTTATGTGAGAACAGTGTTTCCTCTTTTTATGTGCCTTTGGCCATCTGAGGATAGTGTGTTGGGGTTTTTTTTTCCCTTGGAAATTGTCCATCCACCTCCTGTCATGGTCAGATGGAATTGCTGCAGCACACATTTCCTGCAGGTCTTTTCTATGATGTTTTTTGTTTTGTTCTTTTAATTGAATTGCAGTTCCTTTAATAGTGCCAGGTTCAGAAAGTAGGGTTGTTAGTTAATAATTTGTTTTTTTTCAACTGATCTGTAAAAATGCAAGTCATGAGCCACTCTATAGACAGCATTCAGCAGTGAAAACCTTAAGAAAATAGTTGATTACACAAAGTAATTTTAACTAATGTAGCTCTGAAAGAGTATTTAATGCTTTTTTTAGCTTGAGTCTCACCTGATCCATGAGCTGATCACCTCTCTAAGCCAACTGGAAACTATTTGGAGTTGTTTTTCTTCCCCAGAATGAATTTTGTTCTATGCCCTTAGCCAGCTGAATCAGCTCATGGAGCCATGAGAGCTGATGGTAGGAGGGTGGGAATTCACAGACAGAAGCAGCACTACCTGTTTTTGACACATCAAAAATAAAAAAGTTAAAATAGATGACCGCTGTGTCTAAAGCATTACCACTGTCTCCTGCGGTCAAAAGGACACTTATAACTCCGGTTTTAGAGCTGCTTGTAGAAGTGCTAGTTTGGATATTTTTGTTGAATAGAATATAACCAGATCACTTGTTCAGCTTTGTGAAAAGACATTCTCATTATTCATGGGAAGTATGACAAGTCAGTCCATTAACTGGAGCTAGACTTTATTTTTTTATGTATATTTTCTGTGAAACCTGTGGCTGTATCCGCAGATTTTGTATTTTTTTGTTTTTTGAAACTCCAATGTGACTTTTCTGGTAGGAGAAACCCACTGGGTGGATGATGACTGTGAAGAGATAAAGGCTCCTGAATGTCCAGCAGGGTAAGTTTGCTTGCATCTGGAAAGGCAAATGCAGCAAAGCCAGTGGTCCCCAGCTCTGCCTTGGACCTCTGCCCATCACATTTCTGCACTGGCTCTGTCATGCTGGCTGATTAACTGTGGATTGGATGCTTTCCTGGGCTTCACCATTTCTACAGTTAGGCTCATCATACTGTAATGCATTTGCCTTTATTTAGGCTCATAATATTGTCATGCATCTGCCTTTGTGCTGCTGGATGAGTAGTGGTGGATGATATTTGGGTTTGAATTCTTGGTCTTCAATCACCTGCTGCTGGGTTTGCCTGCTTCACTTACGTGCATAGGGAAGGTAGCCAGACTCCTCTGAAGTCAGTGGAGAGGCCTGGGTTTTTCTGCTTTCAGTAAAATTCTGGTTAAGCCATACGTGAGCACAGTTCAGGCTGTTTGGCTTTTTTTTTTAAGTGTAATTTTGTACTTTTAGCATTATGCCCTTGAATGAAAGGGTTTCTAAACTGCAGTGGGGTACAGACTTAGTGAGGAACTTGAGCATATGAGCAATATGGAGAAAGTAAGTAACTTTTGAAACCATTTGTCTCATTATTATCCCTAAAGAAAGCATCTGCTCTGGTACTGTGTTGGGTTGCAGCTCAGCCTGTGCTGTTGGAGGATAGTTTGGAGATGCTTCTCCTGGTGACAGTGACAGATGCTAATCCCTGCAGCAGATGACATTAAAAGTCCAGATGTGTCCATCCATGGCATGTATCTGCCTGCTTGGACTTGACTTTCACTAGCAGTAGTAAATTCAAAAAGTAGTGAAGTGATAAGAAATACTGTCATCTTTAGTATGTTAGAATGAACTATACCTCACAGAGCATGCTCCACATGCCCCATGGACTTCTGTTTGAGAAAGAAGACCAGCAATCATGAGACATGGGGTTTTTAACTAGAGATTGTGTGCTGGACTGGGTACTTGTGCATGGTAAATTTCCTTCTCCATCACCTTCTACAACCATTTGCCTTTATGAGTTATGTGTTTTTAGCTCAGGGAAGATGTCTTTTATGTTGGATATCAGCCCTTTCACTGGCTGTGAGTGAGCACTGGCTGTTACTAAGTGTGAGGATTATCAGTTTCTCATGATCTGTTAAGTATGTAAAAGACTGTAGGTATATAGTTTATGCAGTAACTGAACTTCTGGATTTCCTAGAGGCTCAGTGAGCAAGTGGAAATTAAAAAAACTAAGATGTTGAAATGCTGCTTTGTATTCCTGGTGCTTTTGTCTTTAGCTTTGTTCGTCCTCCTTTGATCATCTTTTCTGTGGATGGTTTCCGTGCATCATATATGAAGAAGGGGAACAAGGTCATGCCCAATATTGAAAAACTGAGTGAGTACCTGTATTTTCTGCAAATAAATGAAAGACAGTCTCCTGCAGCTCAATTGCTTTCTTTGTTGAGCAACAGAAGGGTCAGCATAGAGATGAAATGGCAGAAGTCCCCTTTAAATTAGGTGGGATCTACTGGTGACTTGAAAGCACCCTGAATAATGCAGCACACAGCTCTGCTGCTTTGGGAAAGGCTGCTCAGAATCAGTGACCTTTATGTGGTTCTGTCAGCAAAGGAATTCATCTTTAGTACATGATACATATACATACTTACAGGCTAGTTGGTAGGTGCCCACAAAATTTTCCACTTGGTTCAGAAATGTCAGAGGTATGGATAAGTAGCTGCAGAAGCCAGACTTGGATGCCTGGTAACTGGCTGAAAACATGCCCTGCACTCATCCTCCTGAGAATAGGCATCCCTTTGGGTTTATGGAGGACTGAGTGCACTGAATATTTGAGCCTCTCTGTACTGCATGTTGGTTTGTGTGTGCCTGTACCCTTGAAATGTGTTGGGGTTTTTCCCCTGTGTTTGTGCTGGCCCTCATATTTGTGTAGCCAACTATGGTTGGGTTCAATGATCTTGATTCTATGATGGGGGTGGGGGTCTGAGGCCATAAAGCCCAGTGTGAAACTGCAGCTTTGGTGTATTTATTACTTAAAATAAACCTGTGTTTTCTCATGTTGTTTTATTTAAAAAGACACTTCCAATGACTCCAGATGGAGACTAGCTCAGGAAAAAAACCCAATCCATGGGAATATAGCTGGTTCTGTAGTCAGCTGGAGGCATTATTTCAGTTGTCAGTTGTGAAGTACGAAGAGTGCATGAATAGATTTACTACTGCCTGTACTGCTGACTGCTGTTAAGCAGCAGAAAGTTCATTTAAATTAGTTAAAATTTAACTAGTTTCTGCATCATTTTGAGTCACAGAAATTACTTTCTGTTGTTTGGTTTTCCATATCTAAGAGCTTTGCTTCCTCACATTTGCATTTGATTTTTCAGGATCTTGTGGTACACATTCTCCTTATATGCGACCTGTTTACCCTACAAAAACATTCCCCAACTTGTACACCCTTGCTACTGTAAGTCCCTGGGAAGGATTTTTTCATGATAAAATGTTGCACTGGAATAGAAATATGTGTTATGAGAAGCAATGTTTAAAAAAAAATATATATATATATGTATATGTGTAACTGTTTCATTGTCCGTGCTTTTTGGTATTTTCTTCATTTTGAAGTATTTAAGTATTTTCTTTTATTTTGAAGTGGTGAAATGGATTGTATCTCACCACTATACTCTGTCACAGCTTTCCTATGCTTTCTTATGCCTGCTTTTGCAGTTATTTGTACTGCATAATTACAGGTCAAAGTTTTCCTAGGGGGAAAAAACCCCACTCCTGCAATGCTGCCCTGAATACAACCAGCAGTTGTTTCTCTGCTGGAGCAGTCGGAGTCAGGGAGGCAGTGTGCAGCTGCTGAGTATGTCTGGCCCTGCAGAGAGAGGAGCTTTTGCTGTGCTGTGGTGGCAGGGCTGGCAGCCCCCACACCTGTGTGACACTGATGGTGCTCCAAAAGCTGCTATAAGGGACTCTCCACCTGCAGCTGAAATTTTTTCCCCTTCTTTTTTTGTGCAGCGACTGCACAAACATTTAAATGGATGAGACAGGGGCATATGGAGAAAGAATAGGTTGGGAGGGGAGACGGCCCAGAGAAAGGAATTTTCTGCTCTTCTCTCTGAAGTGCTTTCACTGCAGGACAAATTATGGTATAAAGCCATGGCTTTGGGTGACCTGCCTCAATTTTTTTTTCTTGGAAATAATTTATCTAACAGAAGCAGTCATGAAGATAAAAATAGTATAAAATGGAAATGCTAAGTCTCTTGCAACCAGAGAATGAATTACTGTGTCCAGAAAGGGCATTCATAAAAGAGAACTGAAAGTACAAACAGATCTTGTTTTTATACATATATGCTTTTTCTTTGATGACCTCAAACTATCTTTTAAAGAGTGTGAAAAACTTCAAAGTATTGAGTAACAGGAGTTTTGGGGTTTTTTTTAGCACAATTCAATCATCTCTTACTGCTTTCATTAATACAGCCAGATTTAAATTTGCTTATCTGAAAGTAAAAATATTTTCTATTATGTAGTTACAAAGATAGTTATTTTAAAATAATTTAGTGGTACTTTCAGATAGCTAGGAAGCACTTCACTTGTGTGCATTAGGGTTTTACTAATTAATCTACTTCTTCACAAAGGGACTCTATCCTGAATCACATGGGATTGTTGGCAATTCGATGTATGACCCAGTGTTTGATGCCAGCTTCAGTCTTCGAGGGCGAGAGAAATTCAATCACAGATGGTGGGGAGGTCAACCAGTAAGTTTCAAATTCCCTCCTACTTTTTTCTTCCTCCCTTTTCTCCCCTCCCCCTGTGCTGTGGAACATAGCCAATAATAATAATTAAAAAAACCATATGTGAACAATTTGTACCTAATCCCTACCCCCTCCCCGCAGCTGGCCCTGTCTATCAGTTTAATGTAATGTTTTGAGTTGGCTTTTGCTTTTCAGAATAATAAATCCATTGACTATGGAAAGGTCCTTGTGCTGATAAGTATAAATTAGACACAGCTAGGATAAAACCCTCATTTGAAGCAGCAGTGTCACACTGTGATTTTGTTACTATGGCGTAATGTTTCCTTTTCATTATGGGTTTCCTAGGTTTTTGTCCTAGTAATGTTCTTGAGAAGTTTTAGTGTAAACATTTTGTCAGCATAGCATGGCATAATTTCATAATTATTATTAAGGTCCACAAGTAATCACTGTTTCCTGATTCCTGTTACACTGTTGCAGAGGCTGGGGAAACCTGAGAATTAATTTCTGCAGTGAGCACAGCAGCAGAGGCTGGTCCAGTCTCTTAGATTAGTGTTGGGCTTGGTTTGTCTAGGACTGAACCCTTATTCTAGGCAAGGAGATGGAGTCCTTCCAGTCCCTTTACTTTTGCTGCTCTTTCCCTGTTGGTGCATGCTATGGTGGCTTTGACAAAAGTAAAACCAGTAAGTTTTAAATGCAGGAAGCCAAGGTGCATGCACATTTCATTACACTGATTGCTTAGGAAACTATGGTTTAAATGCTCTCTGATGAATTAACCCCACAAAAGAGTGACATGGTAAAGGTGAGGAAATCAGAAGGGGTTTGGGAGCACCATAATATGTCATTTCTCTTTGCTAAATTGATCGATATCATCCCTCAAATCTCTTAAAACAGAAATATCCCAAGAGGCTAAAGGGAGTTATTCTGACAGTTGTAGGCCTAGCAAGTGTCTGTGCCTGTCAGTGAGTGTAGGCACTCCCTTGGCTAGCTATGACCTGGGTTAGCTTTTGGCATGGGTGGTGAGGACAAGACAGGGTGAGGAGCATAGCTATTACTTTTCCAGATGGAAGCAAGGAATCAGGATCAAAACTAGGAGCAGCAAAAGAGCAGCAGTGTGTAACTTCTTTATCTCTGCTACAGCCAGAGCCACACAGTTAAAACCTGCTGCAGTCTGGAGTTGCACTCACAGATAATCCTGTGGCTCAACTGCTGTGTGACAATTCATTAAGCAGTTGGAATTTAATTATGCATTACAAATTTAATTCTGCATCTTACCTTAATCATGGTTAGGTAGGAGTTAGTGGAGAACTAATTGTTAGGGCTTGTACAAGTGTGTCTACTTTTAAAATATGATATTTTAGAAGTACAATATAAGTCTATGAAGACTTCATCACCTGCTGTGTTGTGTGGGGAACATTGTTAATTCCCACACCTATGCTACTCCAGGGAATAAAAGATTTTCTGGATGAAAAATTTCATCTGAGAAGAGTTCAAGAAAGTTATGCAATAGTGGGTGACCTTATGCTGGAGGAAATCCTCAGAGGATGGGGTGTGTGTTTGTGGGGGTGTTGCATACCCAAGAAGGGATGATAAAATAAACCAGTTGTTCTGAAGAATTGTCAAAAAGGAAACACACAAATCATGTAATAAACTGGACATGTCTTTGGAAAATTGGAAGCAAATGCCCAGAGGAAGGACTATAATTCAATCCCTGTACACAATAATATGAGGGAAACACATAAATTGGGCAAATCTGATAGAGTGGTCACAATAGCTGGATAAGGAGATGATAGATCTCTTGCAGAAATATGATCTAAATTATACTCTCTCTGCATGTGCAAGAATTGCACATTTGGTAAGAGAACTGCAAATTTTTATAAGAGAAGAACTTATCTCTGTCTATATATTGGTTAGATACAGTCAGTTTCTAACACCTTTTTATAATTTTCTTTTAATATGACATTGACATAGACTACCCAAAGTAGCTGGGTATTGGAAGATGAGACAGTTCAATTAAGAGGATAGAAAGGGATACCTGGTCTGTGTATCAAAGGAATCCTGTCTGTCATATCACATATTCAGCTGGCTCTTTTTATGTCCTGGGTCTCAAACTGAAGTATTCAGAACCTGCAGAGTGGAATATGGTTTGCACAGTATTGGAAATTACTATTTTTCTGTGCAAGAAGGCAGAAAAAGTGTCAGAGATTCCCAGCTTTGTATTATGGCTAAAAGGCCTAGAAGAGAATGTAATTTAACATTGATAATTTCTGAAATATTTTCTTGCTCCTGGAAACTGGCCTACTGTGTATGGCTCTATGAAAATGTAGAGGGGTTTGGTGGTCTTTTCCTTCTTTCTTTCTTTAGTTATTCTAATGCTCAGTCTTTTGCTGAAAAACAGCCAGATTACCCCAGGCATCAGTGGGATTTGGCAGATGAATATCTGGATGCTTTTACTCCATGAATTATGAGAAATTAATAGCATTAGGAAAGAGAGAAGGGGGAGGAAGTAGCTTGGAAGTGTTTCAGGGTACTCTAGTTGGTTATGGGACTTCCTGATTTAGTATACAGCATTGATTTATTATATAAGCTTAAAACAACCTTGTTTTCAAAACAAAAGTGTTTCATAGGAAACAGCCATAAAACCACTCCTCATACTGCAACAGCATCTCACAGAAATGGTGAGCATCAGAGCCCATGGGGGAAACTAAGTTTACTGCTCATTTTTCATGACACTGACATTCTTGTTTTTATCCCAAGTAACTTTAGGCACTAAATTTAGGCCCCAGCTGTCTTTGGCTTGTTAAGCACTAGTTTTACATGACTTGGTTTGATGTAGTGAGTTTAAAATTACACTACACATATTGGGGTTTTTTAAAGTGATCTTTCATGATCTTTAGAAATAACCCATTAGCCTCTCCAAGGTCAGAAGAGGCAAGGTATACAACTGCTGGTTAACGGGGACAGAGAGGCTCCTTCACAAGGTAACCAGGCTTGCATTTGAGTTTGATCCAAAAGATGTCTTTACTTCAGAAATATCAAAATTATAAAAGTATTGATGGATGTTTAGGGTGCCTTGTATGTAGCTTTAAATTCACTATCAACCTTTTAAAGACTACAACACTCAAAAAAGGCCTGTCTCGAGATACTAATCCTTAAACATGGCCATGACATTCCTAGGTATCAGACAGCATGTTGTGAAGCTGTGTTGGTAGTATTCAAGGTACGCCTGTGGGCATTAGCTATCATCACCCTGAATCCCAACTTGATATTCCTGATTAATCCAAATTTATATATCAGTATCTAGAATAAAATCATTATTGGAATTTTGTTGATTTTGTGTGTCTAAGAATTACAGATGGAGCTTCAGAATGCTGTCATCTGCCTTTTCCATCCTGAGCAGGTCTTGTAATCACTTTGTTGATTGGTAGAGGAAGCAGAAGGAGAGATGTCTGTAATTCTGTTTTATAAGTACTTCTTTTTATCCAGCTTGAGCCATGAACAAGCAACAAGACTCTGTCTATTCAATAGACTTCTTGTACCAAAAATCTTCTGTCTGGGCAAGAAGGCAATGCTTAGTTGCCCAGTCTGGGAGAACATTTCTGTCATGTAAGAAGTGTGGAAGGGGCTACTCCACATTTTACCTTGTTGGCAGAGCAAATTGCAAATGGTGCAGGAGTGTTATTAATTCTACATGCTTGCACCAGTCTTGTACACATTTCTTTACTAGCAAATGCTGTGATTTCATCCTTCCCACCTCTGCCTAGATCTGGAAGGGATTTCTCATTGCTACATCAGCTTTTGATTCATCTGACACATCAAATATATGTCAGCCTTTGTGAAGTTGTGGGCTCTTGTTTATTCATGGAAGATTAAAACCAGGGAGGTGTCCTACTTTCTGTACAGGTTTTCAAAGAAAATTCCACAGCTATCTTGAATAACTCTGGATTAAGTGCTTGCACTTGCACCTGTGTGCAAGTGTGTCTAGCAGTAAGAAGAAGGGAGGACCTGGGACTTCATGTTCCATATTACATCTAACTTATTGCTTAGCCTTGTCTACTTTTATCCATAAGTAATGGAGAAGAATTGTAGTCATTCAACACAAAGGATATAAAAATAAAAGCAATTCAACTTGCAGGATATGTTTAATGTACGTCTAGGAAAGCATGTATACTATTTTTTGGGACACATGCCAGTGTACTAGGTTTGAATTTGTGATCACATATTTTAATAGGTCTTTCTATATTGGAAATGCTGCATATTGTTGGTTTGATGGTAGGAAGGTAGAGTGGTTGATCACATTATTTTTCAAATATTTATTCCCCTTCTCTCTGTTTAAGCAAATTAATTCAGAAATATGTCCTTTATATAGTTTGCAATACAATTAAGCTTGTCCCCTATGCAAGCCAGGAGAGGACATTTGACGTGGTTAAATTCTAACATATTAACAGTTAAACCCAACAAAATTATGTATGGCAAATGAATTGCATAAGCTCACAAATGGTACTGACCTTGCAGAACAATAAACCTTATTTGCTTCCTAATTTCAGCTGGTTTGAATGGACAAAGTAGAGAGGGCATCTGGTAACTTTTTTCTATCCCACCCTCCTGCACAACTTGTAGACTGCCTTGAAAGACAATGAATTTAACTTAACTTAGACAGTGAGAGGTGTTCACTGGTGATAAGACTACATTAAGAGTTTGCTGCCAACATTTCTACTGAAGTTATTATCCTATAACCAAAGTACTAAATAAACTTGTGTGCTTCCATCAGTTGCTCCAGTCTGTTGTCTAATTTTGCCTATCCACTAAGGGGTCTGGGTAACAAAGGTATATGTAGTAGAAACAGCTGCTGCTAGATGCATCAGCAGTGTCTCAACTCCAAAACATGATGAGTATTTTATTTAGAGCTTGATCAATGCAAGTAGAAATTCTTTCATCTCGATATGGCTGCCTCTCTGCATGCTGAAAGACATCCACAAACATTGCTGAGTGACAGTTTTAGGTACTGTGGTGAGTGTTGAATTTTCTTAATTTGGACTTAAATAAATCAAAGGGCTGGCTGGTTTGGTTTTTTTTTTTTCCTTCCTCTTAAAAAACAAAGGAGAGCAGAGATCCAGTAGTGATTTGTTGTAAGCTTGAGTTGAATCAGGATCTGCCTGCCAAAGTCAGGATGGTTTCATTGAGACTCACTCAGATGTTGCAGACAGATAGGGGCCCTTTGATTTGCTGATCTTTGACTTCAACAGATCTTTGTCTTAGCTATTCATCTTATTTCAAGTGCAGCAGACACATGTACTCATCTAAACTGCTAATGCCAATGTAAATGGCTGCATTCCTGAGGTGAAATACTGGCAGGTGCAGCTCTTCCCTCTCTGAAGCCTTTAGGCTGAATGCCTTTAGGCTGCCCTTATTGCTCTTAGGACTGCACAACTGGGAGCATCTCCATTTATGTGCATTACTCCAATGCATGCTGTTTTCAGGTGATGTTCATGAAGCAAACTCTATGCTCAATGAGAATAAAAATATAGCAACCTCTTTCTCACAGATGTGCTGGCTACTTGGCAAGATACCAATGATCCAGTTATTCATCTATCAGGATGACAAGTATTTTACTTGCCTGGCTGGAGGGAGAGTGTCTTTTGGCACGTGTTTAAAATCCCTGCTTAAAATACACAGGGTCAGAGGGGAATTCAGCTGTGTAAGGAGCAGCACAGGATGTCTTCAGCTGCTGAGGGTCGAAGTTGGCTGGTCACATTTAGACAGCCAGGCAGACTGGACAGTTTGGGCCCGTGTGGACCAAAGTACTAGGAATTCAAACTAGAGTTTGCAGATGGTAAAATTCAAACACAGAATTCTCTGGACTTAATTTGTTGGTACCTTCCCAAAGATATCTGCAAAATTATTTAGAATATGCAGGAACACAGACATTTTCAAAGAAAAATCTGTTGTGGGGGAAATGGTTCTCCAAGTAGAGCAAGACAGAGCATAGCAACAGGAGGAGCTGACACACATTTCATGCTGAATGTGTCTTTGACCACCTTTCTCTGCCAGGACTGGGCTTTTCTCTATGAATAAATCTGCAATGCGAAGGAAATTGCTTTAAGTGTGGGCCCTTTTTCACTTGTGAATACCATGAGGCACTAATGAATATGTAATGAATAGCTGTCTTTAATTAGACAGTATCTACGCTGGTTATATACCCTGATGTGCTGATAGGTGGCACAAACAAGCATCCTTGCATTGCAATCATACTTCTGACTGCAGTGTGTGGGCTGAGTGACATGGTCACTGGGTTGTAGGCATGCTTCCTTTCCTGTTCACTTGCATCCTTCTGTCCCATCCCATCAGAGCAAGTATCCTGTGATATTCAAACTTCAGTATCCTGAGATACCAAAAACAATATTCAACTATAACCCCCAAATTCCAATATAAATTCAAAGCAATTCTTTTTGGTAGTTACTGTGCAGCCAAATTATTTTGTGATCATTGTCACCATGCAACATGTGCTGCTGGTGGAAGGCTGGGGCTGCAGAGGCTGGGGGAGATGTTTGGGGGACTCCCTGTTTGGTGGCAGCTTGAGTGTTTGTAAATATGAACCAAGCCTGAAGTCAGATTCTTCAGGAGAAGCACCTGAAAACAAAGAGTGGGCTCCAAACCCGTGGCCATTCTGCTTCTGATCTCGCTGCACATATTTAGTAAAATGTCCTTTCTATAGTGTTACTCTGGATGTAATTTTCACTGGAAAAGAGGTTTCTAGCATTACTAAAAAGTTAGAAGAATATGAAAGCAAATGATCTTTTATAGATGTAATTTTAATTGGACTGAGTCTAGTCAGATTTGGTGGAGTAGAAGATGACAGGTAAAGGTTGTGTCCAGGGCAATGGAAATGCAAATATGACCAATTTTCCCATAAATAACATTACAATATCCAAATCTAATTGCTTTTAACTGTAGCCTCATTGTGCAATTGATCTTTCATTACTGTGCCAAATCAATTTCAATTAAGACTGATGTGTGAATGATTCAGGCATGACGTTTGAATGATGCATGTCTAGATGACAATTTATAAGTGCCTCTTTGAGCAAAGTACAGGGACTTTGTATTTTTAGAGTTGATTTAAAGTAAACAAAATCCTGCAATTATTACATAAGTGAGCTACATTTTGTCTTAAAGCTTCATTAAATGTATACATTATAGTATGCATAAGTAATGGGAGGAAATAATCTAGCTCTATACACAGGCCACTTTTGAAATGAGTTTTGAGGTAACTTGGATAGTTCCTTGCAAGAGAAATTTAGTTCCGTAGAGCTATAAACAATGTTTGCTTTCCTTGATTGTGAACCTTTCTGATTTTCCAGCATTCTCATTCCTCTGCTTTGTGTAGAGTCAGGATAGAAGAGAGAAAGAGGGTGGTAAGGATAACTAGGAGTATGTGGTATAGCTTTCATTAGAGAAAGATCAAACAAACCTGTGTTTAAAAAGGAATGAATAGAGGGGAATATCATGAATGTTGTATAGAAGTAGAAAGAGAAAAGATTAATTACCTGTTTTGGAGTATGAGAATGGTACCGTAACCCCATTGAAAACCAGCAGGTTTTAAACTAAGCAAAATTAAAAATGTGCTCACGGAGTGTGTGACTGCATTGCAGAACTTTCTGCTGCAAACTGCTTTATAGCTAGAAAAATACAAGGTACTTGAAGGATTGAAAAAAGGGTTTGAAAATTTCATGGAGATTTTTTGGCCATTCCCAGCAATCACCCCATCGGATGAGCTCAAGAAGATCTTAAACATCTGTGTAGGAAGGTGTCCAGGTGTCCTTCCCTGCAGTCTTAACACCTCTGTGTCACTCTCTGTGGCCTTTTTTGTGCGCTCTCTTCTAACACGTCTTCTGCTGATGGTTACTGATTGTAGGGTATGGAGAAGAGGGACATTTATGCAGACACTGATTAGTGTTAAGGTATGTTCCTTTCTAACTGAGTATCCTCCAAAACCTGAACGCTAAAAGGGTCAGGTGAGTAGTACTGGGTTTTGAAAACGAAATTAAATACTGGAGGAATTCCTAACCATGAAACTTAGTGCTTTTAATTAGAAAAACATAGAGATTTAGGGGTGAAAGTCTACAGCACAGCAGCTAACCCACTGCTACAGAGTTTGCATAGGTTTGTCACTCCTTGTTTTCAAATTAGGGCCGAGGCTGAAAACTGCAATTTTCACTTCTAGGCTCAGGGTAGAAGAATGTGTCCTGAAAACATTTTCTTTTGATTTCAGAAAGTAATTAGAGATCTGAACACATTCTAATCCTCTTATATTTTCCTCATTAGATTTGGATTACTGCAGCCAAGCAAGGGGTGAAAGCTGGCACGTTCTTCTGGTCTATGTAAGTACCTTCTGTTTTCTGGAGGTTTTAAACTAATAATTCAGAATTAATTCAATATAAGTATTTAGGAAGTTGTTTTCCTTTCTCTAATCATTTGGTAGATTAGAGACTTTATTTGTAGCCCTCTATTTGTGCAATGTTTCTGATAACCAAAGCTGATGCTACTGTTTGCTTCTTTAGACTCATGCACTGACTTTTAACAGTTGTCTAAAGAAAAGATATGTGCCTATGTGAAAAATTAGTCTTTCATTTCAAAGTGTGGTTTTTTTGCTTCTTTAGTATTGCTAGCAATGTTTCTTAGTCCTCTGAGTGTGGAAGAATTCTTATTGTACTCTTATGTTAATTGACATCACCAGTCTAATTTACTTAAAGGTCTGATTCGTTCATTTTACAATACAGTCTGTCCTTTGAGCAAGATACCCAATTTTCCTTTCCAAAGAGACAGCCTTGAAGATCTCTGCTGTTTGTTCTCTTGTTCAACGATTTCAACTTATTTTCCCTTGTTCCCACTAAAATGTATCTTTACAACCAAAAATGAATGAATTTTGATAAGTTTTGAGGAATTCACGTAGATCAGTCTTTCTATTACTGCTTCTGGCAGGATTGCAGGAGCAAAGAAAGTGTTTAAGCTAGAAGACTGAAGTAATAGGGGATTTGACTATTTTTCCTTTGTGATTCCTTTAGAAATAATATAGTTTACTGTTCTAAATATCATAAAGCACATTGAGGGAATAATAAAACACACCACAAGCTGATGATAGGTTTAGGCTTGCAAGATGAAATCTGACAGAGCTCCACTCTGGTACTCTACAAACTAATCTATAGCTACATAGCCTACCCTGGCCAATGCATGCTTGGGGATATAAAATGTAAAAAAGGTGGTTAAGGACAGGTTGTATGAATGGCTAGAAAGGGAGTGAGGCAGACAATTTATGTATGATTGAAATATATATGTCTTAAAACTTTATTTTTTCATTTGGTACACAGAATATTTTTGGGAGAATTTTCAGGCAGACTTTTTCAGGAAAACAGAATTTTCAAAATGTTTTAGTCAGAAATTATTTAATTGAACTAATGAATTTTCTTTTTTTTCATATTGCACAAGTAAAAAAAACATAAAAGTTAGACAGTATCCAAAATTATTATTCCAGTTTAAAATCTTGCCTTATATACAAATTTTAGTACAAATTCTCATTTTTATGGATTTTTACAACCCAAAGTTCTCCGTGTAGTTTGAGATTGAGGACTACTGTTTGTTTACAAGGCATTAAAAATGAAGGCATTTGGAAATGGCTGCTGCCATCTCTATTTCTCTTGCCAGAGATTTCCAAAGAGTGCTGAATTCAGTTTATTATGATGACTGATGGTGATGTTTGATTCCTGCCTTGGGATTCTGCCCCTGAGCTAATGGATTCTGATCTGACTGTGCCATTGTATTAAGATGACTGTGTGGTCACTGACCTGCAGAGCTTTCCTAAGATGAGATATTTGGAACTTTAACAGTTTCTAGGGTTAGTCATTCTCATAGCATGTACTTGGCCTCAGCAGCCAAGTGAGAATGGCAAGCACTGTACAAACAGTAAAGTGAGATGGGTCTGTTCTGCAGAGTGAGGAACTGTCAGGGTCCAAGTCCCTGTGCTGCTGGCCTGGTGTTTCACATGGCTCTGTTCTGATTCACACCAGCCTAGCCCTCAGTGGCTACTGTTAAGGCAATGAAATTTTTCCAGTGTCTGGAAACAGGAAAAAGGAGTACTACCAGAGCAGGGTGGTTTTTTAAACTTGTACTCATGTGAGCAATATAGTGGATTTTGCCCATGCCAGCTATCCAATGGCAGCATAGATAAAGGTACATCTGGGTTAAAGGCACCAGAGTAGATCTTTTATTCACTCCTGCTTGAAGAGGTAAATTTACTTCTTTGAGTTCTGAGTACATTTGCAAACTTTTAATCATCTTTCTTTTGGAGTATGCAGACATTCAGGAGGTCTGATGTGATTTTGCTTGCAAATTAAGAATCAGTATTAAGCAACAAAGAAGATACAGGATGCTAAAAGCAAATTATGCTATTATGATACATTATATTAATATTAAATTCAGTTCATAGCAAGCATTTTGTTGATGCTTTTTGTATTCTGTGATAACAAGGTATATCTTTGTATTTTGTGGTCCAGTGTCATCCCCCATGAGCGCAGAATATTAACAATACTTCAGTGGTTAACCCTTCCAGACAATGAAAGGTAATTCACTTGTTATCTGCTGTTGGATAACTGCTAGTTTGTCTTCTCTTTCTAAGTAGCTGGAAGAGCAAGCAAAAATTTAATTCTGAAATTTATGTTTGTCTGTTACAAGCCATCACTGATTTAAGGATTTGTTTGGCTTTTGTGCTTAGTGTGAGTTCTTTGGGATTTGGGAGTTTTTTGGTTTGTTGGTTTGGCTTTTTTTGGGTTTTTTTCATATCAGCTTTTAACCATCCGCAGTTTGATTCTTCCAAATAAATGTATTATATGAATTTATTTCTTATCAAGAAGCATGTAATTACATGGATTAACTTGCATTGTTCTTGTCCTACTGAGCCTAATATGGTTTAACAACCTTACAGACAATGGCAGTTGCAGAACTGGACACCAAGCTCTAGGAAAATGTTAAGATTTTAATTATGAGTGGGTTTTACTGCACAAGTTCCCACATGCTGCTGCAAGGCTTAGGCAAGCTGTGGTTGGGATTTCTCCTCCAAGATTTAGAATGAGCATGTGTCCTCAGATGGTACTCCATGTGCCTCCTTGCTTTTGTTCTTGGGTTTAATAAAGCTGCAAAACAACTAATCATGCCATGGAAACAGAAAATGGCTAAATAATTGTAGGGTTCTATGTCTGAGAAACAGTTCCTTTTCCATAGAGCTAAGTCTCATTGGAAAGCTGACTCGGTTTGACTTTACCTGGCTAGCCTGTGTTTTTGTGGTGTTGTCAAAGGAAAATCTAACCTGAACAAGACCTTCCTTTCTTTCAGGCCTTATGTTTATGCCTTCTACTCTGAGCAACCAGATGCTGCTGGCCACAGATATGGTCCTTTCAACTCAGAGGTTAGCACAGATTTTTTTTTTCTACAGAAAAAGCAGGTGTCTCTAATACTTTTTTTCCCTCCCCAAAATATTGATGCTGCTCAGGAGTAACACTTTTAGCAAGTTTGTTCTCACCTGTTTCTGCAGTATGCTTCCCCTCTACCAGAGAAAACAAAGTTGTCTTCTAAAGGATTGATCATGTAAAATTCACTTCTGGGAGAAGGAACTGCCTCTGCCTTTCAGGAGGAAATTTCTTGATGTGACACAATAATGCAAATGGAAAGATTTATTTGGTGAAGACAGGAGTATATTTGTGTGCAACAACATAATTTAACTTTCCTCTAACAGTTTATCCTTCTGAAATGTAATTGAAATATAATACAGAAAATATTGAGATAAAATGTAGAGAAGAAAAAGGTTTTCTTTAAAGCTGACAGCCAGCAGTAGCCAAAGTAATAATTCCAGTCTGTCAGGAAATGTAAAAAGCTGCTAGTTCCAGTTTCATATAGGCCCTACAGGGGTTCAGAAAGCTTTTCCAATAATGTTCCCTCAGGACCATACTGTTGAGTTTGGAAAAACTTTTAAAGCACCATAAGGCATTTTAATGAAAAATTATGTGCAACATGCTGCAGTAGTTTAACCTCTTCTTTGACTTTGTGTAGCTGGCTGGGACTGATGGGCATTGTTTCCCCTGACATCACTGTCCAGGTGACAAGGACTTAGAGATAATGCACTTGTCTGGGATATGTGGGGAGAAAAAGTAAATGCTCTACCCAAATATCCTGCTTTGAGTGGCTGGGATCTGGCATTTCCAATGATGTCTGACGTCTTGCAAAGGTCCCCTGGTTTCAGTGCAAATGCATGCCTGCAGATACCTATCACAAGACTGCAGGAGTTTTATATGTAAGATTTTCAAAGGGTATACAAATGTTTACAAGCAACAAGTAAACAAGTGCAATCTTCAAAAAGTGAGGAGTGTATCTGATGCCTACCCCTTGGAAGGCGATGCCAATCTCCTTGAGCAGCCAGGTACCCAGCAGTAGTTTCTTATTTGTTTGGCAACATCTGCTGGCTGTTCTTGACAGTAGAAGAGAGCAAAGAGAAGCAGCATTAATATTTTGTAGTATAGTTGAGTTATTTGGGCTATTTAAACAGTTTGCAGAGGTTATGAATTTGCTGTGAGTAGCAGCCCTGTTGGAGCAGTTTGAGCCATGGTCCTAAAGCAGTGGGTGTGATTATTCCCAATCAGCACTGAAGCACCATGTTGGATAGACAGAAGCAGTCCTTTTTCTGGATAAGCAGGGATTAAGATCTACCAACACTTGCTAAATTGACAGACATGGATATGTGTCCATGTTGTCATTTGGCTCAGGAGTTGTGTTTGATTCAGTCAGGCAAGGTACTGGTAATGAGAGCTCTCTGATTTAATGATGTAGCTCTTAATAATGCTTTATAGTTCCTCTTAGTGAAATGTTACAATTACTATATATGTGCCTTATGATTGAAAACTTTAGTTTTGTTTATCTGGATACAGCCACTTCCTTCTGAACAGAATGATGGAGCTTTGTCCATGGACTTAAAAGGGGAATATTAAGATGATGGCATTGTAAATGTTCTTTCAATTGGTGGTGTTTAACAAATCTGCTTAGCATCCAGTGTGGCAATCTAGTTTCAGGTTAATTATGAGTCTAAAAAGTGAAGTGTAGCAAAGTGTTCAAAATAGGAAAAGTCATTATAAAAGCAAAAAGCCGCCAAAGGCTCTTCGCTGTAGGAGGGCTCTTGTGGATCGTTATCTGAAGATTGATCTCTAGTTGCAAGGCCAAGCTTCAGCTCTTGATAAGTGTGAATTAATAGCTTATGAAAGTTTTGCAAATAGATAGTTTCATGTCATTTGTATTAAACACAAGAAAACCATGAAATTGATATTTAGCAAATTGAGAACAGATGAGTTAGCAGAAGAACATGTATGGGTTTGCAGTTCAAACAGTGGACCAGACTTTGTGAATGGAAACTTAAGTAAATGAATACAGCTGTGTAAGTACACAGATGCTGAGCTTTGCTAGGGGCCTGGTTTCGGGATAGAAGAGCTAGAGGAAGCATTTTATATTGTTTCTCTTAACACTGGTTTCAGTATTTAGAAGCTATGAAATTTACATGATCTGGAAGACAGTCCTCAAAAGGATCCCCTCTAGCTAATTCCTTGATACCAAGAGCATGACTTCCCTGAGAAATAATATTTCCTTGTACATGACTGGCAGCAGTTAGACATTTGGAGTATTACTGACCATTTTTTTCTTCATGCAAAGGCAGATCAACCAAACAATAAAGTTTGAAAACAAGCTTGTAACAACTCTGTGTTATATTTACAATGGGCTTCTTATTTCTTCTTTTGAAGAGTGAATATTTCATGCTGATTTTTCTTACTGCAATTAGTAGTTTGAGGAATAGTTATTTGCCTTGAAAACCTCCAAATCTTTATTAGAATGAAGGGAATTTTTATTTGAGCTTATTATACCAAATAATGTTCCAAATTTATTTTAAATAAATTTAAATCTTAGAGGTTTAATGGCATCCAGATGGCTCTTAGATCTTCCCAGCACATGCACAGCAGCCTATGTTCAGAGTGTCTTAAAGCAAGAAGCAAAGGGACTTAGATACACTTAAAATTTATTGGTGAATTGCCAGTGTTTTTTATATAAATGGAATTGATATTATAACTAGTCTCCACAAGTGTAACTTTGCATATCCACTAACATGAATTTCAGCGTAAATGAGTTGGTTGTCTAGGTTTTGAGGTTGGTGGGTTTTTTTGTTTTGTTTTGTTTGGGTTTTTTTGCTTTGGGGTGGGAGCATTTTATGGGTTTTTTTTCTTTAAAAACATTTTAGGGGGTATTTCAGTGGATTCTGTTATGTTTTCAGGAACAGTTGTGGGAGTTATAAAATAATATGCTTGCTTTTGATTTACTTCTGCCTTTTTTTTTTCTTTCCCTCTCTGCTTCTGCAGTTGAACTCTGGTAGGTTGGTCCATCCAGGTCAAGAAGCAAAGCTTTGGCTGGCTGGTTACCCTTGTGATGTTACAGTTTCCTTCTGTAAGGGGGGAGGGATTCAGTTCCCTCCTCCATAACTCTGTTCTGACTCTTCTCAAGCAAGACTAAGAATTGGCTGGTTAATAAAAACTTGGCTTTTTTTATTTTTTTCCTAGCTAACTTTTTTTACATAAAATATTCTAGAAATATACTACCATAAGAGCTCTGAAATCCATCAAAATCTGGCAGTGCTAAGCCATTTCTGCTGCTCCTCTAACATGCTGTCTTGAGACAGTCACCTCAGTGTTCAGACTGCGGTCTCCTGCACTCGCGTGTTTCTGGCATTGTGGAGCTCTGTCTGAGCCAATTCAGAGACAGTGAAATGAGAGTCCTTCCTTTCCCTGCCACTCCTCTCATCAGGACTGCACAAAGCTTGAAGCGTTTTAGAAACAGAAAACTCTGGTGCTGCTTTATTAAAATGCCTTTCTGGAGAAAGACGAATGAGACTGGACTAGAATCTCCTTTCCAGCTGCTTGCGTTGGAAGCACTGAAACAGCATGGCAGATGGTAACATCCCCTTCTTCCCCCTTCCCTGTTCATGGAGCTCTGTAACTCAACAACTGGGACAAGCTGCCTAAGTACATAGAACTTAAATAGCATGATAAATGCCACTCTCCCCAGCCCACTCAGCGTGCTCCATTGGAGATTGTGGTTTATCCCCTGGTAGGTGTCACCTGTCAGCTCTTCTCACACCATCTTGAGCAGTGCCAAGAGCCTGCAAGTTGTGTGACAGTCAGCAAGAGTGGGACAGTTTGAAATTACAAGCAAGTTGATTAAAGGGAGAGTAATTTATTTTAGCTAGATCTTAAGGTTTTTTTCCTTCTACTTTTTTTTCCTTCCATAAGTCTATCCTAGGTAATTGTGCATTTAGGAATAATACCATTACCCAATCAGATGCCACTCTGAAACAGCTAGGAAATGAAATTCTCAAAATGCCCATAAAGCTGGTAATAAGAGAGGCAGCAGCACAGATTTCTCATGCACTGCCACTAATGTGCCCCACCCAGCTAATTTGAAGCTCCATGTTAATCAAGTCTCACCTGCGTAGCTCTGATCTGCAGATCCCAAATAGTGGCAAATGGGGTTCTGGTGATTTCAGTGAGGTGCAGGGCATGGCACTCAGTAGTGGTACCTGCTAGTGCTATGGATGAGAGGACTTGCTTTCACTAATTCAGTCAAAACATTGGTGTGGTAAACCTTGCAGAAGTCACTGAGATTGGACAGCCTCTAATACTCAAACCTGAACTGTTGTTCAAGTGAAATGTTGCATTTCCATCAGTACTCAACCCTGGACACTCATTAAGTTGTGTGCAGTGAATTTTGCTGTAATTGAAATTAACTTAAATCTCAGTAATATTAATGGATTAATATTTGATAACTAATACCCCCTATATAACTATGTCTTTTCAAATACAGAAGCCCCACCTCTCTTTAGAAACATCAATTTAATTTGCTTTTATGCTGTCTGCTCTTGTAACTGCTGTTCTGCTTTCAGTACAATTTGGTGAATTCCTCCTTAAAAAGGGGTAGATCCTAAATTGTCCAAAAGCCTAAACATTTGATAAGGCCATAGCATTTATGTTTCAGGATTATCTGGCGCAGGTAGCTTTACTATCTGATGTGAGTTGAGACAGGCTTTTTTTCTGAGTCCAGACATCTCTCCCTGCCAGTACAGGAGAGTAGTTATGGCTCCCCTCTTACTCCGCCTAAGAGACCTAAGAGAAAGCTTCCTCCTAAGAGGAGACAGGAAAGACCAGTTGCAGCTCCAAAGAAAAGAAGAAAAGTACATAGAGTGGATCAGTATTCTACGGAAACTCGTCGGAAGAAAGTAAGTTCCAAAAATTTATGATGGAAGTGCCACTTTTTAGGCACTAAGCTGTCTTTATTTTTTTCAATTTGGGAGTTCTCTCCATGCTTCAGGTTGGGATTTTGCAGCCAAAACTTTTATAAATTTACTGAAGGACCCAAAGGAGAGCAGCCAAACCAGACCAAGCCTTCTGGGAGCTGTGTTTATCTTGTTTCAGAGTGTTTGCGTTAGGGAAAGTTATCTTTATTTTTTAAAATATGAGTGAGAGAAGCCATCAGCTGGAGGCAATGTCAGAAAAATCTGGAAAGACACTACCACTGCTGCTAAACTTTCTGAACTGTTACGAATTCTGCAATATGTTGTAGCCTCCCTAACTCCCAGCTCATGGGAGCATGGTGATGACTTGAGGTTTTGTGTCTAGTTATGTTTCCACAACATCATGGTTGTGGAAATATCCTGAAAATATGACTAATAAAATATGAAAGGAAAAGAACATTTGTTTTAAAAATACACATTTTGAAGTCATTTTGTAACTTTGGAGGGTAAGGATTTTTTCTTGCGGGATTTCTAAATGGTGCATTTGCAAGAGGTGGTGTGTAAGTCTGTTTTCACAAGGAAAGCATCAAATAGAAATTGCTTTATTAGGAAAAAGTGCAAGTGGATGAAAAGAGTATTTCTTAGTGTACAGTCTTTATCCACCTGGCACTAACAATCTACATATTTCTCCTTTAAGCTAGAAACAAAAGCCTTTACACTCCACAGCATCCTACAAGAGGCTATAAACATTCTTCTCAAGAGATTTTTGTGGGAATGTTTTTTGACTTGTTGCACAATTGAGCTTTAAAGAGTTATTTTGAGACACATTATTTAAGTGTAAAATCATGACAGACAGGGACATGCAAAAAAACCCCCCACATATAGAACCCCAGGAATTTTTCCAGAGAACTTTTAACATTTTAAGGTTTATTTGAGAGGAGAACTAATAACTACTATGGATGATGTTGCTATTACTCCCTAATTTGCCATTCCAAGTGATTCCCTTCTGACATGAAATAGTGTAGAAATTATATTCCTAGTGACGTGAACATGTATTGCTCTTTTTTTGCCTTTCTTTCTCTGAATGAAAAGGTCATCCAAACTTACCCCTAAAGAACTTTTTCTTAAAAGTCAGCTGTGAAAATTTGATGCCATTATTTCAGAAAAAAACTCCCTACTGTTATGTAGTAGTTGCCATCATATTTGCAAGTTAATCTTTTGATGCTGTTTGAAAGCAATGAAATGCCCTATGGAATGGATCCTATCAATTATTAAAAATATTAAAAGTAAGATTCTTTCTTTCTTTCTTCCTTCTAATCAGACATTCTCAATGGGAAAACCTGTGAGAGAATACAGCTGGATTTTTTATAGTTCAGGTACCACACCTAGCACTTTCACAATGCTAAAAAACTCTTTATTGTAGCACCATCCTAGAAATCCATGTATCTTTAAAGATAAAATGTTTCTGTACAGTCTTCCAAAGTCTTGATAATAGGTGAAGAAAGGTTTATGCAACAGTTTTCTTAGCCAGTAAATCTTTGAAATCTGCATCTGGGAGGAGCTGTAAGAGGAGATCAGATTGCTGAAGAGGGTAGCTAAACAGAACTATCACTTGAAATCTTTGAATTATTGGTGCTGTTTATCATCATTATTAATTTTGAAAAGAAGACTCAAGCTTGCTGACAAAGGAAGACATTACTGGGAAATCTGTCTGGATTTCCAGCTTCCTTGAGTACATTTTGGATTCTGAGTAAAAGTTGTATTTCCTTATATGATTGACACAATATAAATAGACTTTCATAAAAATGGAATTTTCATTTGTAGAAGAAACTCCTTGTATTGGAGAGTGGAAGAATGGAAGAATGCTGAAACAGAAAATGGTTTTTTTGAACTTGAAGGTTTCAAAGTTTTAACTTTAATGACTATTTAGGCTTTCCTGAATTAAATTATTTCAAAATTTCACCCCTTGTCTGAACCTCTTCCATATGTTGCAGAAATTGTTCCTCCTGTTCCCCACCATGATTCCTTCTCCTCTAAGTCCCTTCTCTGTATTTATAGTGCCACATGGGAGTTGACATTTCCTGTCTCGTAACCTAGCAGACTCATTTGACATCTCTCCCTTAATAATTCAGGCAGAGGGAGAATTTCTGAACCATCTCTTTCTGGGTCACACTAACATGGTGTTTATTTTAGAAAATTCTGCTGAAATCTATTTTTTTCTCATCCAGATTCTGTCATCCTCTTTGTCATTGGAAGGATTTTTTTATTGTGAATATTTGAACCAGCCAAATCAAACAGACAAGTGAGGAAGAAGTTGCCATATAGTGACAACAAATGCTTTATTCTCAAAATCAAAACAAAATGAGTCTTCTGCCTAAAATCTTACTTTTCCCCTCTCTGTGTCATGTGGTAAAAAATGTTTCATTTTTTAAGGCTGAAAACATAGTCCTATGTCTTGCTTTTTTCAGTTTTTTTGGGGGGCTTTGGGTTGGGGTTTTTTTGTTTGTTTTGTTTCTCTTTCTGGTTTTTTTTTTTTTTTTAATATATAAAAGAAACTTTAATGAAGAAATCACAGTTCAGTATCTGTCCTCTGGGGCCTGCTGACAATTTTGCCAGAACTGTCATTTGAGCTGTTGGAAACTCTTGGCTTTGAAGCTGAAGAACACTCACTCTGAGCCCCATGTGCTACTCAAGTGACATGCACCATGTCATACTGGTATCAGATGTCCTTTGAAGTGAACTTCATTAAGTGCCTTGGCATGTGAATCCCAAGTCTAAAGCTTCATTTCACGCTCATTTTTTGAATAAACCATTCACATGAAGTCCTGTTTTCTTTTAAAAGCACTGCTTTCTATCTACGAGAAACGAACTGAACCCCAAAGTCATGTGTGTTTTTCTGCTATTTACACATTGTTTTACCAACTGTACACATGTTCATGGGAGGCCTAGGATCAGCCATAAAGACCCTTTGCTGTCTTGTCAGCATCTCAGCAAGGCTTTCTTACAATACAGTCATGGTGTGGATATACAAAGGAAATGGTACAATAATTGTAGGAGTAACAGCTCAGCCAAGGCTTTGCCTCTTGACCTGGATGATTTTCCCATCAGAGTTTTGCCAAAGGACCCCCATTTGTAGAAGTTGAATGCAATGACAATTAATTTTTTTTCCTTCTGAATATTTATACAGATGATGGTGAATCCCCTGAGAGAGATTGACAAGACAGTAGGACAACTAATGGATGGACTGAAACAATTGAAACTACATCGATGTGTCAATGTCATATTTGTTGGTGATCATGGTAAATTTTAAACCATAATATTTATGAGAAGATAAATGCTTGAGCAATGTAGCTGTAAATATAATAGGTAACCTAAATCAAAGTTCCATTTAAGATATTTTTGTGCTGATATTTTTTTCTGGTAGTTTAAGTCTCCCCAAAAAAGCCAGTTGGTGTGAATGGGCCACTCGGCTCACCTGGTAATTGTTATCAAGAGACACTTTTCTTTCATAACAGTGATCTGGGTATTTACTTCTTTACTCAGAGCTTTTCAAATATTGGTGTTTCTGATATCACATCCAAGTGTAGCTCCTTATGCATGTATTGGAGGGCTATAATTTGCCTAGAGTAATCTTCTTGTCAGTTTTTATGGAATGAAAAATTTAATAGCCTTGTTCTCCTGTACATGAGAAGAATAGGACTTTAGATTGGGGTACTTCCATGGCAATTAGTAGATCAAATTATCCTATTAGAAGAAAGACTGGAATACTTTCTTATATCTGTGGAATATAAGACTGTGCCTCACTTAGATGGAAAAGTAATCAAAATAATGGAGGAAGGAGGTAAAAAGATATTTCATGGTCAGATGTCATCACCTAAAAGCACAGATACTATTTGGTTGGTCTTATTCCTTCAAACATTCGAATGAACTTTGCAATATATGAAATAGTAAATATTAGCAAAGATAAAAAGAAACTTTTAAAGGAAAACCTGGGTTTGCATAACTTTTTTTAGTGATGCCACCAAAGGTCCTCTTCTTTTTAGATCTTTATTCTTGGCAGTCTCAGATGAACTGCTATATCAACAATAAAATGGCATATGCCTCGTTTCTGGATGTGGATAGAGGAGGGTAAGGGGCAGGAAGGATTTCCAGGGGTAGCAGTTCTGTGCTGAGAACCTCCTGTGGCTGGCAGTACATTCCTCCCCACCACAAATATCTGCAAGAGAAAATTGTTTATCTGCGGCTGCCTTAGAGCAGACCACCAACAGACAATACCTTTTGTGTGCTATTCCTCTTAAAATCATTTGTTTAAAAAGAAATAATCCCCAAAGCAGAACATTAAACTAGAAACAGACTTTGATTTTTCCATGAGTTGAGTTTGGAGTTGAGTCAGTGCACACATGTTGTATGTGGTGACTGTTCCTACAATGCCTAGGCTGGTATTTCTCTTGCATAGGCGCTCCTAGCTGGAGTCCCACTAGTGTATTATGCTGGAATTAGATGGCTGTAAAGAGGTTGTCCAGAAGGAAATAATATATAGGGTGTTTGTGGTCTCCTTTTTTTTTGCTGTTTTGGAAAATGTGTTTATTTTCAGGGTGGATTAATTTTACATTTCCTTTCTGCAGGGATGGAAGACACAACTTGTGAAAGAACTGAATTTTTAAGCAACTATCTGACTAATGTGGATGATATAATTTTGCTGCCTGGATCTTTAGGGCGAATTCGCCCTAGGTCTAGCAATAACTTAAAGTGTAAGTTAGTTTAATTGTACCCTTTATATCCTGAGAACTAGACTGTATTCCTTCCTTGAAATGATGCTGTCCACAGAGTATAAATTTGCAGGGTGTTGGCAGGAAGTTCAGAGGGAATCCCACTGAAGACAGCTGCTCGCTCCCTTTCCAGTTTGTACTTCACAAACCCCACAGTGGTAGAACTGTTCTGGGGAGTGCTTAAAAGTTTTGGGTTAAACACGACTCTTTTATATCATGGAGGAATGGGAGCTCCAAGCCAGTTTCACATGCCAGTTTATGTGTCATTGTAAGTTTATTCATGCACTTTTCTCCTCCTTTTTTCCTCCAACTAAAGCTGCATTTGGGTGATCTCAGCACTGCACAGCTTGGATGTGAAAAAAGAAAAGCATCTGGTACATTTTATGAGATAATAGGAAATAAGTGACTTGTTAATTTTGAATTCAGTAGTTTTATCATACTTTTGGCCTAGATGAGAATCATGTGGGTTTCTAAACAGCAACAGACTGGAGATGTTGAAGGATATAAGGAAGATTAGCACATGCATCCAGGGCCAATGTTGTCAGTAAAACTTATTGTTATTTTGAACCATGCTTTTAGAAGTTTACCCTGACTTAGTGTTTGAGATTAACTCATCTTTGACAATAGGCTCAGGGCTCAGGCAGGAGTCCTCTGGTGAAATTAACTCTGTAATTTCAAGCATTTCAGACCAACTGCCCTCCTTTTGCCTCCAGGGCAGCAGTACCAGGACAGGGCTTTGTGCCAGCACCCTGACTGCTCTGGTTCAGCATACAAGGGCAAACCTGGCTTTGCCAGCAGTTTAAGCTACCGTGCAAACTGTGTAACTCATAAATAACCCATAAGTACCTGTGATTTTTGCACCATATGTTTTTGCACCATATGTTTCTAAGAGTGACAGTTTGATAGAGGGGAAGATCTGACATCTGGGATAGCCAAATTTTCTCTCACAACAGTTCAAATGTGCTCTGGGTGAGGACAAATTTCATAGAAAGATCCATCTTTGAAGATTAAATACTTCCAGAATAATAGCAAAAATCTTAAGAATGTGGTAAAACATCCGTAATACTGTTTTTTTCCTTTTTTTTTGTTATAAATTTTTTGCCAGGTAAAAAAAGGTTATAGCAAAATAAATGCATACACAAATCAGTATTTGGGTATTTATGCTCAAAGAATATATGATGAGTGTGTAAATATTTGTTGAAAATAGTGCATGTGTTATTCAAATTTTGTAGACTAGCATGAGACTGAATTCCTACACTACACAGTCTACTGAGAACAAATTTCAGATTTCAGTTCTGAGTTGTTTTTTTTTTTTTTAAGATCTGTCAATCCTTGTCTTTCCAAATTGCTGAGAAAAATAAGTTTTCCTTGGAGAAGGAATGGCAGTATGTTTCGAAAAGATCAGCTTGTCTGTGTGACCTCTGAGTCATAACACTGGTTTTCCCACAGTAACATTTTCTTCTTTTGGCCTCTGTGTGCAGCTTCCTAGTTTGAATATTTGCAATTGCTTATAAATCAGCAGTTTGAATGTTTGAATGTAGAACAAAGAAGCATGTTTCCTACCTTTAGAACTGGGATTTAGCTCCTTAAATGACAAATTACCACATTCTTTATTCTTTATTGTTCCATAATACTGTCTCAGTACTGCAAACACACCTTTGCAATGCAAAAGCCTGCAGCTTGTATTTTGAGATGCAATAGAGCCCATTTCAAGCTTACCAAGATCATGCCTTAAGCAACCAAAACAATAGTATTTGAACAAGAGATTTTCACTTCCCAAAATGTTGTTTTAGCCTATTTTCCCCCTCATAACTGAAAAATGTTTCCCCCACCTCCCAGAAGAGCACAGTTAGTATGGACTGTTACTGGGTTTTGGGCTTTCTACCTCTTGCATGTCCCTTTAATAGCTCAAAACCAAATCCAGAATATTTTACTGTTGCTTTTCACTTTCTCAGCAGTAGCCTGTGAAACTGGTCAAATGTTAAAAGTGACCAAAAAATGCTGCATATTTGTCTTACTCCTTCTAACAGAGTGCATTGTTGCATTCAGGTATGCTTTCAAAATTTTTTGAAGGAAAGTCATTGTGTTTGGGGATAATTTTTTATTTTAAAGTAAATTAAAACAGACAAAAGTTTTGAAAGTATGTGTTTGCAGAAAACAAAATGAGTATTATCTAAGGCCCAGATTATAAAACAGTGAGAGCACTACCTAAGCAAGTCCATGCCAGCAAGCCCTCACACATCACATACAGGACAGCCAGGGGATCAAGCCCATCCAGCATGGGTTTAGGAAAGTCAGGTCCTGCTTGACCAACATGGTCTACTATGGCAAGGTGACCTGCTTCTGTGGATAATGTTTACCTGGAGTTTTGTAGAGTCTTTGATATTGTCTCCTACATCATTCTCTTGGAGAAACTGTGACTTGGACAGGTGCACCCTTCAGTGGGTAAAAACCTCTCTAGATGGCTGGGCCCAGTGTTCCCCAGGGCTCAGTATCAGAGCCAGTTGTGTTTAATATCTTTATTGATGATCTGAATGAGAGGATTTAAGGACACCCTGAATCAGTTTGCAGACAACACCAAGCTGGGCATGAGTGCTCATCTGCTGGAGGGTAGGAGAGCTCTGCAGAGGGATCTGGACAGGCTGGATCAGTGGCCCAAGGCCAGTGGTGTGAGATCCAACAAGGCCAAGTGCTGGGTCCTGCACTTGGGTCACAATAAGTGCTGGGTCCCATGCAGTCCTACAGGCTGGGAAGAGTGGCTGGAAAGCTGCCCTTGGGAAAGGACCTGGGGGTGCTGGTCAGCAGTGACTGAACATGAGCCAGGGTGAGCCCAGATGGCCAAGAAGGCCAATGGCATCCTGGCCTGGATCAGAAACAGTGTGGCCAGTGACTGTACTGGTCCTGTAATTGTATTTTTCTCTGGTAAGGCCACACCTCAAATCTTGGGTTCATGTTTGGGCCCCTCACTCAAAAAAGGACACTGAGGGGATGGAGTTTGTCCAGAGAAGGGCAACGGAGCTGGGGAAGGGTCTGGAGCACAAGTCTGAGAGGAACAGGTGAGCGAGCTGGGAGTGTTTGTCTCCTCAAGAAAAGGAGGCTCAGGAGAGACCTTGTCACTCTCTACAGCTCCCTGAAAGGAGGCTGTAGCCAGGTAGGGGTCAGTGTCTTCCCCCAGGTAACAAAAGACAGGACAAGAGGAAAATCCTCAAGCTGCACCAGGGGAGGTTCAGATTGAATATTAGGAAAAATTTCTTTATGAAAAAGATGGTCAAGCTCTGGAATAGGCCACCCAGGGAAGTGGTGGAGTCACAATCCCTGGAGGTGTTTGAAAGATAGAGCACTTGTGAATGTGGTTTAGTGATAGACTTGACAGTGATGGATTAAAGGTTGGACTTGATCTTTAAGGTCTTTTCCAACCCAAATAGTTCTGTGATTCTATGATAAGTAGAAAGCACTTTTAGTAAAGGTCATGGAAGTATTAGGAAGTATGCTTATGTAAACCTTGTGTTTTCTTTTGGAAATTTTTAATCTTGTCTATTTTTTTTTACCTTTGTTTACAGATGATCCTAAAATGATTGTTGCCAACCTTACAGTAAGTATTTAGGACAGGGAGGTATCTATCTGTACTTCACTGTTCACTTCTTGATTTGTGGTATTATTCAGTTTTCTTTTCTCACTCTTTGACAGAAAAATCAACCAACTATCATTAAAAATAAAGAATGTTAAATGCTGCTCTTCATGAGCACAGGTTAATGTTAGTCATGTTTTCCACTGTTTGCTGCTCTAGTAGCTTTTATAACCTTTTTGGGCAGTACAGAGACAGAATATCCTGGACTGTCTTTACTGCCTGAATTGAGTCTATTTATTCATTGCTTCAGAATTGGAAAGTAATCTTTTAGGGTAAGCATTTTACTAGCACTTTGAAGATGCTGAAAAAGTGCTTTTGATAGCCTTCAACTCTAACCTTGCCATTAATGGAAGAAAAATGTTTAAAATTAAAATTAAAAAAACAAAACAAAATCCCCCGAGTTTTGTAACCAGATGGCTTTGAATATATCTGCAGATGAGGTGTATTTTTGAGCATTCAAGTTCCCGCTGTAACTTAAACTTTGGTCCAGTTCTGATAAAATTAGTCATCTGTGAATTAAGTATATGTAATATTTTGTTTGATAGTTTTATAAAGACTGTCACGAGAATCAAACTTTCCAAACATATATTTGAATGGCTCCCTGGGCCTTGGCTGCATGTAAATACTGCGCAGAAATGACTGGACTAAATACTCTCGGTGTACACTTTGTTTTCCAGATACCATCAGTGATGACCTTAACAGCTTGATTTCTGTAGTCAAAGCTTTTGTGTGCATCTTCAACTAGCTGACAGCGTGCTATTTGTAACCATTTATTTTTCAGTGTAGAAAGCCTGACCAGCACTTCAAGCCTTACCTGAAACAGCACCTGCCTAAACGCTTGCACTATGCTAACAACCGAAGAATTGAGGATGTCCATTTACTGGTGGATCGCAAATGGCATGTGGCAAGGTAAATCCGTGCGTTTGCTGCCATCCTGAGCTCCTGTCTTTTCTCCTGAGGAAATGGGACACTTAGGATTGCTCTGTCTTGACAGCATCCTGCTCCCCTGCCCTGTGAGAAGGAGGAGTTTTGAGAGCACAAAATATTTTTAAGTGTGGGAAAAGCAGTTGATGCATAAAAAGTAGAAACCCAGACTGATTTGTTCAAGCAGCTTGGTGGCTTTGACTGATTAGCTCAAATGTGGAAGCTGATAAATTTTTCTAATGAGGTGCAAGCTTTGTCCAACAGGGAAGCAGGGAATATGGGAGGAAGGGGTAGGCTTATGTGGTGAAGGAATGTTAGGGAACAAGAGTTTGAGTGGATGCAGTAGGTGAATGGAAAGAAAATGGAGATAATGGCGGAGTAGGTGAATGTCTGAGAACATGTGTAAGGATGTCACAGATTGGCCATCAAAGTGCTGTGCTTGCAGTGTATTGCATATAAAAACAAATCCACAGAAAGCCAGGATGGTTTAGCTCTGGCACAAACTCTGGTTTGGGTTGCTCTTAGCCTCATGACTCTGAATTTTTGGTTATAGAATACGGGCGGTGTTTATTAGTTACCTAAAAATTGAATGAGGAAAAACCAGTTGGCACATACACATATAGAGAGAACAGGAGAGGAATAGCCTTTGTTTATGGGTGGTGCACAGCTTTCTATTTGAATATGCTTTGCCACGTGTTGCGTGTCACAGTATGAGAATGGTGGGCTCTTTTTGCATGAATCTGACTCAGTGCTTCTTGGAAGATGACACAACTTTTGGCTCGTGGTAGACTGTTATGAGCTTTAAATTATGGTAGGATTTTTTGCCCATATAGCTGCCAGGCAAACACACGGTGTGTTGTAAGTGCCTTTTGACATCTGTGCTTATCTTTCCGTGAATTATGCAAGGATCGCTCTGCCGAAGCAGTGAATGAGAAACCTCATTTGCTTTCTTGCATAACTCCGCTGGCTGCTGGCAGGCTGCCCCGTGGTTGGGGTTGTGTATATTTCAAAGAGTCACACTCTGAATTTTAGGTCTATAAAAGCTTAAGCGTTAAGAATTGTATTGGAATGGATGAGACTGCCCAGGTTGATTTATATTTAGTAATTTCTTATTAATTACATCAGTCTTTCTTTGGCTTATTTATTAATTTGCAGAGATCTCATTCACCAGTAATTCATTTATTAGTGCAACTGTAATTGGTAGTTACAGGAAAGTGGTAGTTACAGCCCTAATTGCTGCAACTCTAGTAATTTATAAGGCCAAAATCAAACTTCGAGCGTTATTTTATTGCAGATGAAGAAATTAATTTGTAGGATAATGTGGTCCTCTTCATATATTGTCTGCACGTGGTCCTATAAAACTGTATAGAAATACTCTGCAATAAGCTGGTGATTATAATTCCTGTGACACAATACTTATTTTCCCACATATTTTGTAAAAAACCCCATCTCAATAACAAGCTGATAATTAGCATTCCTGTGGTGTAGGACTTATTATCCCAGCTATTTGTCTTCATGAAGATCTTTCTTTTTTCTGCTACCCATTTTTGTTTATTGGACTGAAGGCAAACAGGTGAAAGCAATTTATATCATTGTATGACATTTGCAGCATTGTAACATCACAGAAGTGCTTTCTGAGCAGTCTCTGTTGGACTGGAGGTCCAGCACCTCCAGTCTGCAGGAGATTATGTGATATAAGAAAATCTGAGAAAATAATAGATACTGACGTTTTATCAATAATAAGAGTTGTTTCTTGGAGTAGAGGGAGAAACCCTGGGGATGCTTTATAAGTCTACAAGTCCCTACTACTGCTGCTCATGAAAGATAAATTATTACAATGCATTGCCTGTAACCTTAGCCTTCCTGCCCAGAAGAATATTGTCAGGTCAGCCACCTTTGATGAAAATTTCTAATACTTTTTCAATTTAGGAAAGCCATGGATGTTTACAAGAAACCAACAGGAAAATGTTTCTTTCATGGAGACCATGGCTATGACAACAAGATAAACAGCATGCAGGTAAGAGCAATGTCTGGGAGAGTCATTGAAGGTCTCTGAAATGTAAATATTTAGTGAAAACCCCATAAATTTTATGCTCTTCTCTCATATTCTTTTTTTTTTCTTTTTTTAAGACTGTCTTTATAGGTTATGGCCCTACCTTCAAGTACAAGACCAAAGTGCCTCCTTTTGAAAACATTGAACTTTACAACGTTATGTGTGGTAAGCTGCCTGCTTGAGAAATTGCAAAAGCAGCAACTTATATTAATAGGCCATCATGTAGGCACCCATGAGCTTATGCCCTTTTTTTTCCTAGTCCCCTTTTCCTAAGCACTTGCCAGGAGGGATGAAGGCCCTTCTCAGGGGTCTCAGTTTGCTCTGGAGCTGGCTGGTCAGTAAAGGGGGTTACTGTAGTTTTGATGTTTGCAGCTTGACAGAGATCAAATGGACACCTCTGCAATGTGTGGTGTCCACATCTCAGCTGTCTAGGAAAGAGATTTCTGTTCAGAGACTGCTTCTGCATCTGCAGGTCTCATGCAGCAGTTCAGGTTGATTACTTAGTTTTCTATGGCATTTCCTTGTATGATTATGTTTCCTGAATTTGTACTGAAGCTGTGAAGAAGAATCTGATGATGTATACAGGTGTTCATTAGGGTCTTTTCTTTAGTATTGATTTTTTAGAACAATGAAACTTTCAAGGTGTAATTCACAATGAAACTTTAAGGTGTTTCAAAGATGTAATTCACCTTTTTCCCCCAAACATGCAATGTTTAACTGCCTAAGGGGTAGTTAGCCCTTATTTAGAAATCACTGTGTTGCAGATGTTTGGATTGAGGTCAGCACATGGACCGTACGTAGGTTTGCACTGGAAGCTGAAGGAGTAGTTATAATAAAATAGTATATAATAACTTTTACAGTTTTAAACTTTTCCAGTGTCTTGGTGCAAATTAACATTTTGTCATAAAGCCAAAGATACTATTAGTGCGACATTTACAATTTTATGATTTGGACAAAAAAAAAAATCAGTGTTTTTATTACATTTAAAGCTTTCACTAACATGCTGTGGGGTGTAAACAGTATTACTAAGAAACGTGTTGGCTCAATAGAGTTGCTGCTTGAATATATGTTTGTAGTGTAACCCCCATTCATTTTTCCTTGGTATTTTCATAGATCTGCTTGGATTAAAGCCTGCTCCCAATAATGGCACCCACGGAAGTTTAAATCACCTGCTGAGAGCCAGTGTTTATAAACCAACTGTGCCAGATGAAGTTGCTAAACCACTGTATCCTGTGGCTCTACCTTCCGCATCAGATTTCGATATAGGGTGTACATGTGATGATAAGGTAGGTGTGTAGGATCTGTGGAAGCCTCCACTATTAGTGGTAGTTTTGGTAAAGTTGTAGTCATTTTATTTATTTTGAGAGGGTTTGATCTGTAAGAATTTCCCAGGTCCCCCTGTGAAGTCATTATGCCCCCTTGGAAAAATTACTGTTTTTTGTAAAAGTGGAGACAGGAAAATCCTCACTGTCTTATAGCACTAGTTTTGTTTTGTTAGATGCTAGTAAAACAAGATGTTGGAGTGCTCCAGTGGTCCTAATCTCATTCTTTTTTTTCTGTTCTTGAGAAGAACAAGCTGGATGAACTCAACAAGCGCTTTCATATCAAGGGAACAGAAGGTAAGAGCCTGGTGCCTCAGTTAATGAAAGCTGATTTAATTTTCTTTTGTAAACTACTTTGCATCATTAATACCAGAGCAACTCCTGATGTGGTTTAGGTAATGTGTAGTAAACTGTCTTTTCAAGTACTTGCTAAGGTAGCCCATGGACACACGTGAGATTTGTGGGCAAGATGAAGTGCTGCTCACTTGAGAAGGTACACAGTACCTTTTGCTGAACCAGGACTAAAGTATTGTTCAAAGCAATGCGAGTTTCCATTCCATCACCTCGAGATGTTTTAAGCCCATATGTGAAGGCAGAGACAAGAGGAAAGGAGAGGGTGCATGAGGCAGTACTCTGTTCAACTACAGGCTGTAAATGGGGAAGAAACCAGACTGTATTTGTGGGCTGGGTTTTACCATAGTTATCCAGGCTTAGGTTTCACCTAGAAAGGATGCTACAGCTGCTTTGACAATCTGAGTGAGTCTTAATGCTTGGCTCTTAGGGTGCAGGTTACACAGTGAAGGAAGTGCTCTGCTAGTTCAGGCTGCTCAGTGCAATTCTGTTCCTCTTCAGTGCTCAAGTCAATGTTGCTCCCAGGAGAAAGCATTCCCAGCTTTCCTGGCCACTAGTTCCTGCTGTGTGCCAACACTGACTTCTGTGTGGCTGCACTCTCAGCTGCATCAGGGCAGTGGTCCAGGTTTAAGTGGGGCAAGAGGAGCAGAGGAAAGGGAATGGGAGCTGCTTTTCTGAGCAACTCTACTGACTGAAAGGCTCACCAAAGCAGAGTTTTCCTTCTCACAATGGTGATCGAGTTCAGCATAACAATTCACATCATTTCCCTTACCATAACAATTGTCCAAATTAGCAAATTCTGAAGCATTCAGTTTAGGCATAGATTTTTTTTAGGTCCCTCAAATTGCATTGTTAAGATGATTAAGGAGACTTGTTTTAATTCCCTTATGAAGGTATTTTCTATTTCTCTGTTGTAAAAGGGCAATGCAGCCTATCCTTTAGTTTCAAAAGGTGACTGTAGTCTTTTTATTTGTGAGTTAAATTGCCTTTCTGCAGCTTTCATCTTGTTATACTGATTTTCCCAATTAATGAAGAGCTACTCCTCACTGTGACAATTTATAGCATCAGGAAAAAAACACCCTCACTGTTGTAATTCGAATTTCAACATCTTTATTTTGGTTGCTGGTTTTCATCCTTCTTCACTGCAGCAATATAAAAATAGTATTTTTGGTCTGTTTTAAGATGTAAGCATTTAAACCAGTGGCATTTGCTCATTTGTCAATTCTGTGTTAAATGGCATGATGTGTCCTTATTTAAAGAAGCACTTCTGCTTCATGCAAGTTTTATTTTCCTTCATGGTGCACTTTACATCGTGGTGCACCATGTTGATATTCCCAGGCAGAAGAAAAAGATGACTTCAGCTTCTCTTGAATAAAGCAAGTTTATCATCTTTGTCCTTGGACTAGGCATTTCCTACTTTTTTCCTTGTGCCCTATAAAAACATCCTCTGTTTGTACTCAAGCACTAATAAAACATGCCCTTTTCTTTCAGGTTAAATGCCTGTCTGGGAACTGTGTTAGGCCACTTTCCTTGTTTCTATGTTTTAATTTCCAAAAGCAAGCCAAGTGTGTTTGCCAAAAGGTTATCAAATTCAATGGACTGTACAGGGCAATGCAAGATTATCCAGGAAATTTATTTTTCTTCTGCTCCTTTCAAATTTTTTTTCTTTTTGTAAGCAAGCTTGTCAGAGTTATCTAAGGACATTTAACCATAACATATTACCAAGAAAGAAGGGCTGTTTTTACAGAGCTAGAGGTGTCTTTTTGTAGCCAAAGTTAGGAAAAGGATTTTTTTAGTTTGTTTCTTTGATATTATGGACAAAAAATAGCACATCAGTCTTCAGAACAAATCTGTATCAGCCAAGTGGGAAAAAAGTACTCTTTCAGTGTGTGACTGCTTTTGCCCCACTTTTGAGACCAAAAAAAAAACCAAAAAACCAAACATAGGAAGGAGAGAAAGTCCACTGAAGAGTGGCAGGACTGATAGGCTGGAACTGATTTAAAGTGATGAAAAGAAAGTCCTTATCGCCTCATGTATGACTGACAGGCACAAAGATTGTTCAAGAGTCTCCAGTTTTTGGGAAGAAAATCCTCTCTCCACCCTGTGACACAAACAAGCTTTGAATTGTAGAAGGGACTTTTAATCCCTAAGGGTGTTTGTGAACCTGGAGTGGGGTTCAGCCAGAACAGCTTAAGACTTTTTGTTCTCTCTCTGTCAAAAGATTTCCTTAGTAGTTATGTGCGGTCAGTATCCCATTAACGATCACTGAAAAATTCAACATCTGTTGGAAAGCCAACCCCCCTTTTTGTTTTCATCCTTAAGATTTTCAGTAATAAACATAAATGTAATTTCTTTTGATTTTTAGAGAAGCATCTTTTATATGGACGCCCTGCTGTACTGTACCGCACAAAATACAATATCTTGCATCACCACGACTTTGAAAGTGGCTACAGTGAAACATTCCTGATGCCTCTGTGGACATCTTACACTATTTCCAAACAGGTTAGTGTTCTCTCTACTCTTGAAATGTGCTTTAAAAATCTTGGTAAAATTTCTGTGGTATCTTTGTTTTTGAAGTCCTAAAATTTCCCTTCCCCAGGAAATTTTTTTGGTGGGAAATCTTCCTACCAGAAATTACATCAAAGTACCGTTGTAAACCATGCCCATATTCTTTTATTTCCTTAATGAGAGAACAGTTTTAAGGGGAAGGGTTGTGTATTTCTTTTCCTGTTTTATTTCTAAGTTTTGTTCAAGGGGCTTTGTTTATTTATGAGCGACTTCATTTGAATTTTCTCCCGTGGGGATTTCTGCTCCCTGAAGAAGAGGCTGTGCAGCAATGCAGGAGCAGGATTTGGTGGTACAGCCAAGTGGTTTATTTTACTGCACGCAAGGCCTTCTGTGTAGTCTGTCAACAGTATGACCTAGTTTCCTTTTATCTGTAAAAGCTGAAAGTACATTTTTTGTTGTCTCCATGTTCCTGAATGCAGGCAGAGGTGTCAGGTGTCCCAGAGCACCTGGCCAGCTGTGTGAGGCCTGACCTCCGCATTTCTCCAGGAAACAGCCAGAGCTGTGCTGCCTACAGAGGCGACAAACAGCTCTCCTATGCATTCCTTTTTCCTCCTCGTAAGTTTACATAGCTTTTATTACCTAGGGATTTTGTAGTTTTCTTGTTTTGTAGGGAAAACTTTTGGTGTGAACATAACTTCAGGCAAACCCCACCAGATATAAACAGATTAATTTTGATTTCAAACACCAGTAAGATAAACATATTTAATGTATAAATCCGAATTAGTCTCTTGCATACTGTAAAAGTTTCTACTATCCTATAGAAACAGTGATAGTAGAAAACCTGTGTAAAACAAGCATCCTCAGTTCTCCTGATGTGCTTGCTTTGCTTCAGTATTGGATCCATGATCTTCTGGGATTAGTAAATGTTGAAGGGCACAACTGTCACAGTTTTGAACTTCATTGCTCCGTCTTCCTCACTCAGTGGCTGAAATATTTTATGGTGGATTTCTGAAATGGAATTACAGTTGCAGAGGCTTGCTCAGAACTAGAACATAATCCCACACTCCTCTCCCAAGAAATCCTTGGCATCTTTTATAAAAGCCTGCAGAGCTCTCTGCATTTTAAGATAGCAAAAATAGATAAGCTATATGAAAATATTTTGAACTGATTGACAGTTGAAGTACAGATAAAATTCTTCCTTTCCATGTTCAGCTGTCACATTAAAGACAAATTTTGTGTATGTAGTGTGCACTTCTGAATATAACAATCAGATTGCTGTTTAGATTATGGTATTCCCTTTGGTTAATGTCTGAAGCCATTTTCAAAACATTTCTATATTCTCTGAAATTCTTATCTTTCATCTTACTAATATTTTTCTGTTTCCTTGTTTTCAGAATTAAGTTCCTCTGCAGAAGCAAAATATGATGCTTTTCTAATAACAAATATCATTCCAATGTATCCTGCCTTCAAAAGTAAGTGCTCTTTCCATGACTATACTTCTCTTTACCAGCATGGTTTTTTTTCTAACTTTGTGTTGGATTATGGAATGAATTGCTAGGACAGGTTCAGAACATTAAATTCAGTTACCTGTAGCCAGCAGATAGTACCTGTGGACACCTGTATAGTGCTTGATATGGGCAGGCAAAATACCACAAGAAAGGCTTAAGTTTTAAGAAAGGTTTATTTTCCTTGGTGCTGGGTTAAAGTAATGGCACAGTCATGCTGGAGGTCTGCAGCTGTGCTTTGTGCCACAGTAATTCACTTCCTGTAAGACCATTCAGATTTTCTTGTCTGCAGCTCAAGCTAGTGCAGAGCATACTTAGGCAACTGGAGCCTGAGAGTGTGCACAAGCCTGGGAGTGTCCCCTTGGTATTTTGTACTTCAGGGACAAGTGACTACATTTCATTTTTCTATCCACGCCCTTGGAGGGAGACTGAACATTTTTATTACCTATTTAAAAAAAAAAAAAAAGAGAAGAGAAAACCAATTTATGGAAAATGAGGGATGATTTAAACCTGTCTGAGACTTTCAGTGCTGCAAGGTTATATTACTAACATTTCTTTTGTCTGCACATCCCTTTTCTCTCTAGTCTTGCCAAGAGGTAGGAAAACCATCAGGCTATTCTGGTGGCATTTTTGGCTTGGCAGGGATTGACGAGCCCTGGAAGAATCTCAAAAGCCTGTTGTGAGATTTCCAATTCAGATTTTAGGCCAGAGAGGTTTGGATAAGCATCAAAGCCTATGGAAACTTGTCCTCTTTAACCAGAAAAGAGTGTTTTTAACTGAAAAACCTCTGTGTAGGACCCAGTGGTGATGTTTGCTGGAAATCTAAGCAAAAGCACTTGACTGATTAAAGAGTGAAAAATTATTGGGGATTTCCCACTCCAGAATCACTTCATAAAAATGCTCTTAATGTTAATGTTAATCTAAGTATTTGGCTGAAATGCTAATCACAGGAGAACACCCCACCTCTAGCAGCTCATTTTATATAGTGGCCTTCTTCCTCACATGTGGGTCACAGATTCCTTACAAAAAATTCTGGTACTAATGTCATTGCTGGGAAATTACATACTGCTCCATGTGTACAGGTTGCAGTGCTGAGAGCCAAGTATAAGTTCATTATATGGATCTTTTTCCATGACAGGTTAAATAGGAGGTGGCAGTGCTGTGCTGTGCTGTGCTGGCTATGGTGGTAGTGCTGGCTGCAGAGGCCCCCTCCTCTGCTTTGTGTTTATAATTCACTGTCCCATCCCATCCCCACTGGCAATAATTCTGTGTCCACTTTTTCCATAATGAGACTGGCTTAAGCAGTTCCTGCTTTGCTGGAGCTCCAAAAATGATACCCCTGAGCTGGCCCCTCATTCCCCCGGCATTGCTCTATATGTGATTGCAGTGGGAAGTGGAGCTGCAATCTTATTTAGATACAAAACTCGAAGCAGTGGGGCAAGGGAGAGTCTTTTGGTTTTGGACTGTTTTTATTGATAAAGCACATGCAAAGGAGGAGTGAGCAGCTGCAGGAGTGATATTGCCAAGTGATTAGGCTGAGGTTCTTGTTAGACCACTGCAGGTGGGGCCCTGGGCATCAGCCCCAGCTGGGACTGTGTGTGGCACTGAGCAGGTTAGAACAAGGTGTTCAAGGGGGCTTCCTAAGGCTGTCGTTGCCACCAGCTCCAGGGAACCATGGACTTAATGGTCTGAGCTGGCAAGACAAGAGTTAAACTCTTACAAGTCTGAGAAGTTTTGTTTACCCACACTTCTGTTAGTTAAAATAAAAAGGAAAAGAGGAAAAGAGTGATATCACTGGAGGTTCCAGTGTGTTTCCCATCTCTGCAAGAATCTTAACTTTTTAAGGAGGACATGGTGGGAGAGAGTGTATCATGCTCTTCCCAAAGGTTACTGCAATGACATGACTTTGGTCACCCTTGATGGCACCTAGTTTAAAAGTTAAACATTTTGTATCAAAGGAGTATTTAACTGAATGAATTTGTATTTCTCCTTCTTTTAAAATGTTTGGTTTAAGCTTTTAATTATGGTACTGTATCCTTTTTAAGATTAATAAAAACACCCTAAACACACCACCCCAGCACAGTTCCCTGTAAGCAGATAACAAAGACAAAGGCAGTGTTTAAAGAGATATCAAAAACCTGTGAATAGCTGTTTCTACAGCTTGGTGAAGAGCAGCAGAATCTCTGTGCAAGGCCTATGGCAATGCTGTCCTGGGAGTGGTAGCATGTATTTCCTTTATCACTGGTTGGGGGGAAAAAATAACAGAGAACAAAATCTGAATAGACTTCATTGACAAAACTGAATGAAGCTGCAGTAACTCTGTAATGCTTAGTCTTTCATTTCCCCTACTGTCATTTGAATAATATCCTCTACATTTTTATCTTGAGGAAGAAAAACTTTGTAATCTTGACATGTTTTGACTTATCCAAATGTTGGTGTGTTGTGGTGTTTTTGTTTGGTTGGGTTTTTTCTGTTTGTTTTGAGTTTTGGGGTTTTTTAATTAATTTTAGTTGCTTGATTGGTTTGGGTTGGGTTTTTTTTTCCCCACAGAGGTATGGAACTATTTCCAAAGGGTTTTGGTGAAGAGATATGCCACTGAACGAAATGGAGTCAATGTTATAAGTGGACCAATCTTTGACTATGACTATGATGGTTTACATGACACACCTGACAAAATAAAACAGTAAGTGCTTGTCTTTAAATTGCTTTGCTGTTGCTTCTCTTCATGATGGCTTTATATTAAACAATTAATTAACTGCACATTATTTAATTTTTTGTAAGGAGACATAATTTTCTAGCTCTTTCTAAAGTTATTGGGACTGAATGCCTATGTAGGTAGGACAGTGGTTAAAATAAGGAAATGACAATTCAGCACTTAACTATTCACCTTGACTTTGAAATTGTTTTCATCCTCCAGACGACGTTCAATTTGGTTCCACATAGTCTATTGTCTCTAAAATTCTCCTTACTTAAGAAGCACTTAAGAGCTGTGCTATTGAGTTACATGCTCAAGTGTTTGTTAATTCAGCAATGCATTCTCTCTATGTCTCTGAACTGAAGAAGCCTTTCAGCACTGCATGAGGTATTTCTGTAGCATAGTGTGAGCTAATTGGATGCTCCCTTTCAATAGTGTTCGGGAATCAAACACATTTCAACAATGTATGAGTGTCCTCACACGTAGGAGAGGAAAGACCATGTTGTTTGTGTAACCTTCTCCCAAACAAGTTCATCCTTTGTGGATAAATATTTGCTTTATTCCCCCAGGTTTGTGGAAGGCAGTGCAATCCCTGTTCCAACACATTACTATGCCATCATAACCAGCTGCTTAGATTTCACTCAGCCAGCTGACAAGTGTGATGGACCACTCTCTGTTCTCTCATACATCCTTCCCCACCGGCCTGACAACGATGAGAGCTGCAATGTGAGTTCAGCTGCACTGCTGCAGCCCTGTGGTAAATGTGTCCCTGAGACATCTGAAAGCCCATTACTACTAGAAGCAAGTGTTCACTAATGTCTTGGATGAGAGCACAGTTGTGCCTCTGTTGAAGTGTCATTAGCTCATGAGATAAAAGCACTCCTCCATGACAGCAGCAAAAGTAAGGAACTATTACTGCACCTAAAATTGTGTGGAAGAAGTGACATACAGAAGGTTGGCAGTATTGTTTTTTGCCTGTAGGATTCTATATTTTGTCAGTGTAACTTCAGAGCAGACTCGGAGGAGGCTGTATGCATAAACATACTGTGCTGGCACCCAGCCTGATGTGTTTATGGAGGTCAGTTTCCATTTGCAGATACAATGCAATCTGTCTGCTATAGCAGTCTGATTGCATCAGTCAGCATGATTACATCCAACCCATACAGTATTAAAAGTATTTGCTGTAACCTGCCAAGAGTAGAGTGCCAATTCTTGCTGCTTCCAGAACACCTTGATTCAAGGGAAAGGTTTGGCTTCTTATTACAGAGATGGTCAAATACCCTCCTGGTTTCTTTTCTATCTTCCATTAGGATGCAAGATCCTTTACTGTAAGGATCTTGATGAAGGCTTTGGTCTGGCCAGCCCTGCAGAAAGTGCACACTTGGCAGCTGATTGTGTGGCAGGAGGGTGTTGGGTCCCCCGTGGCTCTGGCACTCCGTGAGGACAGCAGAGCTCCCAGGCAGCTGTATTTAGCCTTGTCCTTCCGCCTGAACTTGCTCTCCCATTACACAGCTGGGTGGATTCCTGCACACAGACACTTCACTATGGGCTGCCAGGAGACTGTTTCCTGAATGAACTCATTAATGTTATGAATTTTGTATTGGCAAAAAAGTTAAGACTCCTATTCCAGCTACAGGCAGAAATAGTCATTTCAACTCTGTACACAATTCACCTGGAACACTGTTTCTTTCTCACTCATCTAACAACCGTTTCCTGAATGAATGCATTAATGTTATAAATTTTGTATTGGCAAAAAAAGCTAAGACTCCTATTCCAGCTACAAGCAGAAATAGTCATTCCAACTCTGAGCACAACTGACCTTGAACACTGTTTCTTTTTCATTCATCAAGTATTGCTTGCTTTCAGGGCCCATGCTTTTGGAGCAGTATCCCTCTCTCTTGAGCAGGTCTGGCCCTGTTTGGATCTCAACTGTTTTGGGCAGAGACATCTTTCACCAGAAGTCTCTGGAAGTCCTACATATACTGCATCGTGGCTTTTCCCTGGACTGCTTTTCTCTGAATCAAGATCCAGTTAGTGATCTGGAAATTACTATTTTGGTAGTTATCAGTGTCTCTGCCCTGTAACTCTGCCAATATGTAATTTTATGCCAAAGTAACTTATTTTTTCCTCCTTATATTGTGTGTCATCACTCTCTTAAACTGCTGAAATATTTTTAATGAGCTCTTTACAATAATGGTCTCTTTTAGGCCTTGATTTCTTACATTTCAAACCAGGCTTCTTTTCTCTGTAGATCATGCTACTTGTAAATGCATATGGTATATGTATTTACAGTTTGAAAGAATCTTCAGTGCTTCTGCAAGGTCATTAGCAGATACTGATCCATGCCTTTTATATAGCAAAGAACCACTCCAAAATATTTAAATGTTGCTCTTGAATGAAAATACAGTTAGGCAAATTTTTGCCACTGAAATCCATCATTGATTGCATTCAGCCTTACTTTTGCACTTATTTATTCAAAGAAGTGATTGCATAAAACCTCACCATACTTCATGGATGAAATGCATGGGATAATATAGGAATTTTGCCTTAACCTCTCCACCGTTTTCTTTTAAGATCTGAAGAAATATCAGCTTTCCCTCTGCTCTAGCTGTACACACATTCTCTTCACACAGCTGTTGAAGAACACCACCAATCTTCTCATCTGAATTTGTTCCTTTTCTAAAGTGTGTTTATTCATGGTGAGGTTATACCCATTTATTCTTGTTACCCATTTATTCTTATTCAACATTTTTCTATGTCTTAAATAGCCTTCTCTGGGTTTTACCCTTGAGGTGATTTATGATGATTCTCAAGGCAAATAACTTCTCTCTGTTCATGGAAGACCCAGGATCTTTTTTGCTCTTGTAAGAGAGGATAAGACTGTTAGTAGAATAGACTTCCTATGCATCTCATCCAGTCCAGTCTTTTTTTTCATCTGGATTATGAATGAGATTAAGTACTGCAGCTTAGATCTCAAAATTAAAATGGTTTTCTTTCCACTGGACACAACTCCTCTGATACTGCCTATAATTTGCTTTTTTCATAGCTGTGTTATAATGGTGGTTCACATTCATGCACAGCCCAGGTCCTTCTCTTCTGCCTGTCAATTTGGATAACCCAATTTCGTTCTGTCCTGGGAGCTCCTGCATCTGCATCCTCCACTGTGCTATTCCACCTTCCTCTGCACTGACAGGAGTTCTCAACTGTTGGGGGTTTTGCTGGCATCTAATGACCTTAGCACAAGACGTGAGTGTGAAAACATTACAAAAAATCCTTTCTAAGACCAAAGTTGAAGGAACCCTAGAAACTACTAGAAAAGTCTTCCAGGCCACTGTTTTCTCTTTCAGCAAAGCACTTAAATTTCTTTTCTAAAGTCAGTTCCTCACCCACCTGTCTACATGCATCATGTTCAGCTTTCCAACTGATATTCAGAGAGATTCTTGTGCAGAATATCTGGTAATTTTTTCCACCGGGTTTTGTGCTAGCCTCCTCATTGATTACCTCTTCCTATTTATCTCCATGTTTTCAATTGTTACTTTTTCCTTATAAAAGTCTCCTTATTTTTGAGGTAGGACTAAGCACTAAAGCTGGAGAAAACTGGCTTTTAAATGTATACACTTCATTCATTGTTATGTGGTAATACTGAATTGGTTGATCACTATTTAAAATCCTTGCTGCTGGGCCTGAGGCTTCATGGGCCAGTTGTGGACTGGAAAAAATAAAACATAGATCAGTTGATTGATTTTTCTGGAGTCATGCAAATGCTGTCTTGCTGGACTAGGTTAAACAAGCCTCCCTATCCCGTGATTTATTCATGTTGCAGATCTTTTGCAAACTGCTTGTATTCAAAAAAAAAAGTGAACTTTGTAGCTTGCTCATAACTTCCTTTTGAGCTCTGCAGATTTCCTGCTCAGAAGAAAGGCTTGAAGAAAGCAAAAATGCCACAGTGGCTGCCTTTGCGCTGGCAGCCCTGCTGAGGCCTGTTTGCAGACCCCTGTTGCAGCTGAAGGCTGAGCAGGCCGCGTGCTGCCAGGAGCATCCCCGGAGCACGGCACTCCAGGCAAAGGGGAGTGAGCAGGACACACTCCCTCCTCTTCCTTCTTAATTTGCATCTCTCTTTTCTTGTTCCAGACCTGATTTTGGTCCTGAGGTTGTTAGAGGTAGGACAGGAAAGCTGTTTTGGGGCTGAGAGCTTTGAACCAAACAGGTGCTGACTGGGTCATGGACGTTTGCTTTAGAGCAGCCAGCTGTGATCTGTCTGGGACTTCGTGTCCTCTCTGTGCAAATGATCACCTCTCCCTCCTGCCTCTTGTTGGGTGACCCACTTCCTAGTCTGTGGCTCAGCTACTGCACTGGATAGGTCCTGGCATTGCTGGAGCTTAGTCTTGATTCATGAGAGGATCATTTGGTAGGAGGACATTTCTGAGGCAGTCAGGAAAGGGTTAATTTCCAGGAATAGACACGCACATGAAGTCTAAATACCCGAGATATAACCCACTTCCCTAGCAGTGGTGTACAGGGACCAGCCAGAGGTGCCAAAGGGGGAAAAGTCTTGTTTGCTTTGTCCTTTTCCCATGTCTGGGCCCCGTTGTGCTGTCCCCAGGCCTGGGTGCAGTGCTTGTGGCACATGTTGCTGGGCTGGTTAAGGCACACAAACAGCCAGTCACTGCAGTGTTTTGCAGGGCTGATTTTCTGATGTGTTTGCAAGTTACCTTAGTTTGTGGATGACTCCAACATGTGCTGGTGCTGGCACAAGGCATGAGGCAGCAGCTGTCCCCTAAGAGAACACAACCTGACCCCAAACACTCTGGCAGCATAGCCTTCCTGCAATTTTTTTTTTTTTTCTTTATATCAGGAAATGCTTGGTTAAATTCTTTTTTCTATCAGTGAATAATATGTATGTTCCAATCACAAGAGTTTTTAGGTACCTACACAAACCATTGTCCAACTGTGTAATGAATTGTGAAGGTCCTCTAAAAGTAAAATGGAAATATTAAAATATTACTGTATTAGATTAGATTAAGAATAATGTGTAGGTGTAGAATTCAAAGCCAAACAGCCTAGAGCTTGGCCTTTATTAATCGCTTTTGATTTACCATGGAGTTCTTTCTGTGAGATAGAAAAACATGGAGTGACCAGTGTATCTTCTAAAAACCTATAGCTGTTCTGAAACACCTGCAACTTGAGGCTAGCTTTTTCTAGATGATTATGGTCATTGTGTCAACCCCATCATAAAATGGGTACTGAAATAAAATTGCAGGATTCATCTTACATCTAAAATGTCAAATTCATTTTCTTGGAATTCATTTACCTTATTCATTCTTGAATAAGGCAGAGAGATTCTTCTTCAAATCTGGAACAAATGTGTAGACAAGTTGCATTTGCTTTTGGAGATGATTTTTAACAAGACTTGTGATAATTTTTTTTTTTTTACTTTTTCCCCAGAGCTCAGAGGATGAGTCAAAGTGGGTTGAAGATCTTCTTAAGATGCACACTGCACGTGTTCGTGACATCGAGCAGCTCACTAGCTTGGACTTCTTCCGAAAGACCAGTCGCAGCTACACAGAAATCCTCTCCCTAAAGACATACCTGCATACATTTGAAAGTGAAATTTAGCTTTCTAACCTTACTCAGTGCATCCTTTTATCAACTGGTGTATATTTTTATATTGTTTTTATATTTATTAATTTGAGGCCAGGACATTAAAAATATTAGTATTTTAATCCTGTATCAAATCTTAAACATTAAACCTTTGTGTCATTTGTTTTGTTTCTCTAATGTTTAATATAGGTATGTCTCTTGGTTGATTTAGTAGTGCTTGTAATACTGCATTTTGAGGCCTTACTCTGAGCTTTTTAAGTGGTGCTGCAAGGTTTGATGCGTGCATCAAGGAAATATTAATTTCTCATGCTCCTTTACCACACTTGTAGTCCTGTACTGTGTATCAAAATACTGAACATGTAAAATTACACTCATTTACTGATAACTGTGTGACAGAGATATTTAAACACTATAGACAAATAGCATCTTAAATATAATAAACCACACATTCAGTTTTTTTAATGTGTTTTGATTTCCTTTCACAGGGATGTTCAGAGGGGCTTGCGGGCAGCTGACAGATCTCTTACTGGGTAGAGCCCTTCTCAAACCCTTAGGTTTGCTGGTAAGAGGACTGCCAGGGGCCCAGGTGCCCTGCCCTCATACTCAGCAATGAGACCAAAAAATAGACACCCAGAGCAGTCATTACTGGTTAGGTTTTGCCTTAGGGGGAGAGCTGGGACGGGAGGATGCTTGCTATCATGAGCTAGCAGGGATACCCCATGCCTGATGCCACTTGGCCCTGCTCCAGAACTGTGGAAAGGATTTTTTAAGGAAGACATATGTTATGGAGCATTAGTGTTAGTGTACCTAGATGATGGAAAAGAGGAATTATTGTTTTGAATGCCTTTGAGGCTGAACCCACTAATTACACTATTGTAAAGCCTTCGTTTGGGCTTACACATTTTCCTCTCTCTATGAAAGTTGTGTCTGTTTTCTCCTTGAGGATTGGAACTGCTGAAGGGAAGAGGGAAGGGCTGGAAAGCATCTCAGCCATGTACACAGATGAGTAGCCAGGGTCTCCTAAGTAAAATTATTCTAGCACATCAACTTGCATCCCTGTAGCATCCATCTAAGAGAAAGTAGTAAACTGGAATTAAATCATGTTAACATAGATAATAAAGCTCTTGTGACCAGACAAAAATTTCTTTTTCTATCTGCCTAATTCTGTTTAATTTAGTAAAGCACAAAGCTTGAATACTTTATAATAACTCCAAAATATTAGGATGGAAATTCTAATAAACTGCACAAAGCTATGGGAAACATCCTATTCTTGCAACTTAAAAATTGTCTCTTGTGGTTGTCTGGTAGCACAGAAATATTTTCCTGTAAGCTTTCAGCAGGGCTTCTTGCCATGATAAACTTAATGTTCTTACATGTACTACAAAGGGTATTTCCTTTGGATTTAAAAGAACTTTCTCTTAAGACCGAATTCCTTCAACATGGACTTTAGTGATGATTTAATGTGGTGGTTCATAAACTAAACTAAAGACCACCACTGCTGTTTTGCTTTGACATTAATCTGTTGCTCTGTTTGGGTTTTTAATCAAATTGAACCAATTATGTAATTCTTTTATTTTCTCCCAAAATAACATGAAATTTATACCAAAGGAACATTTAAGCTCTGAAAAAATAATATTGTGTTCAAAGAAGTTTGCTTCTGTAATGTCATTAGTGATTGAAAATGGTTGGGAGAGACAATTTAACTCTTGGTTTCACTAAACAGTGGTGATTAGTGTGTAGGGAAACATCAATTTTTTGACTAAGTTTCTTACTGTGACAGTAAATACTAGTAATTTACTGCTGTCCTACCTACTTCTCTTCAGCCTTTGATTCCACGTTCCTGCATGGTATTGCTGTTTTATTTTACTGCATAACATAGCAGAAATAACTCTGCTGAGAAATATTTGTGGTGACTTCTGCACATGGCATGGAGTACTTTTCCCATTGAAAGATGCCTTATCAACACAAAGGCTCTAGGCTAAGGCCTTGTAAATCCCTCTGAGCAACATGAGCTCTGCAGGAACAACAGGTATTTTAAAGGAAACTTATAATTTTCTTCCAGTAGTCCTCAGGGTGAATGTTAGCTTAGGGCAGAGGGAAGGAGCCCTTCTGCCTTCCAATCCTGTCAGACCATTTTGAAAGGATTAAATACCTCTTGTTTCTGTTACATATTGCCTTTTCTTGATATTTCTCTGGCTTCAGCAAGAGGTCCATTGAGGAGAACAAGCACTGAATTTTTCTGTGGAGCAAACACTGTTTTTGAGGATTTGGGTAATAACTGTTTGCACTTGGTGATGTAAATTTGAAGCATGTTCAATGGGTTAGATGTAGTTCAGTTGAGCAACTGCCACAATGACAAAAGCTGTGATGTCCTGCACACCTGGCAAAGTCCTTTTGCTCTGGGAAAAATCCTTCAGATGTAGTTGTGCAACTAGAATGACCCAGGAAACTGTTACTTTTTTAAACCCCTTTTTCACAGTCACATATCCTTAACAGATAAGCACTGAAAGCAGGTCAAGTAACCTGACCAACAGAATGGTCATGATGCAGAAATTATAGCAAAAGTCCCCATCCTGTTCTGACAGTAGGACAGTACTTAATGACTTCTGATTATGTTCTGTCCTGGTCAGCTAACAGCTTGATTAGAGACTTTCTACTTGCTGTTCCCCTCTTCTCCATGTCCAGCCTTTAGCCTCTTTTATGGAGTTAGGTACAATATTCAACAGTTTCTGCACTTTTTTTGAATGTTGGTTCTGGTTTGCTAACAGCAGATCAGTTTGCATTGTGTTGTAAAGCAATTTCATCTCTAGATGAGCAAGAAAATGAAAATATTTAATTGTCAAGTCTGTGCCATCTTGTGAAGGTTTTTCCAGAGTTCACATGGATTTAGTGTGAGTAATAACCATGTGTAATTAGGCCAATCTTGCTGTGTCCCTGGAGGCTGCTCCATAGCAGCCCTGCCATCATCCCTTGCTTCTCAGTGCTTTGTATGCAAACAGTTGGTCAGCTAAACGTGTGAAGATTTTGAGACTACAAATTAAAATACACACACATGGGAATTTTATGAAGTCCCTGTTTCCCTTACATTTGGTTTCCTCCTATCCATCAGTCTGTCAGGTACAACAGGTGAAATAGCTCTCTAATTCCTGCACACAGCCAGGAACCAAAAACCTTTTCAGGAAAGCTGAAGGAGGTTCCCTCTGAAGGTGTTGCTAGTTGCAGGAGAGAACAGGAACTTGGGCAATGTCTGTCTTAGACAGTGAGGACAGAATGCAGGACCTGACTGAAGGAAAAAAATTTGTAGCAGCAGGAACTGATGTTCCAGCAATCATTCCCTTCAGTCTCACATCCACATCCAACATCTTTAACTACCATTAAATTTGTATGACACTTCTGTGCAGATTATCTTGGCTCCTTTCTGCAGGAGACAGAGGAGATAGTGCTTGCAGTGCAATTGAGAAAATTCCCCCTTTATATATTACTTTTTAGAAAACCTGCAAGGCCCTACCAACAGAGGGGCAAATTCACTTGTTCTGCCTTGTGAGAGAGGGGTAGAGCTGGGCTTTCCCAGAGCAGGGGAGGGTGTGGGTGTTGCAGAGCTGCCTCTTCCTCTCTGCTCCGGTACAGTGCTCTTCCAATGAGTTTGGCACTTAGGGCAGCTGGGATTATTCTGCTGGTTTGGCACAGAGAGATAAAGGAAACATCTGGGAGGCTGCTGTTACCACAGGCATGGATAAAACTGTGGCATGGAGAGGTTGGATAGTCTGTTTAAGGGCATGCATATAGTAAAGCTGGTCACAGCACTCCTGTACAGGGCTTAGTATGTGACATTTTGAAATAATTTTTGCTAGTGCTATCACTGACAAGAGAGTACCAGGTATGTTTTGTAAAGCAAAAGCTTCAGAATCATGTGGCAGAAATAAAATTTGAATACAGGGCAAGAGAAGCAAAACTCACTTTCTTTGAGGGCAATAAATAATGCTGAATTGGTTTTCTATCAGTCCCATGCATCAAAATGCTTTTGGAGGCCTGGTTCCTTACCAGAGTCCTTCTGTATCCCAGAGAGATGCCACAGTACTTGTCTGTCCATCCTGTATGTGGTCCTAGTCGAGGTCAGTTTTTGACTTGTTTCAATTTCCCTTACTGCAGTCTCAGACCACTGTTGCACTTGACCTAAGAGACGTGGTACAGTCATGAAAGTATACGTATAGTCTGACCAGGATAGACCTGCCAGTAAATTATTAATACCACGTTAACTGTACATCTTCCAAATGAGGGAAATGTGCTTGAAATGTTTAAAGTTCAGCCCTTTTCAAGAGAGGGAAAAAAAAGGTTTTTTAAACATTGCAGAAAAATACCTAATCTCGTTTCTTTGCACTTGTTGTGTAAATACAAGATAAGAGCAGTATTCCCAAGGTTACTGCAAACAGCCTGTCACTACAGAGTACAAACTAACATTTACTAAAATGTATGTTGACATAAAAAGCAGCATTGCTTTAACAGTCAGCTGCAGTAAAAAACCCCACAGGTTTCTTTCCCTTTACAAGTCAAAAATTTGGGACGTAATTTATCCAGATCTGCCCTCCCAAAGGAAAATCCCTGCTCTGCTTACAGCATCCCTGGTATGTGCACAGTTGATGTGGAGCCTTACCTTACTGCGTTACCTTATCATTTATTTTCTAAACACGGCAGGGAAAGGCAGAGGGAGGTCACCCAGGTTTCATCTGCAGGTTTCACCATGGAGACACCAGCAGGCAAAGAAGTTAGTAACTGTGGATTAGCACAGCTGTAACTGATTGACCCTAAAATTGGAATTTACTAGAAAAGAGGTGGGATTATTTGACATCATAAACCCTCAACAGAAAAGGATTAAATCCTTTTCAGGGGATATTTTCATCAATGTTTTTTTCCTGGCTGGGTGCAGCAAAGAGGGAATTATTTCTTCTTTTCTGCAGGGAGAACTGATATATCAGAAGAGGCTGGATAAGAGAGAACAGGAACTTTGCACACCCCCCAAATAAATCTCCAGCTCAAATCCCCTTCTGGGAGCATCTCCTGGACGTTCAACCTGTTCAACCTCTTCTGTCTCCTGAAATGGGAAACTTCTCTTATCTCCTTACACAGCAATTTTTTTTCTGCTGACCTCCCTGTTTTATTTTAGCTTTGATCTGTTAATCATCTGCAAATAGCTTTAGTGTTAGCCTACCAGCTTTTAGCTCTGTCAAGTTTCACACACTTAATCTGAAGAGGATGCGGAAGTTCCTGATATATCCCCATTTTCTTTTCCAGTGCAGTTAAAACCCAGGGCCAGTTTTTCAGATAAAAACCCTCTTCAGAGTATTTAATCTGGTGGCCTTTACCCAGGTAGGTGTCTTTGTCTGAAGGCATTTAATGTCCCTGAGGGTAGAATGCCAAAGCTCTGATGAATCAACCAGAACTACTCCTCACAGGCCATGACCAGCTAGACTATTGCTGACAACAGAGAAAATTAGCTGTTCCTAATGTCAGTATTTCATTTCTGGGGCTAGAAAGTTCAGACCCAATCCAGATGAGCCAGAGTTCAGGTTCTATCTCAGCATTGACTGTGACAGATCGCCGCTGTTCATTGGCCTGTTTTCACCCAACACATCTCTAGGATGTAGCTGATGGCTGTGGTTTCACCTGCTCTCTGCTGGATGCGCGTTGTCATTTGTACTTGTAGTCTTTTCCATGTTTCCAGTTGGCTTTTGGGATGTGCTTTCTGTGCATGGACATGATCTTCTGGGTTGACTGACAGTAACTACATCCTCCTCTTCCTCCTCCATTGTAGTGCCACATGAACAGTTGTCCCTGCTTCCCCATGGCCACAGGCCCCTTGCTGTACTCAGGTTTGTAGTACACTTAGTGCACACCTCTGCAGAGTCTAGAGAAAAAGACAGTAGGAAGCAGGTCACAGATGATGTGATACCTTCTCCTGCTTCTCCTGGGCTGTATCTTACCTGCGTGGCTGCAGAGCTGGGGCAGGTGTAATCAGTCTTTTCCCGTGTGATAAACATTGAATCCCCAAACATCCATTTAAGGATCTAACAACTGTCGTCTTTATGATGATCCTCTTAAGGCAGTAGAGAAAAAAGAAGTTTGCAGGAAAATTGTTCTTTTTGTTTCTCTCCTTTGTTTAAAAAAACCCCATTATATGCAGCATGCTCAGCTGGGCTTGTAGACCTCCACATTGAACTAAGAGTGCACCTCCATGGCTTTCACTTTCTGTGTCTCATCTAATTCTAGCCTTTCTCAACAGGTTTCCATATGCATTCATGAAACCTTGGAGCCCTCCTGTGGTCAAAATCATGAGCTATTCTTCCAGTTGTAATCCAAAATCTGATGCAGTCAATTCCATATTAAACTTTATCTTTGGAATATTCATTAAGAAAGCTTCAATCCGTTAAGGAAGAAAAAAAGTTTAGATAGTTTCCTGAACTTTTGCATGGGTCAATCTCATTCCATCTCATTCCCATTGGCCATTATCTGATGCTGTCCACATCTCTTTTCCAAGGCTGGGGTATTGCCTGACAATCTGCCCATTACTTCATCTTTCTTCCCTCCATATTCCTTCTCCCTGTTTGCTGTCCTTTGTGGGCTTCTCCATTTCTGCTCAGATCTAGTCAGGCTCTCATCATCAATCTGTCTCAGAGCCCTCCAACTGTGCATTAAATAATGTCATCAACACAAATTTCAAGTTTACTGTCTTCCTTGCAGGAGAAGTATGTGATTCTGAGGGCCTTGGTGTGCTAATTTTTAATGTTGAGCTGAAGTTGTAGAAAAGGTTTTACATTTCCTTAGTTTTCTGGCCTTTGTAGAGCCCCTCGGGAAAATTCTGTTTCCACATGGAAATTGCTTCTTTTTCAACAGCATTTCATTGTGCATGAGAAGCAAAGGTGTCAGCAATCTTGAGCAGGTTTATGAGGGAGTAGGAAAGGGTGAGGTGAAAATGAGGAAGGGAAGGAGGAGAAATGAGCCCTTTGTTTTTGTCTGTAGTGGGGCAAACGCTGAGTGTTTCTTTCCTGCTGTGTAACTAAAGGGGAGCACCCCCAGCTGTGCTATCTCACACCATTCACCTGGCTGCTCCTGGGGCCCATTGAAGATCCCAGCGTGGTCCACTGGAGATGCTGGATTTGCTACCCAGAGTGACTGACAGAGAAGGGCTGAGAGCCTCAGCCCTTCCCTCTCTGGCCAGGAATTTGTAAAGGCAATTGGATATTCATGAGGGTAAATACTTCAAGGCTTGTCATTTGTAAGATAACACAGCACATACTAAAAGGGCTTGAAAAGGATTTGAAGTTTCTAGGCTGCACTACTGTTACAATATTTGAAGATACAGATGCTCATGGAAAGTCCCACCCAAAATTTCAGCATCAAGTATGCACTGTGTAATTCTCCCAAGGGATGGGGCTTTTGAAACTTTGTTTTTATCATAAGCACTACCTGACAGAAAAAAAAAAAAATCCCAAACTCCATAGTCTTAGAGGTTGCATTTGTGAATTTCACTCAAAAGAGTGTACAAATACTTTCAGTAGTGAGTTTTTGAGATCACAGCAGGTCTAGGAAACCTCCAGTAAGAACTGCAACAAGCAGTTGGGGTTAAGCTGTTGGCCTCTCTGCTCTAAGTGAAAACTAAATCCAGAACTGTAATGATAAAAAATGGCAATTCTTAATGTGTTCATGGTCAGATTATATCTTCTTATCCTTCTTATCCCTTTTGTGTCAACATCATTCTTATCCTAACAGGTTCACCTTCCTCACTCGTATTTAAATAATCCACCCACTCCTTCCCAAAATATTTTTTTTAGTTGGTTGGGGTATTTTGATTTTTGGGTTATTTTGGTTTTTTCTTTAACCTGCAAGCATTTTTCTTCTGAATAAGAAAAGAAGCTGTTGCAACTGATTCCTGAAAAAGAGGCTCAATTAATATTTGTATTTATCTTACAGATTTAGATTTATGTGAGCACATGCCTACATTTATGTCCTGGGTACCCTTGCTTAATTCTAGTTTCATAATATGGATGCCATAGAGAGGACTGTATTTTCCACTCTCATAACTAAACGTACACTAGCACATAAAGTGTGCACAAAGATTCTTCAACAGCTATTGAGTCCATCCCCACATAATTTACTGTTAATTTTTGCCTAAGGATATAGTCTTGTGGGACTTCCTAGAGTGGTTTAACAAGCCACCATATCCAGCCCAAGGTTCAATTTCTTGGTGTGGCAGAGGCAGATCCTGTGATATTCCTGGGCTTTGGACACAGGCTCTCAGCTGCACTGAGCTGGCTGAAGAAGACATTGTCTCCTCTCCTGGCAGGGTTATTGTTTCCTCAGTGCCTGCAGAATTGCTTCCCTCTAATCCATTCCAGGAGGAGGTGGAGCAGTTTATTTCACTAAAGGGTTAAAAAGCTAGAGTTCTACTCCTGTGGCTCATTTACTTGGAAATGGGTTAGGAAGTAACACAGAATATGCCTAGAAAACAAAAAAGAGTGGCAATTAGTGATAGAGTGACTGAGATGATCTAGTGGGGACTAAAGACATTTTCATTTGAGACAGATGAAATTAAGTTGAGGTGATTCTTCACAGCCTTTATCTGTTTAAGTCACAAAGAAGCCTGATTGGTTTAGATTACCTTTACTAATGCTTCAAAGGAATTCAGTCACCCATATTGGTGCAGGCTTGCCCTGTGGTGCTATGAGGCAGCTGAGTCTGTTAAAGGATTCTATGATTCTATAATTCTAACTCTCTCTTGCTTAGGAGAGCTTCAGTCCAGAGCATAAGGACTTTTCATGTGTTGAAATTATAATTATTTTGAAATAATATGTGTTGAAATAATAATAATTTTAAGGCCATGGCCTAAATACCTAATTGCTCAATTACCACATGACTTGATTTTTAATGGTGCTGACTGTTTCTCTGGACTCAAATAAGATTCCTTACTTGCTTATAGGCCTGAAAGTAATGTCCTGACACTGCTCAGCTCTATTCAGCAGAGCATTTCAGCAGCTCCTTAAATCCAGATATTTGTCTAATGCAACTGCTGGCAATGCTCTGTGTGTGAAAAATACGCTCTTCTCAGGAGTGACACATATTTCTGACCCAATGTTTGATCTCCTACTTTCAACAACCTTTGTCTCCATGGACTTATTTCAACTCATATAATCATTGGGTAAAAATCTGGACCCAAGTGCTGCAATAAATAGAAGCGATGTTCTGCCCAGTGTTCTCTTTTGGAGGGGACTTGCACAGATGCATCAATAGACCTGCTAGTCAGGAGAAAGCAGAAGATGCAAATGGTGGGTGTATATATTGACATCTCTAAGTTTTGTAGGTCCTACATGTGCCACTTCTGTGAAAGGAAACAATCAGCCTTGAGGAGATGTAGGCCTGATAGAAATGCAGTTTCTGCATCTTCCATCACATCAGACACTGTTAATGGAAAATCTTTGTTAGATGATCTTATTCTTGCCTTTGCAAATGTCCCCAGTTCTCACTTCACTTTAAGTGAGCCAAGAGCTGGTTTAACCACTTCACTGGCAGTTTGTTCCCCTTTCCCAAAGGCCTCCTTCTTGCAACTTTTGTTTCTGCATCAAACATTTTCTTTGCTGCTTCACACCTCGCTTCCAGCTGAAGAGCCTCTCACTGAATCCTCACAAGCCCATTTTAGTCAGTGCCATTTTTTCTGTTCATTTTTTTGCTTTTTTGCTTTTTTGCTTTTTCAACAGAAAAAATGTTTTTTTCTGTTCTTTCAAGGCTGAAAGAACAGAAAAAACATTTTTGCAGCACTTCGCTGCAAGTGTCAGTGAATGCAGGATATCTTCTTTGAAATGTTTTTAACATTTGAATGAAAAAGCTCCTGCTATTATCTGATTCATCTGAGTTTTCTTTGATGCCCTCTATTTGCAATGTAAAATGTGGTAATGTGGTATTTCCCTCTGAAAGGTGCTTAATCTCTTCCTGCCTTTCATGCTGGTCTTATGCTGAATCATCTTTAGATCATGACTTTCCACTGTGACTTATTTTTTTGTCCTTCCTGTCTAGGTAGAACATTGTCAAGCCATTTATGAACAAATTTATTGAGGGGGAAAGATTAGTTTTACACTGGGTCCTGCTCGTGGTTTAAACTTGGCATTGTCCTGGTTACCCAAGCTGTACAAATTAGTACATTTGTAAGTGTAAAACAGTCCCAAGAAGTTCCTTTCAAACTAAAAGGAATTTCAGTGCTCCAGACCTTTCTAGGAAAGATGAGTATTTTATGTCACACAGTATAATTTTTTGCAAGGATACATGATCTCTAACTGTGACAGCAAAACAGATGGAATAATATTAAGTAACAGTTTGTTCTTTCTGGCCTGGCCAGTTAGTCAAACTCTAAAGTCTCCAAGGCTGGTTGAATAAAGAAGAAGAACCAGTAATGTTATTCATCTGATACTTGTAATTTCCAGGAAAGTCTCCTGGAATTAGGCTGGCGTTTGAGCGGATGGGTGCAGTGGGACACAGACTGGCTGGGGCACAGCCGGTGACTCTGAACAGCCGAACCAGGCCCGGCACATCCCAGGCCAGGGGATGAGCACGGCACCTCTGCCACCTGCTGGGACTGAGCTGCCCCCAGAGCCTCTGAAAGACACAGCTGAGGGGCAGCAGAGAACCAGTCTGTAGTATGGAAGCTGCCTGGGTAAATGTCTCAGCTGAAAATAAAGGAGGAAACATGACCTTAAGTAGCTCTAATTATAGTGAAATTAAAAAGTGTTTTTCTAGATAAAGCCAGATGCTAGAAAAGGAGAAAACCCTTCTCATCATGTTTGCTCTTTCCTAAATCTTTTTTATAGACATATAACCCTAACAGAACTACTCCTTGGCAAAATACTGGGGTATTGCACAATGGGTATGCTGTACCAACAGCCTTGGCTCTCAACATGTTCCAGTAATTGGAATGTAGGTTCAATCAGTCATATCAAATTTTTGTGTGTGTGTTATCCAACAGGATACTTAAATATGTGTTTAGCTCACATCTCTATACTTAAATCCCTTTGATTTTTGAGGACACTTGATCATGTGTTTAAAGGTGCAAAGTATTTTCCAACATTGGGTTTTCCTTTGGGGGAGAAGTGCACTGGGGTGTAGGAAAAAGTATTTACAAACTGTGAATCCTCTCATATCTTTTGAGCTGCCTGCTGTGTCCTACCACAGCTTCAGAGTAGGTCCCAGACCTGACTGAAGTCTAAGATAATTCCTGTTACTCTGGTAATAGGAGACTTTGTATTAAAATCTGTTTGATCTCTTACACTATGGATTATAAGACTGAACTCTTCTGCATAACGACACCAGCTGTGACTATAAACTACGTGCTCCCTTTGGAAAGAAATCACTGCTTCCCATTTTCCAAGTCTGTCTAAACATGTCCTTGGAAAATCACTTAATCATTACTCCAGTTCTTAACCTGTGCTAAAAATAATGTAGATTGATTTTCCAGGAATGGTAATGCATAGTTGAAAATAACCTTGACCTCCTTACTGAAGGATTATGTCTGTCATCTATGAATTATATGTATAAAGGTACTTGCTCATTGCATTTCTGGAATAGTAATTCTTTGCTCCATTAACTTAAGTTTTTTTCAAATGCATGCATTTAAGGGAGTTTCTTGCTTGTTTGTTTTGTTCTTTAAGTATGCTCACCTGCAATAAATTCTTATATTCACTGATTATCCAAAACAGCATATAAAAAGAAATGAGAAAACAAAGATGGATCTCTAGGGGTGCCTGCACAGTAGTAGCGACTAATGTTCAGTGAACTCAGTAGTTCAGGATCTACCAGGTAATGAGCTTCCAGTAAGAAACAAACAAAGTAAGCAATCTTTGTCTCTTGATGGGATCCTTGGTATTACAAATTATTGAACAATATAAAAATGGACTTTTATTTTGGTTCAATAAAGTGCTTTTGTCTGAGGTCTCAGAGTCTGAAAAAAATGTTTCTGCAAAATAAGGAGGGAGAGTCAAAAGGGGCAAAATAGATTTTGGCATTTTAATTCCTGTCTTCATATGAGACATTGACTGCCCTGTAGTGTTTTTGCTGGCGCTGGTTTTACTCACAAGTTTCAAAGCTTGTTAAAGAACCTCTTTATCTCTTCTAAACCCACACACTTTACTGGCAAGTGCTTTACAAAATATGGTTTTACCCTGTATTTTAAGTGGTACCTTCATCTCAACTGATTTCTTAGTATAAATGAAACTTTACATGTTGAACCTTGGAAAATTTTTAAGCACTTAACACTTAAAACAGTTCTTAAATAATCTTTAAATGTTGAATTAAAATCCCTCTTTTCAATGAGGTAAAAGTTAAAATACATGTGTAAGAGGTATTAAAGTTGTAAAATGTTAAGTAGCATCTAAGCAAAAGATATAAATATTAAGCTGACATCTTTTCATGTACCTGTTAATCTGTTTTGCATGTACAGCTCAGCCTATTTTTGTCCTGTTCAGGTGTACCAGTAAACATCATGTGTTGGGAAAACAAGATGACCTCACGATATGAAAAATCAAGCAACAGCTCATGGGATTTTTTTTCTCAATGCAGAGGCTCAAATCGAGTCCCTTTTGTTTCTCACCTTAGCAAATTAATTGAGGACATTAAAATCTGGGGTTTTTTTCTAAAATTTTTAGTATAAAAAGTCTTACAGCAAAAATTTTATTAAGCAATGCAAGGTATATTTTAAAGTACTAAGTTTTCATTAGTACTGTTCTTTGAAATAATTCTTAGAGTGAGAAGTAACTGTAAGCCTAGATAGAATTTAAACCTGGAAGTGTGTCTGAACAGTTTCCAAAGAGGTGCCCAACTATTTTGCTCCCACATATCTTTGTCTTTCTCTGGGAAATGTTGCTGCAGCCACCTTGGCAGACCACAAGGCTGAGATGAGAGAGCTCACAGAAGAGACCAGTCCTAAGAAGGGAAGAAAATCCCAAGGGGCCAGGGAAGCCCCTGCTGTGGAGCCCACCAGAAGCATCACTCCTTCAGCAGCACAGTGTCTGCAGATAAACACTCAGTGAGCTTGCTCTCCAGCCTCCATTTCTGTGTAGAAATTTATAAAAATAGGTCTACATGCCCAGACCCTCTTGTTTGCAGGGCTTGCTCACCCCTCTGTGACGTTTGTCCCACTGCCTTCCAAGGGTGCCCTGGGAGCTGCTGGGTGGCAGCAGCAGAGCAGCCCCTGGGCCAGAGGGGCAGAAAGGCAGGGAGGAGCTGGGTCAAGCCAAGCTGGGTACATGTTTGCCAATTGTCTCTACAGATGCTCTACCAAAATTTGGGAAACCCATCTTGTACACAAAAGGAAAAAAGGACCTTGCACCCAGCCTGTACGAAATCCACAGTTCCAGGCCACTACTGACCAAGGACAGTGAAGGACCAGGGCAAGGGCTTCAGCTAGATACAGCCTCAACCACAGCGTCAGCTTTGCTTTTTGGGGTCATACAGACAATGAATTATTTACCTTGGAAAAGACCTTTAAGGTCAGTGTAATTTTCCACTATTTCCTCTCTGGGCTGTCCTTTAAGTGTGGCAGAAACAGGCAGCAAAACCCATTTCTGCTTTGCAGAAATGCTTCCATGGTTGCATTTCTTTGTTTTCTAGCCAGCATCTATCTTAATGTCCTTTGGTTGTTAATTTTTGGGGGGTTTTTTTGATCCTGAGGAGGATGTGCCAGGAAAATATTCTTTTAAGGCTTCTCACATATGGAATTTCTTGTTTCTTTGTCTATGAGTAATATTCAATGCAAAAAAACTTGTCTGGAGAGGGTGGAATTGCAGCAATGGGTGAAAAGGCCTTGGTCTGGTTTTGAGCCGTGTCTTGAGGTGATGTTGGCTGCCAGAAGAGTGGATTATATACAGTGCTCTTGGAAGATCTGTGCTTTTTTGTGAAAATAAGTGCATCCAGATGCCAGAGGAGCCTGTGAACTCCATGGCCAGGCTTTACGGGAAGATAAATCATGACAAGAGAGTTTCAAGGAAATTTTGGATTAAGTTTAAAAAATCTGTAAACAAATCTAACTCCTGCTCACGTGTCCTTATGGATAGGTCCTTTCCTTCAAGCCTAGGCTTAGTCCTGCCATGCTGTACCAACTTCTCCAGGTGCATCCAGCCTTGTCAGTCCCCTGTGGGCACCTGCAGGAAGCCCCTGGCTGCTGTTCCTCCTTCTGCTCTGTTCAGGGGGCTCCTGCTTTGCCAGAGGAGGATGTTCCCTTTGCTCACCACATACCTGCCTACAGATTTTTCCCCTTCTCAGGATTTTCAGGGAAAATGTCACTTGCCATCTTCCCTCCCCACAAATGGCTCTGACACACAGCACAGCAGAGGTGTTTGCCAGGACCAGGCTAACTGGTAGCATTTCTCCCAGTTCTTCAGCCAAATCCTTTCAAATGGATGTAACATATTCACATTCAACCAGCTGTGAGCCAAGCTCATAGCATCTGTCACAGCAATCGAAAACCACTGCTCTCATGGCCTGACTTCTTGGAAATCATCATAAATGCCATTGATCAAGTTACCATAGGAGTCTGGGCTTTGGAGTCATTTTAAAAATGCCTCTTGTAGGGCAGCAGCACTGTTGGCAATAGTCTGTCAAGGGTGGGGTATCAGGCTGCATTAGAGGCAAAATGAACTGACAGAAAGCCTGCAAAACCCAAGGGTGGCTGTGTAAGGTCCCAGGTCCTGCCAAGTTGGGGAGATAGACATGAAGGGTGAAAGCCACTTCGTGCTGGCCCCATGTATGCTGTCCATCTCTGCCTGATCCACTGCTATCCAGAGGCCTGGGTTCATTGTTCAACCCATGTGGCCTTGCTTAGGTCATACTTGTGTTGATTTCTGAGCTCCTGAGGTGCCCAGAGGTGTTTCAAAACTCAGTCTGTGCTGCTGTGTGCATGGTGCATAGAGGTTGGCAAATCTGTGCCACGGGGCAGGGATCTTCTACAGAGCATCTCCACCACCTTGCACAGATGGCAATGTGCCCTTTTCCTCCCCACATCATGCTCTGAGACCCTGGGAGCACTCTGTGCCTGACCTGGGGTCTGTACTTTGGCCAGGGCTGTGCTGGCAGCCAGGAAAGGTCCAGTTTAGGCCTTCCCTGACCTGCACTGTCCCCTGGGCCCTGCTGCCTGCCTCAGAGGCACTGCAGTGTTCCTTTGGGTCAGCATTTTAAACATGTTTAATGTACAACAAATTGCATTTCTATTGTTGCATTACTTTTCCCCCATTCTCCAGTTCTAAATCAAAATGTCCTTATAGAAATTTAAGAACACAGTGAAAATATTATGATCTTTATCAAAACCAAAACTTCCTAGAACTATGATTCGTCCATTTTTACCATCTGACAGTGAATAATTACAACTCTTGGGAGGCCTTTTTCTTCTGATATGCTTAGGAAAAATATTATCCTCCCTGCTATCATTTCAATGGCCAACCCCTTCCCTCCCCCTCCTTTTGTATTCCATTGTTTCCTTTCATCTGCCTTTGCTGGTATCTGATACACAGTTGTTATCAGCAGTTCCTTCCTTATTAATGATGATATATGTGGGGTTTGTTTGTTTAATATTTTGTTGCTGGGTGAATTGTGAAGGGGGATTGTTTGTGGAGTTTTTCACAAAAGCTGATTTAATTTCCTCTCAAAGCCAGCTTGTGCTTTTGTTTTGTTTTGCTTTGCTTTTGTTTTTAACTCCATTTGACCTCTTTTGTGCAATGTGAGAATGTTCCTTTTGAGGCACTTATAAATTGTGTTTAAATAGTTCCCAATTATCACTCACATTTTTCCTGTTTAAATTCTTTCCCTGCAATAATATGGCTCATAATTGTTTTCAGCTTTGTGTAATTTGACTTCTTGAAAGCACTAAGTACACAGAATTGCTGGTGTGGATTTCATCCTGTCTGCATGCAATTAAAGCAAACCAGCTTCTCCAATTCCTTCCTTTGTAACTGTCAAGACAACCCCAGTGCTGGTGCTGCCTCCAGCTGGGTCTGTATTTTTATGTAAGAGTTTCTGCAGGTGTTGTTCCATGTCTGTTCCTGTAGGAGCTGTGTGCTCTCTACTCCTCCATGTTGTATTTTCCTTCTTGTCTGTGGGGATTCCCTTCCTCACTTCTCAAGCTGAAGGTGTTTATGATGCTCCCTACCATAATCGAGTCGCCTTCACTTTCTCCATTACTAGTAAAGAGCACTGAGAGAAGAGTGGAAGATCTATGTTAAAAGCCAAATTAATATTTCTCCTGGGTCAGGGCAAATTTGGGAACAAACTTCCAAAGGGATCCCTCTAGAAAGCAGATTCAAGCGGCTCCTGCCCCTGCTGGTTTGGGAAAAGATTTCCTTGCAGAAAAGTGCAAACAAACTGTTTATTTAACAAGCAAAGTATCCACAAGAATTAAAAAGAGAATAATATTAAACAATAAAAGCTCTTGCTGTTTAGAAGAGATGGCAAACTCAGAAAGTCCTTTTCATGGGGTGTAGCTCGGCTCACTCAGTCTCTTACTGGTCCCTCCTGTGCTGGAAATGCCATGGCCCGGGCCCTGGTGGGCCACAGCTGTGAGCTCCCAGTGGTTTTTGGGTTGTCAGTCCAGAGCAAGGCCAATCAGCTCCAAGAAAAAGAAAAGCCACAGTCTGGGGAACTTCTCTGCTTAAAAAAAATTAACTAAAAAGGAAAGGAGAGCTCTCTCCCACTGTCTGTCAGTGCTGCAGACAACACAGTCCATGAGAGAGAATGCAGGGGTGCAAGTGAAGTTTCTGAAAACAAACTGAGCTTCTTCTCCCCACTTTGCTCTCAGAACCAATCTTAAAGGTGTAGAACTCAACATCCAGCATAAACAGAGCAGATGACTGGGATACAAGCATCACAAAGTCAATGTTTCTCCTTGCCTAATTGTGGACAAAGTAGAAGAAAAACTGTGAAATTGTGACTTGCTGCTTTTCATAAGAGAGCTCCAGCTTTTCTCAGCCTTTTGATGCAGGAGAGTGGGTCCTGCCATGATACTCACAAGGTGATTATTATCATTGTGCTTTAATGCATTAACCTGGTTGGATTTTGATTTTCTTACTACTCCCTCTTGATCACAATGAAGAACCACAGGAAGGGTGGTCTGGAAGGACAGACCCAGCAGGAGGCAGGAAAGGGGTCAGTATGGGAGCCTGTCCTTGTGAACTGGGCGTGGAGGTAGCTGTAGATGTCAAAAAGACCCACATTCAGTTCACTCTTCCATTTGAGGAGGTCCACTGCTCCTCTGTGCCTCTCTCCAGGCACATACAACACTTCTCATGGTATGAGCAGACCAGTCTGGAACGTCTCCTGTACTCCTGAGGATGCTGGTACCCTCTGCAGGAATCCCACAGGAATCCTACAGGATTCCTGCAGTGACAGGGAGCAGTAACCATTCCACAGGTGAGTAGTTGTGGCTACATGTCTTGGGTTCCAGATGTAGTGAACGCTTCAGTAAAATAAATTGACATGTTTTTAAAGAAGAAACCCCAATCTAGAGCTCCATGTGGTTGCCTCTGAGTTAGAAGAGAATTTAAATTTGCTGTCCTGGGTCTGTTGTGAGCGTGTCTGATATTCCTGAAAGCTAGCACGACATAACATTTATCCAGCTACAAAGTATCTATTTGCTTATTCTTTTTGCCAAGGGAACTGATTGTTTCTGGCGTGCTTTCAGATTTCTTTCCTCAGTCATATTTCAATGTCAAGCATCCAGGATTTTAATTTAATAATCTTAATTTGGTGCATAAAAATCTGCATGTTTCATGGGAGAAAAATTTAATTCCAAAAGAGTCACTAATGAAAGTTCATAACAGCCTTGCACAATGGAAGGAGGCATGGCACAGGGTGGGCAAAGAGCCCCTTTACAACCTGATGAGGTTGTTTCCTTCTGTTTGGCTTAAGGCTCTCCTGTATGGTGTCTCTAGTTCTGCACTCTCTAATCTTGCCTCCTGCAGAAGGCATTGATCAGTATTGTTACCTGGGTCACAATTTTGGATCTCAAGCACTGCTGCTGTTTACTCCTTCCCAGAATGCTCACTTTGGTTTATTTACACATTATTAGTAATCCCTGAGGTTTGTCTATTTTTTCCAAACAGTGTGATGAAGGTAATTTTCACTCATGTTGGAGTAAGAAGTCTACAATATCTTTAAAAGCACAGCTGCTGAAACTATGTATCCTACATTTCCAAAGATTATTTTGTATGGTTTAAACATCATTGCATGGCAAGGGCAATTGTTGTTAGAGTTGCAAGCTGATCTCTCTTGAAGTTTGTTCTTGGTTCCAAATTTCTGCATGTAGCTACCTATGACAAATTTAGCAAAATTGTTTGTGCATATGATAGAGAAACCTTCAGTGCTTGCTAAACACTGGTATAAGTGGCAGTAGCTTCTTAGAGAGTGGGGTAAAAAAAACAACTAAACAACTAAAATGAACCACAACAAACTGTGAAAAAAAATCAGTCTTTGTTATGACTCTCTCTGTTTCAGGAAAATCCCTTGGTTCCCAGGTGTCCCCACATCCTGACAGGGCTGGTGCAGATAGGCAAAATTGGCTCTGAACTTTGATTTTCTTTTGCCTATTTGCTGTGGTTTCAGGCAGGGTGAACTGAGCCAATGAAACCCACGATTTCAAGCACATTTTCCTGTGTAATTAAGAAGATGGTTCAACCACAGCAGCTGCAGGGGTTGAATTGTGGCTCTTGAGCCCCTGACTGCTGACCAAGCCACCCTGGCAGTATTGGGGCTGCTGAACTTTCCTGCCTGGCACGGAGAGTCGGCCACCATCGCTATTTCTGGGAAAGACATGGAATGCTGGGTCAGGGTGCTCCCTGCTGCCTTGGGCTACCTCACACTCGAGGGGAGGACAAGCACGAGGGATGGGGTGGATCCAGTGCCCTGGGGCTGCTGCCCACAGCTTTGTTTGGTGGGCTCAGTCCCAGAGATGTTGGCTCCCTGAGGCGGTGCTTCAGCTGCAGCACCTCTTGGGGTTCGAGGTTATTTATGCAGTTTAAGACACAGGAGGAGCTCAGTGTAAGCATGGCAATACATCAGCAAAGTGTTTTAACCTCCCAGAGTTAGGGACAGGAGATGTGCCTGAAGATCCTGCCTACATTGATGTGGACAGTAAGTCCCTCAGAGGGACTTTAAAATAAGAATTCCTTTTAAGGTGTGTGGTGAAGTGAAAACTAAATAGAGCTTGGGAGTTCATTCCACTTCTTCTACTGTGAAAATTTGTGGCAGGCCTCAGAGGAACCATTTGTGTGGGAGAAAGTGTGGGGAGATCCCACCAAATACCAAATCAGCTGCTGGGACAAGTTGGAAGAAAGAAACATGCACCCAAAACCTGCCCTGAAACAACACAAAAACTAGTTTGTAAGTCTGCTTATCTGAGGGGTCACAATGGGCATAGTGAGAGATGGAAGGAGGCTGGGGAGAGTAAATAAGGAGAAGAATGCAAGGGGATAGAGGTGAACTAAATATGAGCCACTTAGGGCCCTAGAGACTGATTTATGTAGCTCAGTGAGTCATAAGATACCTGAGGAATATCATCAGTAAGCAGTGCTGTGCAGTGTTTAGGGGCAACCCAAATAAAGCTGGATTTCTTTGCCTCCAGGTTTTTCTCTTTTCTTTCTCTATTTTTCGGTTTTCACAGGCTTTCTGAATTTTGCAAGAGCATCCAAAATGAAATAAAATGAGATTAGGTCTGGTCTTCTTTCTGTACTTCCTCCAAGCAGGACTGAGGTATCACAAGTGAAAAAGACTTCGTGTTATTTCAGACACATAAGCTCCCAGATTCCAAAACCAATCTGTGAAAAAGATTTTTTTAAAAACATATAAATGCTTGTGCACACACACAGCCCTGTCAAGAACATAACATCTGCCTCTCTCCTCTCAGAGAGCTGCAAGGCTGCAGAAGGACACGGAGTCATTGCCTCCTGATGTGCCAGCCCAGCTGTGGGAGCTGCTGGGAGCTGATGAACACAGTCCTGTGCCCATAGGGGTGTGCAGTGAGGAACACACTCCTGTGCCCAGGGGGGTGTGCAGTGAGGAACACACTCCTGTGCCAGGGGGGTGTGCAGTGAGGAACACACTCCTGTGCCCATGGGGGTGTGCAATGAGGAACACACTCCTGTGCCCAGGGGGGTGTGCAGTGAGGAACACACTCCTGTGCCCAGGGGGGTGTGCAGTGAGGAACACACTCCTGTGCCCATAGGGGTGTGCAATGAGGAACACACTCCTGTGCCCAGGGGGGTGTGCAGTGAGGAACACACTCCTGTGCCCATGGGGGTGTGCAGTGAGGAACACACTCCTGTGCCCATAGGGGTGTGCAATGAGGAACACACTCCTGTGCCCAGGGGGGTGTGCAGTGAGGAACACACTCCTGTGCCCATAGGGGTGTGCAGTGAGGAACACACTCCTGTGCCCATGGGGGTGTGCAGTGAGGAACACACTCCTGTGCCAGGGGGGTGTGCAGTGAGGAACACACTCCTGTGCATGCCATGTGTGTAAGAGAGCTCAGTTTCTGCCCCTGCAGGCTGGCCCCGAGCATGGGAAGGGGCTGTGAATGCCTCTGGCATCACTGGGCTCACACGTGCTTTGAAGCACTGGAAGAAAAGAAGAGAGGGTTTTTTCTTTTCCCCTGGAGGGCCTTATGTAGGAAAGACATTCTGTGCTGGTCTTGAGAGCCAGCAAAGGCCTCCTGAAGATAAAGGACAGTCCTGTATCTCTCCTGAGGAAGACACCAAGGTTGTCACCATGGAGACGTGATGAAGGAGAGAAAGTTGGAAGATACAGACTCTAGCTGGCTCACAGAATGATGTGGCTCCTTGATCACCCACTGAGAACTTTGTTTCTCTCTTATAACCAATGGGCAGTGAATGTGTATGTTGAGTGAATGTAAATATCTTGAAAAAGTATAAAAGCAGTGTGTTGCTATACTAAATCTCTCTTGCGCCCTTCTGATGAAGTCGTGGTACTTTGTGCTGTGTTGTACTCTACAACAACAGATTTAGGGCTGTTTAATCAGATGTTACATCCATTTCTCACAGAGACTGAGCAGTGTTGGAACAGCACATTGTGGGGAATGCCATGGGCGAGCATTAGCATCAGCTTAGTGTTTGTGTAAACCAAGAATATCTACATGATCTTCCTTGAATAAAACACATCCATGGCTCTTCTATTTCATGAAGTCACGTGCTACTGATATATTTTTCTTACCAGAGTACAGCTTTGCTCAGCTCTATTTTTTTCCCAATAAAAGGTCAAAGATAAGAATAAGAAAAAACTATGCTACAACACAGCAAATTTGTGTTGGTTTATTGGCTCAAATCCATTCTTGAAATAACTTAGTCTTTTCCCTTCCCTAATGTTGCACAAGAGATACATTTGTCTCCACAGGCTTGGCCTGGGAGCGCTGCTGCTGTTTCCATGTGTCAGTTTTTTAGGGGTGGTATGCAACATCTTCCTCTCTGCAATCTCTTTTCCAGAGTTTTTAATCTTACTCTTCCTTGCTCCCTCCCTCTCTGTGTTTGCCCAAGTGAGCTGCCTTTTGCAGCGCTGGGATGGAGGCGTAGGGTCAAGGGAACAGAACATGTAATCATCACTCCTTGCCTTGGTTTTGGCCCTGCCACTGATTTTCTGTGCAATTTAGAGCAACTGACCCAACCTTTCTGTATCCAAACAATAACATGCTGTTTGCTTCCCAGGCAGCTACAAATGCACTCCAAAGGCCCTTTCCAAATTAGAAAGTGCCAACGATAAATTTCACATGCAATTTCTTCTGAACTTTTAAATGCATTTGCAAGGGTTCACCTTAGGGATGGTCAAGAAGCCCCCAAGTGGCTCATTTACTCCTTCTGGCAGCTAGAATCCTGCTTTCTTGCCTCTTTGATCTTTGCATGTTCTAAGCCTGTTGCCACCTTGGAGACTTTCCTGGCATTTATTTACCTGTCCACTAGAGAGTCAGGACAGAATGAAAGTTTTCCTTTGCAAGGGCACCATGGAAACCTCAAGTGTGTTAGTACTAAAGAATATGTCCCTTACAATATGCCTACTCTGCTTCATGGGCTCATGGCTACACTATTTGTACTAACTGAGTAAACTTATTTAGAGACAACTTCGGCTTCTCTACCTTGCGGTATCCACCTACACCCTGAACGAAAATGTTGGCTTTTAAGGTGCACTGGGCTTTTGAGCTTGGCTCTGTGCAGTGCTGTATAGCCCTCAGCAAGGTCATCTATAGATAGTTAAGGCATCTCTGCACAGCACCTCACTGTGTCCTGCAGATAAACCCTCTGTGTATGTGAGTATGTGTGTGTACATGCATTACAGCAGGTTAAACAAGTATCTGCTATTCAGTGTGTAATTAGAGTTTGGATGAACCTGAAAACATAAACCAAGAATTCAAGGATGCCCAAAACATATAAGAAAACTGTATTTGGGCAAGACCCGGAGTAGTCATTTGTGGCTAGAGATCTCTGGTTTGAATGCTCCACCTCCTGTCAGTGAGGAGGAGAACCAGGACTTTAAATACAGACTCACAAGACTCAGAGACTTTAAAAAACCAGCCTGGCTCATAACTAGTTAAATAATGAAGCAAGCAAACAAGAAGGGGAGCAATTAAACTTTTTTATGAGTAGCAGGAGAGCCATTGATTGTGAAATTTACTGGTAGCCAAGTTCTCCTCCCTTCCCTACCACTTATAATTATGCCTTAATTGTAGCTACTGGCTGTGGCACAAAGCTCATACACATAAACAAATCCCAGGATATGCTGCAAAAAATACACTGTATGGGAGACATTAGCAAGAAGACAATCAGGAACTGGAAGAGTGTTCCCACATGGAAAGCTGCGGGTGGTATAAAGAGCTCTGTATCCATATGGTTACTTATGCACAATATCTTTGTAATGACATTAGTACCCCTCCACTGCTTTTTCTGGCACATGCCTGGTCTTGAGTCAGTGGACTGATAATTACAAAATTGTGGTTTGCAGACCACTGGTGGTCCACAATCTTATGGTAAGCGGTCCACAGATGGTCTGCAGAACCAAGCTGAACAGCTTTCAGTTGTGTTTTCAATTAAAAGTTTGATGATGCTGGGTACATGGTGGTCCACAATAGGGTCTTAGCATTAATGGTGGTCCCATTACTCTGAAAGTTTGAAAACACTGGCTTAAACAATTATGAAGATCCACAGTCCATTTGTGTTATGTTGTTTGAAGTTAAATGTTACAGCATGTCCCTTCCTTTCATGTGTTGGGGGCTGTGTTGCCTGCTCTGCTCGACAGTTTTAAAAATAAGAGTATTATGCAGTATTACAAATGTTTCTTTGTGGTCTTGTCTTCCCAGTTTATGATTTATTTAGCTCATCATTTCATATGCACTACTGTATTCACATATCAGAAGTATTTGTCCAAAACCCTGTAGTATTTTGGGAGGAAAGGAAGAGGGATGATTTTCACATTTTGTTCAGTTAAGTGGGAGTGGGGCAGATGCAGGGTATAGGGCTGGCTCTCCTCCCATACCTTGGTGATTACAACAGCATCTGTCATTCAAAACCATGGCTCCCCTCAAACTGCAGCTTTTTAGGGATCAGCTCTAGACTGGTCTGGACTGTGCAAACTGCATTGTTCTTGGGAAAACTGCAGGAAAACTGCAGCATTCCTTGCAGGAGAGGAAGAACACAAACATGACCTTTCAGTTCAGGGCAGAAGGCATCTAGCTGGCAAGGAAGGGGCCTGGACTCTCCTCTCTGCTTTCAGAGCTGTCCTCATATTTTATCCAATGCCCGGTAACATGACAGAGCAGGGACAGCAGGGATGGTTTTGTCTGTCTAGAGACTTCTGACTTCCTCTTGCTTTACTTATTCCCCACCGAACATGGAACAGGGTGAGTTCCCAACACGTGCTGATATTGTACTCCCCAGGCAAATGTTTTTGTTGCTAAGATAAAACACATGAGAGAGCAGTGCTGGGATTCATAAAATTAGAGGGTTTTGAGGAAATGGTTAAAAAGAGTAGGCTTCAGACAGAAGTTTAGTTAGCATCGCAAATACAGCAAAAATGTTTTCTAAGCAGTAGAGCACACGTAACAAATAAAAATAGACTTGTAGAACTGGCTTATGGATTGCAACAAGGTTATTTAATGTATATCTTTAGAAAGTTAGTATGAATAGATCTCTATTCTTTGTCTCTTATGAACCGGTCTTTGTTTTAACTACCATTACGTGTGTTTCATATGATTAGATAGAATTCTTGTCAATATGTGTTGCTCTATGTGTGATTAGCTGAAATCTAGGCTGAGATAGTTTTATGCTATGCTGTAATGTCACACCTCCTTGGCATTCCTTGTGGATCAGTGAGATGTTAACATCCTGTCTCCATTGTCTAACAATGTGCTGAGACTGATGTGCTGAATAAATAACTCATGTCACTAGTCCAAATTGTCCTGTCCTGTTCGATTGTATGTAAATGCCGCAGCAGAGTAGCACCCCTACCATTGTCACCTGAAGGAAAGCAGAATTGCTATTGTGTGTGTAAAGGTGACAGAATCTGCTGTCTGGCGGTCCCACACCAAAATTGGCACCTCTGAAATAGTTTAAGAGGTGCAAATCCCAATTTTGGCATCCCAGTTAATTTTGGGTATCAGTGAAGTCTCCAGCTGCTTCCTTTGATAAAACTGTGCACAGCCAGGACTCTCTCAATGCCTAGGTCTGTAAAGTAACCCAACTTTAAATTCAATTTAAATGCTGTGCAACCTTGCCACTGCAGTAAAACAGAAGGTTCAGAGGTCTTTAACAAGCACTGTCCTAGAAACAAGTTTAGTTTGGCACTTTTCCCCTTCCTACTGGAATATACTGCTTTCTCCATTAGGAACTCTTTTGTAAACTTTAGGCCTAAACTTCATTGCCAGCCTGTGCCCATATGCTCTTGAATGAGCTTTTCTACCTCTTTGTGTTTATAGAGAGTAGTCATAGCTTTTTCTCTATGAGTGTTTGCACCAGGCTAAGACAGATGCTCCTCATATTGTCTTGTAAGGCAGGCATTCCTGTTGCCTGTTTCCTTCTTAACTCCTCTAGCTGTAAAATCATCCTTAATGAAAATGGATTTGTAAGAAAAAATGCATATAAAATCCTGTTCCTCCTAACAAAAATCCTTTACCTGTACTGATTAAAACCTGGAATATCAGTTTTATTTTGTAACCCACAGAAAAGTTTATCCTTCTGTATTCCACATGCGTGCCTGGCTGGCTCACTGTAGCAGCTGTTATATATGACAGTCATTCTCCTCTTCTGCTGTCCTCAAATCACAATATCATGTTTCTGTCACATGCTCTTGATCCCCAAGCTGCATAGCTTTGCATCATATACCGTAAAGTTTCGGCCTGTTTCTGCTCCTCCAGTGCTCAGACAACCCAAGTCTCCCTTGGTACTGCTTTGCTCTCCCTGTGGGCTGATCAGGACTAGTGTGTCTGAGGCTCTCCCTGTGCCGTGTAAGCCAGGGCCAGGCTCACTGAGCATCCTCACCTTCCTGCAAGAAAAACAGTGGAATGTCCTAGCATTTAGGGACAGTAAAGCAAGGCTGTATGAAAACACTTTGTGTGAACTCCCCATGCAAACCAAGACCTTGTTTTAATTTGCCCCAAAACAGAATACTCTTTGGTTGGCCCAAACACAGTGGTTTTCTTGCTGGATCTGAATGGCTCTGCAACTTCCAACCTCTGGAACACCGGACAGTCTCAGCTGCTGTTACTAGGCAGCAGTGCTATTCCAGTTACAAGAGAGCTGGGTGTTTGTGTGGAGGCTAATTCCACACTGGATCTATTATTATTATATTTCATCATGATCTATGTTGCACCAGAGCTATAAGTGCCAGCACCATCATGCTAAGCACATGTAATTGGGTTGCTTTCCAAGTGGTGATATAAGTATTTTATAAACACCCGGAAAACGTTTCTGCTGAGATTTTAACCTTTCTCTTAGTCAGAAACCATTTGCTCTAAGTCTTACAATTTCTGTTTCAGGTAAGCACTTGCTTTGTGTGTGCCATCTGATACTTCTTGCCTCTCTATCTGAAACAGTAAAATTTCGGACTGAAACAGAATAACTCAGAGCCAAAATTGTTCATACTTCAGAAGTGTCTGCAACATGGTCTTGTTAGGTGCAATTTTCTTCTGGTGGCAATGTCATTGCAGCCTGTGAGATGCCGTGCAACTTTTTTGGCTATGTATACAGATATCATTTAAGAGAACACAGATTGATTTTTTTTCATGCTGGGGTTGTTCAGCCTGGAGAAAAGGAGACTCAGAGGTGACCTTATCACTCTCTTCAACTTCCTGAAGGGTGGCTGTGGTGAGCTGGGGGTCGGTCTCTTTCTCCGGGCAACAACAGACAGAACAAGAGGACACAGTCCCAAGCTGCCCCAAGGGAGATACAGGCTAGAATTAAGGAGGAAGTATTTTACAGAAAGAGTGGTCAAATACTGGAATCATCTACCCAGGGAGGTGGTGGAGTCACCATCCCTTGATGTGTTTACAAAAAGACTGGACTTGGCACTTGGTGCCATGATCAGTACTTGAGGTGTTAGAACATGGGTTGGACTCAATGATCTTAAAGGTCTCTTCCAACCTAGAAATTCTGTGATTCTGTGATTCTGTCTTAATCTTTACCACAATTAAAATACTGAGATTTTTCACATGATTTTTTTTTAATTGACTTTTATTCAGAGCTCTCAAGACCTACAGGAAGCAGATCAAAAGCAGTACCACTCTGCAGAGAGATTGTAGGAGGCAGTGACAGGATTGTGCTCAGACTGGCTCGCAGCCACAGCACAGTGAGGGCATCAGGAATCAGGTTTTACATTTCCTTCTGATGTAGGTCAGCCTGAACAACACAGTCTTTTGAGCCTTGGCCTGGGCTGCATCACAATGGAGGTGATTTCACAACCCTGTTTCTTATTTGTGTACTCAGTACAATTCTGGGATTTGGGAGGTGGATAGAAGGACTGCCTGGAAAAATAAAGTCCATTAAAACACATCTTGATACAATTCTCTTGTAATGATTTTCTGGATGCAAATTTGAAACAACTTCAAAACCTTCAAACAGTGGAACAGAGACCTGCAAATGACACAAAACAGAGAAAACACTGGAGACTGGAGGACTGGTCCTCACTGCCTGTATCTCAACTGCCAAAGTAATTTATGAGAATTGTCCCCTGTGCAGAGCTTTATTGTCCATGCAGAACAATTTATGAAGATTTCCGTGATCTTTGGGATCTTTTCTGCTGTGTCATGACACAGATAACTTGTTAATGAATTTCTATCACTTCTGGCTTCCCAGTCTCCTTATCTTGTATTATTGTATTTCTATTCTCTTATTGTATTTTCTTGTCTTATTGTACTCTGATACTTGTTTTATTCCTAGAAGTGAAATGCAAATGACATTTTTATCTGAAATATAGAAAAAGCTAAAAATGACTTTGTGAAAGCAAAGGTCCCAGACAGCTTCTATGACAGCTCATGTCCAAATCAAGAGAGTAAAAAGAGGGTCTGAAGAATCATAGAAGCTAATACACGGCTGATGTTGCAAATTAAAAGAAAGCAGTTCCTGTGACACAAGTTGGTGGATTACAGTCCACATAACCACTGCCTATTTTAATGATTATTAATCATTGAAAGTAATTTTGGCTATTTAAATGCAAGTAAACTGCCTGAAGTTACTTCACTCATTCATTGTTTTTCCCAAAGGGACAAATTCAAGCCCTAATTTATACTCCCACGAGAGAACACAAGTCTCAAAGCTGTAGAAACTAGCAGTGCTTTGAACCAGGTAAGGTCTGCGTTCAAGGATGTTGTGTTGTGGATAATGAAAAGAACTTTGTAAATGACTTAGTTACTCACTGGCTTCTTTTAGCCCTTGCTCCAAGAGTTAGTTTAGCCCTTCCTCCAAGAGATTAGTTAGTAACCAAGACATTGGAGATGCAAACTGTGGATCTGGCAGAGAGAAATGCCTAGAGGCTGGTGTTCCTGTGATGCTCCAAGGCAGCTGTAGCACCCACTGACTTATCCATATGTGGTCTGAAGTCAAGAAGCAAATCTCTACTGCAGCCATTCCACCCCTGCCTGGCTGATTTCATCTTATTTCAGAGTAAGCACAGATTGTTTGGCTCATACATTTTAGTTCCCTGGCTGTCTGCAAGGGGAAATCAGCTCCCATTGCCTTGGCCCTGTCATTGTGGTTTGCCATCGTGCAGGCTCCTCCAGCTGCTGTACCCAGTGCACCCAGCCTCTTCAGAGGTGGGCTCTTGGGTTGCACAGCACTTGCTTTGACCACAGATCTCAGGTAAGATGTGATGTCCTAGTTACTTTCTTCTCTGGGGATTGGAACAACAAGGTTAATAATATAATTCATAATTCATGACATCAAGACACCTTCTAATGGAAGGTTGTTAGAGCCAGATGATCTTTAAGGCCAAACACAAACCTTTTTATGATGATAATGATTCAATTCTTAAGCAGATAAAGACTGAGTCTGATAAGGGAACATGTTTGAATCACACCTCACACAGGCAGCTTTATTGGTGACATTTCTAGGCTGGGAAGGATTGAATTTGCAATAATGTTAATTTTTCTCTTTTAAATGAATTTAGTTTTTAATTCAGATATTTCCTTTCGTGGCAGTCATTTTTGCAGGCTGGTTGCCTGATCTCCTGGCATTGGAGAGGCTATTTGACTTTCTTCCATGTGTAGTGAATATGCATTGGGCTAAATCCCAGTGTTGTGCCAGGATCTAGCTCACTGTTATCCCATGTTCCCAAATGCCAAGTGCATTCCCATTGCCTTTGGCTACAGCTCTCTTTTCCCACAGGCTTCCTGCAAATCCCCTTCTCTGTGGTCAGGTACACCTCCATCAGAACCCAGGGTGGATGCAGAAGTTTTGTTTCATGATAACATGGGAGAGGACTGTGCATGATGGGATGAGACCTTGCAAGTGGCACTAGAGATCTCCACCAGGGTCTCAGAATTTCTCCCAAAGTTTGTTTTCTATAAAACTAAGTTTGCTCCAGGCCATAAGACACCATGTGTAAACTGCAGTGATCACAGGAGCCCAAAAATGTGCATTGTCTGGGGTTGGCTCTGCTGCAGATGGTGTCCTGGGACCGTGGGGATGAGGACACCTTTTCAGTGCTGGCATTTCACAAAGGGTGCAGAGTTGTTCTCTATCATCACTGCCAGATGACATAGTCCCATTTCTCTCAGCAGACTGCTCCTACAGCTACATCTTGAGCAAATCATGGTCACTAATATCTGGAAAAGCAGAGTGCAGCAGCTCAGCAGGGTTCTGAGGGACCACAGCCCCTCTCCTGCCCTGTTAGTGCTGTGCTGTGCAATGTGGCCTCGGGCTCCTGGGACATGGCACTGCTGCGTGGTCTCCCCTCACCACACTGCTCAACATCTGGGCACGCTCACCTCCTGCAATAAAGAAATGCCACATCTTCCAGCAATCATTTAATCCATTGTCCATAGAGAGAGGCTGGGCTGAAAGTCATCCTTCCTTGCCAGGAATCCTAGCAACTCAAAAATATGTGATGCTGAACATCTAGAAACTAGCACTTTGACAGTGGTTACCCCCCTTGATGTGGTGGTATGTGAGCAGCCCTGCTCTGGGCTCTGCAGCATTGCCCTGTGCAGCAGCCCTGTTGCAATCCCTGGCTCTTTCTGCCATGGAAACTGAGGCAAACAAAGGCTGAGTAAGTAGAGCAGTGCTACACAGCAAGCCTGTGGCAGAGCTGGGAACCAAACACAGACTTTCTGACTCCCAGTCCTGGACTTCAGCTACCCACTGAGCTCTGACGTGCGACGAAGTGAATCTCACTAGAGACATCAGATAACCACAGTTTAATTTGGTTTCTCTGTGCTCTGTACCCTGGGGAGATAGCAGACCTCTGGCCACAAAAGGCAAGTTATTGAGAGATTTGCTGTTAATTCCTCCTTATGAGGTCCATCTTGTTATGTTTGGAGTTGCCATAGCTTTCTGTTTGTTTTGCCTGTTTTTTTGCATGTGGGGCTTGTGTATTTTATTAAGCCCTTGGCTAGTATCTTGTGCATGTTTAAGATTTTATAAGGGCTTCTTTCGAGGTTATTCATTATAGCTTTCAAAGGTGGCCTATTCTGAAGGCTTGCTATTGAATACCAATCTTTGACAGATTCATGACTCACACAGGGGAAAAGACCCATTTCTCACAGGCTCATAATTAGTGTTCCCAAAGGGTTCCCCAGCTGCTTTTCATAGCTCTTGGCTCATGTTGACCTTGGACATCAAATTCCTCATGGCTGTTGAAGTACAGTCATCAGAGAAACTGAGGGAGAAACCTCCTTTTATTTTCATTACTTCAACAAGAAACATCATCCAAGAGACACATTACTAGTCCCTTGTATTTCAGATCTGCCACCGATCTGCTGGAGACCTGACTTTTCTCTGCCTCATCTGGCTCTCTTCTCTGCCTTGTCTGGTCATGCTGTGGGCAGTGGAAGGCTTTTTGATGACCTTAGTTATCACTTTAAGACTTTTCATTTTCTTAGCTTTTGATAGATATGTCCTTAAAAACCCTGTTTAAAACAAACAAGAAATGAATTCGTTTGAGGAAAGGCTTTGGAGTGTGTAGAATATTCTATAGAAAGAGAAAACAGCTTCTTTTTCAGCACGACTATGAATTGTGTGATTCAATGTGAAGTGTAAGATGTGACATTTAGAAAGATTTTTGTATCTACTTCATATAAATCATGCAGCATGTGTTTGTGGGATCATTTAAGTTCTGGAGAAGTAATTTCTATTATTTCACTTTCTATATAAAAGCAAAAGCATCATTTCCATTTGCACATATCATTCCTCTGGGAAATGCTGAATTTTATCTTAACTGCAGTTAATAAGATTTTAAAAACCCACTTTACTTGGAAGTATATGAATTGATAATAGACATTAAAAAGTTAATATTTTCCTTAAGGTTGAAAACAGATTTGCTTGCACTCTTTTTGTGGATGTCCCAGGTTTTCATTAAAAAATTAGTTCTAAGAATGGATTGACTCATAGTTTTTCAGCTGCCTCCCCCTCGTGGTAAATCTGGAAAACCCCTAGAAAACCTCTTTTCATGGAAATGGTGAAAAGCTGGGTTAAGTTCAGCACTTGCATTTCAAGAGATTTTTTTTTCTTTTTTAGTTGGGGAGGTGATTTAAAATGCTGAACAAATGTGAATTAAAGCAAGAACATACCAGTTCTTTCCATGAACCATAAGCACAAATAAGCTTAAACAGAAGAACACAGATAACCTCAAAGAACTTTGTGTAACAGCTGCACAGCTGCCTTGAGGCTTTTCCTGTTTCTCAAAACAATTTCCGCCCCTTCCCTCTCCCTTTCCACCTTTCCACTTCTGACAGGCCTGAAGGTTGCAGCAGAAACTTTTTTCTTTTTCTTTTTCTTTTTCTTTTTCTTTTTCTTTTTCTTTTTCTTTTTCTTTTTCTTTTTCTTTTTCTTTTTCTTTTTCTTTTTCTTTTTCTTTTTCTTTTTCTTTTTCTTTTTCTTTTTCTTTTTCTTTTTCTTTTTCTTTTTCTTGTTTTCAGGGTTTTTTGTGTGTGCCAAGGGCCTGGGAGGCAGGGCATGGACTCTCTGCCAAGCCCTGGAGCTCCTGGTCTTCCTTGTCTCTTGATGGAGTTGGAGTTCTGTCACTTTGCATGGGCTGCAAACACTGATCCCTTTGTGGTTTTTTCACTCTCATATGAAAAATAAAATGTTCACTACAGCTTGAAAGAAGAAAGATTTGGCAGTGACACTGAATAATGGTTAATGTGTTTGAAGGATGAGATGCAAAGCCATGTTCCACCAGGCACTTTGTGACCCAAACCAGGGTGGTTTGTAATCAGGTGAAGCAGGACTGTCCCAAGTACATCTTCATCATACACAGAGAGCAAATTCTTCTCTGTGGAGCAAATAATCACCACTCCCGAGACCATCATTTCCCTGGGCTCAATTTAGAGAATTTTAGAGTCCTTCTATTCTCTAAAAGCCTCTCTTTTGTGGGGCCTGAGACCCCTTCCATTCTCTGAAAAGCATTTTGCTCCATTTCTTCTGAAGGGAGCAGACTTGAAAGGGTCAAGCTGAGAGGAGCAGGAGGAGGAGCAGGAGGAGAACCTTTGTGGTTCAGGTTGCAGAGGGTGACTTAAGAGAAAAGGCTCATTTCCTGGGCTTACCACAAATTGTGTGTGGTGGGGAGGAAGCTGCTCACACAGTCTGAGCTTTTAGTGCCTTGTGTGCTGTCTAGAGAAAAGGGCCTCCCTTCATCCTTTGTGTCTTTCCCACTTCACTGGAGAGTCTGGGATGAGAAACTTTCAAATCTACACAAGCAGAGAAGGTCCTGGACGAGGCTGGGCCCTGCCATAATGCTAATAAAAATTTAGATACACTTAAAAATTGGACTTCTGGCCTCCCCCGCTGTTGTTGACTCCCCAGCCAGTGGCAGTTTTCATTGGCAACACCAGCTGGCCTCATCCTTCGGGATGCATCCCAGCTTTCAGCAGCACACCCGAGGGTTATTCAGGTCAAATCCAAAAGAGCCGGAGCCACCAGGTGTCCCCCTTCTCCAGGGTTTGCAGGAGAACTGAGCCAGGCCGCTGAAACACGTTTTATTGTAAATTTGAAGTGAAATACTGCTTGTAACCCTGGCCCCAAGTGATGGGCTCTTGTACCTTTCCTCTGAGCAATGCAGCAGTGACCAAGGCAGCCCTTAGCAGTCCTGTTATGAGATGACAGAGTTTCATGTACAATTGCAAACTCACAGCCCACAGAGTGAGAACATGAGCTGCAGAATGCTAAATACTTTATGCAGAATACTTTAATTGTATTAAAATTCAGATCCTTTTCCCAAAAGAGGTGCATTTTATTGCTGAGGTAGGCAGCGTAACATGTTACAGGCTGAAAATACAGTGTTTGCAAGGTGGTGAGGGTCCAACTTTCCAAGCATTTCAATGATTTTACTTGTATACAAAGGCAATTCAAAGAATTTAATTCTGTCTCAATCTATGTAAAGATTTCTGGGCTTTGCCTCTTTGCACAAACTCCCAACTTTATATTAAAGTGCAATTCTTTAATTAAAAACAGAGAAGTAAAGAAAGCCAAAACAAGCCAAACTAGCAATCCTCCCATGGGGTCTAACATTATTACTCTTCTGTCCTGATGATCAGAGCACAATCCTGGGGATGTGTAGCCTCCAGTCTCTGTTTGGCCTAATGGATGGATTCTTTCTGAATTTCTATGAATCAAGCAACATGAAGTGCTGAGCCTGGGTCTTAGCTGAGCCAGACCCAGAGGCATAGGAGAGCAAATCTCCCTCAGTTAACACACTTTATTCTCTTTAGAAAATAATTTATTATATCCTTATAAATATCCTTTATCTTTTACCAGCAGAAAAAATAAATTTGACATGCTTAAGCTCTAATTAGCCCCAAGCAAATGGGCTGCAATGGACACAGTGTGTCCTGAAGGCTCAAGTCTCCTGGAGAAAGAGAGAAGGCAGGATGGGTGGGTGGGGAGCATAGGGAAGGCCTCTGGCAATGGGATGTGCATGTTCATCCTTCATTTACCACTTGAGGGCACAGTAGAAGTGAACAATAAGGAGTGGGATAAGGAAAATAAAGAAAAAACATGGAAGAAGGTGGAAAACAGTCTCAGCACATGGTGACAGCATGAGAGGCTACAGAAGAGGAGAAACAGCATGAGACCAGAGATCCAGGTGTCCCTGTATGAACTGAAATGCAGTACTTTGGGGGAAATACTTTATTCTGACATTGAGAATAACAACAGCCAAATTAACATCCATGGACATGCAGGAGTTTTAGGACAGTGGGGTACTTTTCTTCATTATTTTAGTGTGACCATTTGCATGTCCAAGGCAGAATAAATCTACATCTTGGGTTATAAATAGGGGTTTCTTTGCCTTTTTGCTAAATCATTCAATTAAGTCAATTGACCAGCAATGGCTACTCAGCTCTGTTTCTCTGAGTGGAGAGGCTCAGTGTGAGATGAATTTTGTGTTCTCTAGCAAGCTCACTGACAGGCAATCTGCTAGGCTCCCTCCACAGTCCATGGAGAACATGAGATTTTAAACACGCTTAATGATAAAGAAACAGACTTAGCTCTAAATTTACACATTTATAGAAAAAAATTGACACCAGGGATTTAAACTAATATTAAAAATATTTCCTAGATATTTGCAACTCAACTCTTCCTGTTGCAGTTGCATGGTAAGTCTCTTGATTGATATCAGTGTAGTATCTCTGGTCATAGAACAGGTGTAATGCACAAACTGGGATTGATAAAGGGAAAATCAGAGCACAATTTTCCCTCAGGTCCCACTGAATTTTGTGCCTTCAATAGACAGCTCATATTACAAAATCTACCATGGTGGATATAACTAGAATGATTTCTTGAAACAAGAGTCCTTATAGAAAGCTTTGGTACAAAATAATTATTTCATTATTAAAAAAAAAAAAAGGAAAATAAATTCCAGTGTAGTAAGTTCTCAGAGGAGAGAAATAAAATGTTATTTCATTAAGTTCATATTTATCATAATCTGTAAATAGTAGGACTAGAAACAATAAATAAATATTTTTCCATCCGCCTTCCCATCCCCATCCACTTAGAAATTATTAAAAATAGGGTGAATGAAAAGTATAGCTTGGACTAGAAAAAAAATAGCAATATTCTATTTTTCCTGAAGATTTGATTATACATTTTCCTACTCCTGGAGTTATACTGGAAAACAGAAAGGCCATGATTTTAGTGAAATCAGTTGTAGAATTCTACTCATTTTGAGGTTTTCGCTCCAATGTCAGGCATCAGTGAGCAGGCTGTCAGCTGGTCTCCTTGCATAGTCCATGAAGGCAAAAAAAAAGATATATTTTCAATGTCTTTGCTGCCCTAGAGAAATTCCAAACAGATTAAATGCAAGAAGTATGTTGCTTTGATGAAATCCTAGAGATGAAAGAGTCCTGGAAGTGGATATAAATATCTCAGTGTACCTGTGTTGTGGGGTGTAACACTGGGTATCATCAACCCAGTGTTGATGTACTTAGTGAAGGTGTACTTAGCCTACCAGTTGTTAACAGGAAAAACTGTTAAGTGACTTATTTTTGGGGCAGTCCTTCACTGGCAGTAGCAAAGGAAAGGTACATCTGTTCAGAGAACTTGGGATGAACAAGCTGACCAGCATATTTTGTGTTTGTTTCATCAGCACATACTCAGTAAACATTGCTGTATGGGCCCATCCTTGGAACTCTGAGTGATGTTCCCTGAAATGCTCAGATATGATTCCTTGGAGATATGAAAATGAACTGCTTTAATTTTTCTCAGTCTGAGTAATCTAACTTTCTTTCTTTAGGAAAATCACAGCTCTACACAAGAAATGTTCAGGAATTTATTATTGGAGATTCCTTACATCAATTTCACAGTTTTGACACTCCACTGTTGTGTTTTAATTAACTCAGTGTTAAAGGCTTTTTTGGGAACAGGCTGAAATTAGACCAAAGATTGAGGTGGTAACTGTCCATATTCAAGTAAAACAAATCTAAATGTGTATAACCAAACTGAGAGCAGATGAAAAGCTGTATCAATTGAGCTGTGGTAAAAATAGCCACTGAATTGGTATTTGTATATGGTCTAAAAGAGACTAAAACTGGATCAGATCTTTGTCTCATTTTGTCCAAAGGGAACATTTGTGGTTCCTTCCAAAAGATAATTTTCCATGCTGAACTGCTACAGTAATGTAAGAAGACATTGGGACTGCTGCTGTTCTGATGTTTATAAAGATGTCTAACAAGGGCTTGAGCACCATAGCACTTCTCTTTTTGGAGGTTGCAGTGCTCATAACAATGCAATTGCCTTTTCACAAAATGGGTTAAAGACATAGAAAGGTTACAGAAAGGTTCTGGTGGCATTTTGGCACTGGTTTACTGAAGTGCAGACTGCAGTTTAAAGTGCTGGGAAAACAGTATAGGCAAAAGGAGCTACTCAAGATGCTCTTGAACTCATACACCGTAGTGCACACATTCCCTTTCCAAAGGAAGGGATGGACCATCCACACGAGGAGTCCCAGCAGGAAGCTGCATTTATGTCTCTTCAAAAATATCAGAAATAAAACTCTTGTCTTTGTAGTGGGAAAAAACCCACAAACTTAAGAGTAGTGCATGACCTTAATGTACAAAGGGTGGTGGGTTCATATCCCAGATGAGCTTTGGAACTCGCCTGCAAAGTGGAAGCTGCTTATTGAACTGCTTCTGCCTGGTGCCTGGGCTTTGTTTGTATGATCCAGTAAAAGTAAAACTTAAGGAATGACATCAAAATCTGGATAACATTAAGAGAAAACAGAAGGATAGAGGAGAAGCAATGCAGCAGTGATGAGCTGATACAAAAGTATAAATAACTTTGGGTGTGGATGGAATAGAGGAACTGTCAAAATGAAGTGAGTGAACAATTTTATTTCATAGGAAGTCAGTAGTTGACTGCATTCCTCTCTAACTACATCTGGCTCAGGATTAGCTGGGTTTTATTAATCCAAAAATTGTTTAATTTGTCCAGACATTATTGCTGCATTGTTCAGTAGTTGATGCATCTCTTGCAAACCAAGGTGCCTGTAATTTGCAAGAAGACCCTGAGGAATACTTGACAGCTTGCATTATATTAGAGAAGCATTGCACAAACCAGCCTGATTTTTGGGGTGGAGGGGGGAAGAGGGAGGAGATGTGGGGTGAAAGTGGTTTTAAAAAAACTCTTTTTCCATCTCTCCTGGATTCTGATCTACTCCTTAATCACTTCTCAGCTGCTTTGAGGAGTCCTGGCCATGTCCTGTCTAGGTCCTGGCATTTCCTAGCACAGAAGGTATCACATTAGAAGATATGGACCTTTTGGACCAGGTCCAGAGGAGAGCCACAAAACTGGTCAGAAGGATGGAGTACTTCTCCTCTGAGGAAAGGCTGAGAAAGAGGAGTTTTAAGCTAAAAGAGATAGATTCAAACTACATATAAGGAAGAAATTTTGTTTAATGAGGGTAGTGAGACACCGGAACACATTGCCCGGGGAAGTGGAAGTCCCCATCCCTGGAAACATTCAGTGTCAGTTTACAGGACTCTGTAAACCTGAAACACTGGAAGATGTCCCCGCTCACTTTGAGAGGGGTTGGACCAGATGATCCTTAAAGGTCCCCTCCAACCCAAACTATTCCATGATTCTATGATTAGGAATTGAATTGTGCAAGGGCAGGGAGTGTTGTATGTATTCACAAACACAGTCTTGTTCCAGCTGCCTGGAATGCATAAGGCAGGCAGGAATGTGTTGATAACAATAGCAATGACTACAGAGAAATGAATCATTGGTGCAGTTTATGGAGAAAAACATCAAAGAGCCCACGTGAGGACCTGATGTATCTAAAGCTTAACTGAATCAGCACCAGTGCCTCATAATTTCAAGGATAACTTAAAAGTAACTAAAAACCTACCAGCTGTTGATGCTTGCCCATAGATATCTTTACCTTAGGCTCCACTGACTAAAATGAGGAGTCAACCTTCAACTGAATTCCACCCTGTGTCTCAGGAATTGCCAAACCAGAGTTTGGTAACTCCTTTAGAGGAGTAGAACACTAGGCCAAAATACGTTAAGAATTGGCTTTCTGCCTTTTTTCCTCAAGACAGAGTTGTCTCCTACCACATGGTTACAGAACAGTTCTGGATAAGTACAACTCTCCTGTCACTGGCAGACACACACCAAGCTAAACTGGGTCTCACAGTCAAAGCAGTTGAATGTCTCCACAATTGTAGTAATGACCTATTGGCACAATCCTGCTGCATACATGATTTAACATACGTGAGACTGCCACCCTCAGGCTCTTACTTCTTGGGGGTATTGCCATAGAGTACCTAGCACAAACATGGTCACAGGCTGATTTGGTGAGGCTGAAGTGCTGCATGACCCAATGAAATACTTTGTTGGTTGTTCAGACCCAAATGTGAACTCTGAATCATGTAATTATTCCTCACCACCACCACCACTATATTTCAGGACACACAAACCTTAGTAACATCATCCTATCTCCCAGGCTAATTTAGTCTGAAAAAAACCTCCTTTCTAATATGTACCCCACAAATGATTCATCCTTCCCTGTAGCAAGGCACTGCATGACTTTTAAGGCAGCAATTAGAATGAGGTACATGAACACAAGAAATCATCTTTTGTTTTTAGGAGTCTGCAGACCCTTTTTTCTTCCCATTCCTTTTAGCTGTTAAAGGCTGGTAGTTTAAGAAAGACAACTTTAGGAAAAAATATTTTGAATCACATAAAGTTTATTTACTTAGTAAAGTTATATTACAGTATGTACAGTTTCTATTTACATATACACCTTTCTAAGAAATTAAGCACCAAGTGATACAGTTAGTATTTTAGAGGAATTTACAGATGTATTATTTTTGCATCCAGATAGTTATATCTACAGACATACATGGATTAGAATCAAATTCTTATCCATCACTGACTTCAGTTGGTTTTGGATTAGACTGCTAGTGAAGTTACCAAAGAAAAATTTAATTACTGTCAGCTATCAACCTGCTGTGCTTCAGGATAAGAGATCTTACCCTATGTCATTTCCAGGGCTATGTGCAATCTTAATCCTCAGAGCCAGAGGTATTGACAGAAGGTACTTTATAAGCCACAAGAATGTAACACTTCCATCAGTAAGATTTTTACTGTCATCAAAAAACAGAGTTTCATTGAAAAGAAAAAAGAACACTGCTGGAGTGTTTATATGCGGTATGGAAAGTAAAGTTAAGAGCCTGGAAGCTTATGTGATGCAGTATCATGTATTCCTCAAGGAATACATTTGCTCTCAAGAAGCCCAGTCTTACAGCCACTGAAACTTGCTGCATGATCCCCTTAACTCAAGGGGAAAGTCTAGCTGTTGGCTTTGTAATCTTTATGCCACCATCAAGATAAAAAGAGGGCTCTGTCCAAGGTACAAAATTTTCTTCAAGTGAATAAAAGACATTTGGATGGGGCAAATGGAAAATGAGGTATTTAATAAACTATGGGGGGGGGGGAAGCACCTAGTTTGAAAGACCATTCTGAAAAATATTTTAGAAGTTTCAGATATGCAATTGTTACATTCACCTGATTGTGGGTCAAGTCTTGTATAAACTGCTGATACTTTCTACTTTCTGTGCTATCTAATTCATGCTTGTCATAATTTTGCTTCACCAGACGTGGGGTCCAGCGGCTGGAAGAACACCACATTACCCTGGGGACAGTTGCTGTGACAGACACAGGTGTTGATGAGCATCATGGGCTTTTTGAGGATGCCCTGGGGGCAGCGGAAGTGGACGTGGATGGTTTTGGTGCTGTGTGGGGTGCAGCAGCGCCCGTCGCCGCAGACCCCGCAGAAGCGCGGCCGGTACGTCTGCACGCTCGAGCAGTTGCGGAACTCGTAGCGAACGGCTCTGGCGGCCTTCCTCGTCCGCACACACCGCTTCCCTTTCTGGGAGAAAGATGGAGGCAACGGATGTGTCATTGCATAGGACAGACAGCATTCAACAACTGACGTGCAGAGACACAGGCTGACTCTGACAATTTAAACTTGCTGTCTGTACTCATTCAACAGCAAGATGACTCTGAAACTGCTTCAGTAGCGTCATTGTTAGGTCGGATGTGATGTACATACGTGATTAGGGTTTAAGAAGAAAATAGTTTTTTATTCTGCGTGTTTTCTAGCTTATATATTTTTATCAAAGCGTGATTTTAGGTCATTAACTACATCACAATAACTTATTATATTCATTGGTGCAAAGCAATTAGTGTCAATATCATTGGCAAAAGTTTTATAGGAATTAAAAAAGGCACGTATACACATCTACTTATGCACATAGTCTAGCTTACAAAAATGTTCATGTATCTTTTCTAATTGGTTTCCACGCTGACGGCCTTGTCTCCTTCCTTGCTATAGACACACTCCAAAATCATCAATTGTTATTTCTTCTATTAACTCAGCTTTGTTTGCAGGCCAGCTGTCAAGCCCCTCCATACAGCAGTTACCTACAGGTGACACCTGCAAGATCTGTTCTTTGACACCAGCATGATACTGGACCAAATAATTAAAATCCACTCTTGTCATCCAAGAAAAGCCCAGTCTACATTCATTAAGAAACTAAACTGAAAAACTTCTCAAGCTAGTGTAGTTCCATCAGAGAATCAGCAAGTCAAATGAGCAGGTTACAGGACTAAGTTCAAGGGGGAAAAAGGGAGCAAAATAAACTGCAAAAGTCATCACCCATTCCTGTGACTCAAGGCACAACCAGCTCTAGACATTATATTTTAACAAATGATTGACTAACTTGTCTTTGGAAGTCTTCAATGACAGAGACTCCACATCTGCCCCAGACAACCCCAAGAGCTCATTATTCTTACTGCCTAGTACATTTTCACTCATGTCTTAATTTTGTGCAGTCTAAACTCAATTTCTTGTTATATCCTCCATGCACTCAAAACAGGCTGCAATATCTGAATACAGTTATGAGAACACATCTCTCTTCCCTTGCATTCAGAAGAAGTCCAGTTCTATCTGGTTTTTCCTAAATGAGCATGTTTTCTAGATTTCTGATCATTCTTGTTAATCTCCTCAACTCCTCCCACTTGTTTCATCTCCTTTACAAAACATGGTACTTAAAACTGCAGACTGTTCAGCAAAGGTCTTAGAAACAGCAAAGGCCTTAGAAATGCTTTCCAACACTCAGAACATTACATAAATTGATGGACCTCTTACCTAGGTACATGCTATTCTCCCTGATAGAAACACTTGCATAGTGTGTAGAAGTATAAAAGTATTTTCTCTTATTTACAATTTTTTTTTTATATCAGAAATGTCAGTATTGGGTCTATTTGGGGAAAAAAACCCAAACATCATAAGGATTAAGACAATGTTTAGTTTATCAAGCAGACATTTCACACATTTCTCTGCTCTTCCAGATGCCCAACAGACTAGAAATCTGATATATCCATTCTGTATCACTGAAGCAACTCTGATGTACAGCATACAGGTAGTACAGTTGCATTTCTGGGAGAAGTTAGACTGTGAGCTGTCAAGCTGCACATGCAATACATGTGATCTGTTTGGGGTGACTTAAATTATCATAGAATCATAGACCAGTTTGGGTTGAAAAGGACCTTTAAAGGTTTTCCCATCCAACCCCGTTGCAATGAGCAGGGACATCTTCCACAAGATCAGGTTGTTGAGAGCGCTGTTCAGTCTATTTATACATGCCTTTTAAAATTTCTATAAAACTTTTTCCAATTGTATTGAACATTTTTGGGAACACGGCACTGACCATCTCCCTGGGCAACCTGTTCCAGTGTCTCACCACCCTCATGGTAGAAAATTTCTTCCTTATATCTAGTCTGAATCTACCTGTTTTTAGTTTAAAACCATTAGTCCTTGTCCTACCACAACAGACCCTACTAAAATCTGTTCCCACCCTTCTCATAGCCCCCTTTAAGGACTGCAAGGGGCTGTAGGGTCTCCCCACAGCCTCCTCTCCTCCAAATTAAATAATCCCAACTCCCTCAGCTTTACCTCATAGGGGAGGTGCCCCAGTCCTTGGCGGCCCTCCCCTGGATTAACTCCAGTAAGTCCATGTCTTTCCTGAGGGCCCCAGAGCTGGATACAGTGCTCTGGGGGCTGTCACCAGAGTGGAGCAGAGGGGCAGAATCACCTCCCTTGACCCACTGGAGGTGCAGCACAAAGCTACTGAGCAAACACAGCAAGTCTAATGCTTTACCAAACCCACTCAGCTTGCTGCACTCGTGCTAAAAGTGAAAGGTGTGTTTATGTACAGCTGCATCTGGACCATTGTAGACCCTAATATTGAAACCTTGGAATTAGAGCTGAAGAGCTGCCTTGCCTCACTCTCTGCAGATTACCTTATCAGATGAGTCTTCATTTTCACAAGGCCTTATCATGCAAAGCCGTGTCTGCTTCACCATCTCACACTGTTGATTCCTGTTGGTAACACGGGTGGAAAAGCCCATTCCACAGCTCGTGGAACAGGCACTCCATTCTGTTGTCTGCTCAATACAATTGGCACTTGAATCTGACACAATCCCAAGTGTGGCCTCTTGCCTGTAGGCTGGAGACAAAACCCCACAGAGCTTTAGTACAAGAAAAACTCACATGAAACCTCACTATCTAATTGAGCTCTGTCATATCTGGGAAAGAACATGTGAGACAAAACAAGGTCCAAAATCCATGCTTTTGACAGGATTTAGAGATTTTAAAAGCTGTCTTTTTAGGAATCCTAAGTAGCAACTTCTTACACCTAAAAAAAAGGTTCAAACCAGAAAGATGCACATCAATGTAATCAGCAAAGCATTTAGATTCTGTTCACTCAAGTCCACAGCTGGAAGCATTACTGCTGACTTTTAAATCAGTTTAGAACCCTAACAGATTTTTATTCTTCATCCTTTCTAATGGAAATATGTCACAAATCGGTTCTAAACTATGTCATAAAAATATTTATATTAGGTATGACTTGAGAGAGGCTGAATTTTTTATCTAAACTAATAAACAGCATGGAATGAAAGCCCTTTTACTCCTGAGAGTCATAAAGTCACCCCATCTTGTCAATTATTGACAGCTTACAGCCAGGGTGATGGTGAGGAGGCAGGAGGGAATCTGCCTGAGGGAATCTGAGGGAGGAGCTATCACAGGTACTTAAAGCCATGGTCACTTCTGACCACCATCCTGCCCTCCTGGCTCTATGCAAGCATTGCTGAATAGTTTGGTTCACTGATTAGCACAGGAGCAAACAGGAGGAGACAACACAGCTGAGTCACAGCTCTTGCTGCTAAGCTCCTCTAGAACCTTCCTGCCTTTTGAATGGCAAAGACCCAAAAAAGGTGGCCTCCCAGGAGGGATGGCCACTGCTGAAAGAATGCAGACAATTCATCTGTAGGCATCTTATGGATTAGTCTGTCACCATCAGACAAATCAAAGGAAAGGAAAGGTAATAGAAAGTGTCAAAGTTTTTGTTTATACCTTATGTGCTTTACAATTAACACTTCATAGCACACTGAAAATTACTCAAGCTTTTATTCCTCAATCCTTTCTCACTTGTTTTTAAAATGGATTAGCTGAGTTTTGGCATAACTAACTGCCCAAGATCACAAAGAGCAGTGACTGGAAGAGAATGCAGTGCCCTCTACTCTCAGAAGAAAGTTATGAAAATTCATGTTGAACTAAGAGTATAATTTAAAGGGGATGGAGACATAATTCAGTACAAAAAATGAAAATAGGGAAAAACTGAAAAAGGGGAAAATTTTACCTAGCTTTTTTAAAAGCCTGAGTTCTTCACTTTGGAATGGGTTGAATTTTCTTACAAATCCATTCACCATGTTTATAACCACTGCCTCTACAAGTACTCTGTAATGTTTTTAATGCCATCAATAAACATGAGCACTCTATCACAAACAGGCTGGAATTCACCGGCATTGTAGCTTCCATGCTGATCACTTGTAAGAGCTGCAGAATTCAGTGGGGAGAAAGTCTCTTGTAGACTAAACTGTCATAGTCTACATATTATAAGTTGTAACAATATAAGTTGTGACATATTCTAGCGGAGCAACTAGCAAGACTGCAGCTTTTTTTGGTGGTTTTGTTTGGTTTTTTTTCCCTTCGTATGGGAATGTTCGGAGGATTAGGACCTTGTTCTTGTTTTCTTCTAGTCGCAGAACTAATGTGCACCAGATAAACAGAAATTTAAAAATTGGCAACTACATTAATTAGCTTTTAAAACTGCCATGCATATTCATCCTCGGAATCATTCTTTTACCTGATGAGTACTGCCTTTATTCATAACCCCTGGTATACTCGTCACTCTATGTTAGAAAAAACCCCAACCATACAAGCAATGCACCTTAGATCTGGCAATCCTGTGGATACTTTCACAATGATATCACCTCCTGCTCACAATGACTATAATAACTAATTTTAGTTTCCTCACCAGCCATAGCAAAACCTCCCAAAATCACTTCATCATCAGGGTCGCAGACCCACTTCTCACAGCACTCTCCAGGGACTTCGACCTTCCTGGGGAAGGGGCAGTCGGGGCCAGGGAGCAGCAGGTCCAGGTTGCAGCGGGGCAGGCAGCCGATCTGGCCGTCGCGGCAGGTGCACTGGTACTTGCAGCTGGGCTGGAACGTCTCCCCATTGCGATAAATCATCCCATCGAACACGCAGTTGTCCCCCTCCAGCACTGGGGGGAAAAGGGGAGGCATTTCCCAGGGGCAGAGGGCGCTGGGGCAGTCCCCGGCCCTCCCGGCGCCTCGGGCACCTCCCGCAGCATCGGGGCGGCGCCGGCGGTGCTGAGGCTCGGCCGCTTCCCCGGAGGGCGGGCGGGAGAACCGAACCGCGGGGCAGCGACACCCGCGGCGGGCCCGGCCCGGGGAGGGTGTCCCGGCCACATGCGGGGATGTCCCGGCCGCCACCTACCCATGCAGATGCCGGCGGCCGCGCCGTCCTCGGGGCCGCGGTCGCAGTAGAGGCCGCTGCTCTCGTCGCAGGGCAGCAGCGCGGAGCATTGCTCGCCGCGCTGCCGGGCGCACACCAGGCAGCAGGAGCAGCCGTCCAGCACGGCGGGCACGCCCGGGGCGCAGCGCGGCGGCTCGGCCGGGCAGCGCCCGCACGGACGGGGACACGCCGGCTCCCGGCCGCTCACCTGCGGGGACACCGCGGCCCCGGGGGCCGGGTCACGGAGCGGCCGCCCGTCCCCCCCCGCCGCCGGCCCCGCCGGGCGCCCCTCACTTGCCTCGCACGGCCGGAGCAGCAGCAGCAGCAGCAGCAGGAGGGCGGGCAGGTGCTGCCCGCCGCCCGTCGCCATGGTCCCGGCCGCCGCCTGCCCGCCGCCCGCTCGGCTCTGCTGGCAGAGCCATCGCAGCTGCTTTTATAGAGGCGGCCGGGGACCCCCCTCCGCCACCACCCCCGCACGGCGGGCACCGCGGGCCGGAGGCGGGGAGCTGGAGCGGGGGAGCTGGAGCCCGGCCGGGCCCTCCGCTCCCCCCGCTCCCTCCGCCACCTGCCCCGGCGGCTCCGAGCCGCTGCCCTGCCCTGCCCGGCGCCGGGCGCGACCCCTCTGACCCCTCGGCCGGGGCGGTGCACGGAGCGGGGAGCGGAGCCGGCCCCTGCCCGGGGGTAGGGCTGGCCCAGTGCTGCCCCCGAGGGGCTGCCGCCCTCAGCCGGTCCCTACGGGCCCCGTCCCGTCCCGTGTGCCCGCAGCGTCCATCCCCGGGCCGCACGCCGGGGGCTCGGCGCTGCCTCGCAGCTCCGCGGCTGCTCCGCGGTCTCTGGCACCGCCAGCCTGGTCGGGCAGCGCTTGGCGCTGGGGAACAGCCACCCCAAAGCCAAACGCCTCCCGGGGCTATTCTGCTCCTGGCCCCGGCGCTGAAGCGTTTTGAGCTTGGTGGGCACTGAACTCTCCAATTTCAAGTCACGGGCACCGCTCTTTACTGGAGAGGTGCAGGTGTGTCAGCTGATGGGAAACAGATGCTGCACAGGGAGCCCTCCCTGCTCTGTGCAGCTCGGTGCGTGTGAGTGGTCACAGACTGTTCAGTGCCTACATGGTGTGTGCAACCGCAGGGGATACAGAGCCAACAGGCCTGGCCTCAGGAATGGTTTGTAGAAGTAGCTCCAGTGCTCTGTGCTGTTATTTCAGCATGTGCAGGACAGATTTAAGGCCAAGTGTAAGGGAGACTGATCTGTTAACGGGTTTTACTCATCAGGAACTGCCTTCTGCCTAAGGCAGGCCTTCTTGGGCCTTGCTAGGATACAGAAATTCTTTATCCTTAGTTGTCGGAGACAGATAATATACACTGGATTCCGTTATGGCTTGTTAAAGAGAAAATATTTGAAAAGTAAACAAAACTTGTCGACACACTAGTGAAAACGAGATGCCTTTTAATTTTAAGACATGACACAAGTGCTACTCATGAATTTACAAGGCTACTGTAGCTCTATACCAAAGCAAAACACAACACCAGAAATGGCAAGACAGAAGTTTTGGTTTGGATAAAAGTGACCATTGCTTTCTTGATGCTGAGTGGCAACAGCAGGGTTTCTGGAAAAGCCGGGCATTCTGGGGAAAGCAGGCTTCACTGGTACAGGAACATGTAATCTCTGGACGTGTACTGGCCCTTCATTTTCTCAGGGACAAACAGCATGACCAGCCAAGGGGAAAATTGGATTGTTCAAACATTATTAGCAGCTTGGGTATGAGTTTGAGGTTATTTAAGTCATCCACTGCCTAACAGGCCATTTTGCCTTCCTTGTCTCATTTTTTTCCCCCCTTGATTCTTTTCTTCATCTCTGACCTAGGCAGTCAGTGCAGCCACATTTTACAGCACCTTGCTTGTGAACAGAATAACAGTGCTCTTGGCCAGGCATGAAGATTTGCTGAAAAGAAGCAAGGCTGTTTCTGTAGTTTTCCCAGAAGCAAGCCTGTAAGCCAGAGGGCACATACAAGACTTGTTTTTGCCCATTTCACTGTTCGTGAATCTGCAGAGGTTTTCAGTGCCTATAATCATTACAGTCACTGAAAGTGTCCTTAGCTTTCAATGAAATTACTTCATACCACTCATAAATATCTTCTGGTGCCTAAAAAAGGTTTCACCACATAAGGTTTCACCACTGCAGAAAAAGTCAAAGAAATGAAAAAATATGTGCCAGCATATTTAATTTGGAAAAAACCCTCCTTTTTTACATAGAGGAGTGTTTAATAGATTTATTAAAGCTGTATTTGTTTATGAACACTCTATTTGTTTACAAAATACCAGTTAATAAAACAAGATTATGCCACATTTTAGTACAATGGGACCAAATATATTTCCCTGAATATTTCACTTCCTCCATGCATAATTTGGAGTCCATTGAACTACCAGTTCTCAGATGCTGGTTTATTTTCCTAACTGTGAATCTTTTTGTTTGTACTTGTCTTATAACTTTTAAAGTGTGCCATACAGTTCTTATCATATGAAAGTAGCCTTTGTTACTTCTCATAGAGCAAAATAATGATCAGTGGAGGGGTTTCATGCTGGCTCAGCTGGCAATGAATAGCATTTATTCATGAGACAAAATTAGTAGGTTCAAATAAATATTTTAGTTTCTCTGTGTTTGCTTTTTAAAAAGAACTGCACTTAAGTAAGTTAATATTTGGGTGCCACCTTGGCTGTAGCTTTTGCAAAGAGTAATCCCTCCTAAGATGTAAAGAAATTAACCTCTGTTCTTTGCTCTGCAGGGAAACACAGCTGGAGAACACTGTTGAGAGGTATAAATTCAGGAACAGAGCCCAGCAGCAGAATCCCAGGATTAAGAATATACTTAAAGGTTTTTCTGCACTGGCAAAATGCTGGAAAAAGCTGTATCTAAAAGACTGGAAATAGAGATACAAATAAAACTGGTTCAAATATTAGAGGGTTTCTGGTGGTTGATCCTATAACTTTCCATAGGTGTCAGGATATATATCAAACATTATAAAAATTCAAGCATCCATAGTGCTATCCCTCTTTTTAAAGCCAGTTGCCTGTGAAAGTCACTGTTTCACAACATGTAGCTCCTCAAAATTATCTTCCATTCTTTGTGTATGGCAAGCAATGCTATTTTTAGAGTAAAATTGTCATAAACATCATATTCTTTTCTTTCTCCTTCTGTCCTACCATGTTTTACTGATACAAACATAAGGTGGATAATTCAGCACTTGTCCTGCACGGTTTCATAAATAATGCTCCTTCTGGTAGTCTACCGCATAAATGGCAGTATTTTTCTAGAAAATATTGCAGGTTTTGATTTTTAGCAATCCCTTTCCAGCTGCACCTGACAGCTGCAAATTCCTAACATCTGTTGGCGTTATTAATATTGCATATGAGCTACATGTGGAAATGTCCTTGTCACTGAGCAAGTAACAGGTTTTATCACAGTGTGGGTGTGACTAAATTGTTTATTCCACAGCACCCGTCATGGTGGGGTGTGGATTTGGCAGGAGAAGCCAGGGGTGAGCACGGGCAGCTCTCCTCCCGGCCTGGCGCTCCCTGGGAAGGTGTCGGGCTCATCCCTCTCCCACCGCTCCCTGCTCGCTCGGGGCTGCGCGGCCGCTCCTGGTGCTGAAGGACAGCAGCGATGGGCCCGGACACGGCTCGGGGACGGCAGAGCCGATCCTGCCCTGTGTGCTGTGACAGGGACACCGAAGGTGCTGCTGGCACTGGCACCAATACGGGCAGGGGTGTCCTCACTGAATAAACCAGGCCGGTGAATTTTCCCCCTAGGGCATGCACTGCACCCAGTTCTTCCCTCTTCAAAAGACATCCTGCTTCACCTGAGACAGATATTCCAGGAAAGCAGCTGGTTTATTCAGTGATTACTTCTGCTAACCCTGACATTATTTAAAGTAGGATTACGTTCCAATTATTTTTAATGTCATTATCAGAATTATTCCAACAGACTTAGTCATGGTTGTGCTTTTGAGATGAAATTAAATACGTATTATCCTTTTGCCAATGGAAGAATTCTACTAGTTTTTCTTTTTTCCAGTATTTTGTGTGATGGTCTACAATTCTGCTGAAGTTTTGATATGATACTGTGAGTTCTGCAATAGTAAGAATTGTGCAAATGACAGTGACTTGGATTTTACATATTTGAGATATGCCTGCTGTGTCATCCATAAAAGAAAGAACAGCTTTAGCAAATAAGAAATCTGAGGGAAAATGTTGAAAGTAAAATAGTCTAGAGCATTATTTTTAAATATCTTACATACAATTGAAGAAAATTTTGGAATGAAATAACATTGCATTAAAAATCAAAACATTATTTTGAAAATACCAGAGTACTTATGTGGGGATGGGAAGCTGAATCACTGAGTCAGACAGTTTTACGTGCTCGAAAGAAATTCAATAGAAAAGTTCCAGTTTCTTCTTAAATGCATGTTCCACCAAAAAAGTTTCTTTGCTCCACAGCTATTTCAGTTATAAAGCCTGCTGGGAATACTTCCAGCACAATCAGCAGGTGAAGTTCTTATGCATAGCTTTGTTATTTTGGGGAATATAGGAGGAGACATAGAAGTTTTTAAAAAGCTATGATTATTTGCTCATTTATAATTGCTCCTAATGTTAAAATGCTATAGTGCATGGCAAGAAATTTTCTCCTTTTCAGTCAGAAGATGGCAGGTGCTGTGATTTTGTGCAGGCTGTGATTTTTAGAAGAAAGACAAGAAGCCAAAACATGGTATCTGTCCTGTTAGAGATAGCACAAATAGTGTGAACAGTAGGTAGGAATGGCTCATGTCCCCAGTGGTTAGAGCTGTCCTTCTTTAGAGCAGATACTCTGCACACACTAACTAGCTTTTGAATTTTATGCCCCTGGAATTTTCTGTCCCCTTATGGCCATAAAGCATTATTATTTGGGTAAGAGTGGGAAGACTGAACAAAGTGCTTGAAGTCACTTAAGAGCTATGGTACAGCCCTCCAAAATTGTGGTTTCATACAAGGAACCTGAGGGTAGGTGCTGTTTTGGTATGAAGGCCTGCTCCTGTTCAGCATGGCAGTAGGTGTTTATATTCAGGAACAGCTACCCCCTTTCTGTAGTGACAATTTCTGCTCTGTTGGGAAACAAAGGGATTACATATGTGCCAGGAAAAGGTCATTCAGAGTTATTTGCAAAAGAAATTAAATAGTCTATATTTGTTTATTTATATAATTTTAAAATTTCTTAACCCAAAATATATAATTATGTTTTGATCTGAAATTACCAGATTAACATTACTGAGGATCTAAGATGGGCCCATTTTACCAGGTGAGATCATAACGGATAAAGAGAATCAGGGAAGTTTTCCTTTCTTTATTCACTGAGTGAAACTAATTTCAGAGGGCCAACAAGGTCCCTGAGGAATGTGTCACCTAATTTCTCCTTCAAGAGCTTCAGTAAGAGATACATGTGGAACATGTGGGGTTTCCTGGATGAAAGCTGTTAAAGAGTTCCCTCATGGACTGCTCTTGAGAATAAGACTTATCTGTGTGAGCACAGGCAGGAAAAAATGCTGACAGACTGAAGAACCTAATGGTACTAAAATGGGTGTTGTGCAATCAGAAAATTAGTTCAGCTGAGTGGGATTTCCCTATCTTTATTTCCTTCACTAAAGAATAGCCATTTTTCAGAGCATGTGTGACATAAAAGGATATGACTGATGAGATCCTAATTCAGCTAATTGAGAGTTCCAAACATTTTCAAGTAAGTATTGTTACCAAATTTAGGGCTGTTCTTTGTGCCTATTTCCCATATCCTCATTGGTCTCTGCCAAATGCTGAATAATCTGACCATAAGTACTGAGAACATATTTTATAGTTTTCATTTCATTTTCCAGTAAGCTTTAGTCATGTTTTCTTTGGTCATCACTGAATAAGAAAGAACTTGTCCTGGGAATGAGCAGCTCCAGAAGCTTTTGAACTAGGAGAGCTCTGAACTAGAACTCTAAACTTCTGAGAATGCAAGGTGAGGGAAATAAATGAAATACAAATAAACTGGACCCTCTTAGATTGAGCAGTTTTTATAGTCTCTATTGTTCCTTTGCACTGTGGGTATAAAGGCAGTCTCAGAAGTAATTCCTATAATTTCAGTTTTTAAGGTTAAAACTAGCTTCTGCTCATAGGGCAAGTGAGCAGCCAGAAAAGACAGAGAGGTGCAGGATCAATACATTCCCTGCAGAGGCACAGGGATCCCTGCACACTGTGAGGGATCTGCAGAGTGTCTGACAGCCCCCCTGTCTCAGACTGAGAGGGGCAGGGACTCTGAGTACACACAAAGAGGGTTGCATCAGGGACATGCCTGGCAGAAGGTGTTCCTTCTTTAGCTGGAATAATTTTGAAGACTATACATTTCATTTCAGATATATGATTTTGAGGATCTATAATTTTTCTCCGTCAGTAACACATTTGCATTTTCTCTATCATCTGTTCTGAGTTCCTGTATTGCTGTGAGTAACTCATTTTGGGCTGGCAAGCTAGATGCCCTTCCAGGGAACTGTTCCCTTCCATAGTTCCTGGACCAGTTGTCTGATCTTCCCAAAATCTCCTTGATGTTTTTGCAACTTAGGGCTTAAAAATACTCGTAGGGAAATTCTGCAATGTTGGCCCTGTGATAGCCAAGCCTTTATTGCTGGCACTCCAGAGAGGTTTTTTCTCCCTCAGACAGCCATGTGATAGCAGCACAGCATAACATCTAACTGCACACACCGAGTCTTGCCAAAGGAAACACTGCACTGGGCTTCACCCACAGGAGCCACAGAGTCCGAGCACTTTATCAGCCATCCAGCAAAGAAATCGAAGACATGAGAGATGGAAGGAATTATTGGTCATTTAATCTCTTTTCTGTTTTTGCTGCTCTGGTTGCCAGGGAGATACTGTATTAAAAGGAGCTTCACTTCATCATGAAAACAGCATTTAAAAATAAAGTTTAAAAATGCTTGTGAATTGAAAATATTATTGTGTCATTCTTTAGCCAAGCTCAAATAATTTAATACTTTCAATATTCCTTGTAAATTATCTTTAGGTCTTTTTCTGTGTTTCTCTAAAATCTATCCTGGTTTTCTTACTGATATCCCTAGAGGGGAAAAAGTCTATTTAGATCAACATACCATTTTTTCTAAATCAAATTCAGGGGCATGCTCTTGGGAGAGTGCTTTAACACAGCTCATGCCCTCTTCCCATGTTTCTGTTTTGGTCCTAAAAAGCTTGCAGACCAGACTCTCTCTGTTTTCTCTTTAGTGGAAATGAAACATGAATATGAATTCTACTAACATTTTTTCTCCTCTCATACTTTTTCCTTGATAACATATGATGCATGTACTTCTAAGTTGAAAATAAACTCAGCGCAGCTATTCACTGAAGTTAGCATGGCACTTGTTGGCTCTGTGAAAGTTACCAGGAATGGAAAGAAGGTAGAGAAATCTGTGGGTAAAATTTGAGATGAGTTTTTAGCCTTCTTTCAAAGAAGAGATTTAGGAGGGATGTCCTGGAATAAAAGTGGTCCTGCCCCATTGGGAAGGGAAGCTGTTCTGGGCAGGGCTCAAGCTGACAGTGTGTTCCATACACCAGTGCAGCTTGTTCAGCTGGGGAGCAGGTGCAAAGAGGGTGGTGTGGCTACCAGGGAAAAAATTCAGCCCAGCTGCTTGTTTTATTAGTTCAGTTGTAGAGGTGGTGTGACAAGAACAGGACAATGTTTCTAACCTCAAATTGCTGCTTCTGACAAAGCTGGAGAGAGCACTGGAAGAATTTACCAAGGTGAAAGGACTGGAGAGGTGATAGCCCCCTGATCTGGTACATAATGCTGGGTCTGTGAAATTAAATTACTTCTTCTAGCCTTGAAAGAGACTGATATCCCAACAGACTGAGAATCTCACTTGGAACAACACAGCCTCAACATTTCTGCAGAGGAACATGCAGTAAGATTCTTCTGAATTTAGGCATCATCCCATTTGTTTAATGAGTTAGCACAAGGATGTAAATTAAAGCAAATAGTAAGCAAATATGAATGTTAAGTTTTCTAGATTATTAGTGGATATAAACTTTGTAATGTTCAGGAAGTGTGATCAGCCATTATCTCCTGAGTCTCCACACAGCTGAGGAAGTAGATTGAAAAGTATTCCTGATTGTGTAGTAAATTACTTCATTACTGACATTAACATTACCCCCTGCTTCTGGAGCACCCTGCATTAGTATTCATATACATCTGTACCCATGGACATTTGCAATATAATTGTATTCTTCTGCCACATTGTGGACATGTCTTGACTAGTCCTGCAAAATACAAAAATCTAAAACCTCTGGTGATGTGTGAACAATGCTTCAAAACCTGCAGAACAAGGGTCTCACTGTGAATTTCAGTGACTGGCTGTTTAGTGCCTAGATTGTCATGAAATCTAATATGAAAGCCAAAGAAAGGAGGAAATCTCCAAATAAATATTAGCAGGACAGTAATTTGATGTCTTCATACATCTCTAATAGGCAGGATTGGGTTGAAGATCTTTGATCCATGATACTGTACTGGACATCCTGTGGCAGTTTTGTTGGAAGAAATTAGGAATTCTAAAGTGTAGATGGGGGTCATAAAATCTAAAAATAGAAAATCATACCCTATATATCAAATCAGATTGTCAGAGACTGCTTTTCTTACTGCTGCACTGTCACAATGAAATAGTAATTCATTACTCAGTTCATAGGGATGCAGCCATCCACCTGGATGTGGATTTCTTTTAGAGAAATGTGGAACTTCAGATCCACTAATGGATGATGTGAAGCAACTGCAGCTCCTACTGCTGGGTGCTCCTGTGCTGTAGCACCAGGATGGATGGATGGATGGATGGAGGGAGGGAGGGAGGGAGGGAGGGAGGGAAGGAAGGAAGGAAGGAAGGAAGGAAGGAAGGAAGGAAGGAAGGAAGGAAGGAAGGAAGGAAGGAAGGAAGGAAGGAAGGAAGGAAGGAAGGAAGGAAGGAAGGAAGGAAGGAAGGAAGGAAGGAAGGAAGGAAGGAAGGAAGGAAGGAAGGAAGGAAGGAAGGAAGGAAGGAAGGAAGGAAGGAAGGAAGGAAGGAAGGAAGGAAGGAAGGAAGGAAGGAAGGAAGGAAGGAAGGAAGGAAGGAAGGAAGGAAGGAAGGAAGGAAGGAAGGAAGGAAGGAAGGAAGGAAGGAAGGAAGGAAGGAAGGAAGGAAGGAAGGAAGGAAGGAAGGAAGGAAGGAAGGAAGGAAGGAAGGAAGGAAGGAAGGAAGGAAGGAAGGAAGGGCCATTCAGTGGTTTGTTTAATGAAAGGGAAAGCATTTTCTTTTCTTTCAGGCTGCTTTCCCTCTGTTCCACAGTCATATAAAAAAGGGGTGGATAGTAAAGCAAAGCAGAGCTGTGCTCTGATCTGTTTCTTTTTGCCTGGTTGCTCTGCCCCTGAACCTCTGCAGTGGCTCATGCAGGTGTTAACAGGGCTGGCAGAGGTTTGTTGCTGTGTCCTGCCTGCTGACACCCATTCATCCTTCAGCACCAGTGCCAGGCAATTAGAAATGGCTGTAAAGTTCTTTTAGTTCATAAAAATTTCCAGAAATATTTCCTTCGGTGTAGTTTTTCAGTTGAAATGCGGTGCAGACAGAGGGTAGGTATGTGAAATCCATGGCTACAGAGTATGTTTTAAAGTCTCCAGGCCACAAGTTTGTTCCACTTGCCAAGAAGAGAGGAAAAATTTATAAACTGGAAAAAGAAATGAAAGGAGGTCAGGAACAAACCAGAAAAAAAAAAAAAAAGGAAAAGAAAAGCTAGAGAAATACAAGCAGAAAAAGAGACATCTACTATATTAATAATTCAACTTTTTAATTAGTTGCTATGGAATTCTAACCTTATCTCCAGAAACAGCAATGATGAAACTGGAGGTTAATGCAGGGATCTTAATAAGTTCAATAAAGCTGATTTTAAACCTTAGTCCTTGGCAGAAGTAATTCAATGATGTGGTATATATAAAAATTATTAACTAATAATTATATGTTTTGTAATAGATAATACTGTAGCTTCCTAGAATACTATATGGTAGGCACAATACAGATACAGAAAAAGATACAATCTCTGATCCTGATATCTTTGACTTAAATAAAATTAAGAAGCTTATTTCATCATATTAGTGGAAGATGAAACCAGAAGCTCATCATGCTGAGCACTTTTGACAAGGCATTTTTAAACTGTTCTGTTCATCACTCTGGGTTTCACAGCATAAGATTAAAAATGTGTTTATTTCATCATCCAAATACCATTAATCCAACATTATCTCAGCAATATCACCTTCCTATAAACAAATGTGAGTTCTTTGTTGAATAGATGATCTATTTTCTTTTCCTCTTTTTGACAAAATATGCCCTCTTCCCTGCATAATATGTTTTCCTGCTTTTCTACTCTGATTCAATTTTTATGAATTAAAATGTTTTCATTTGAATAATTTAATTACATCTCCTGCTAGCATAATTCAGAACATTTAACATATATGTAAGAGTGACAGTTTAAAATGCAAAATCTAATTAAACCTACAAAACCTTTCTTGTGAACAGAAGAAACTGGTAGCATTATAAGACAATTATTTTTCTTAAAAACATCCAAACTGGTAAAAAATGGTCAACTAAACTCTAAAACATTTACTGCAGAGATAGCACTAATTCCAGTAAATCAGTGAAAAGATGCTAGGTTGTTTAAAAATTGGTAGCCTCAAGGATGTAAATTTTACATTTAAAAAGTAACAAGCAAATTAATATCTAAAATGTCTTCTTAGTAAATAAGGATTGTATTGGCAATTAAATGGATAACTTGTAAAAAGGCTTAATGGAGCAACAATTTATAAGGAAAATGTGTATTTATTTTTATGCTCTTAATGCTTGAGACAAAAATATACACTTTAACTTTTTTATGTATGATTAGCAAATGTAAATCAAAACTAAATTTTGGTTGTTTGGTGGTCTACCTTAGTTGATAATAATAATTACAAGGAAATACATTATTTTATGATATAGAAAAATCTTCAGTTCATCATCCATGGAACAAGATACCACAATATCACAGGCACTGTTACAATAAATGGTGTTGTGAGCAGCAGGGGCAGAGATGGATCAGAGGAGCAGGAGGCAGCTGAGAGCTGAGGCTGAGCAGCAGGGGAAGTTCTGTGCTGCTTTGATACAGTGATTTTTCAGGAACATTCCAATTATAAATTATAATTAAGGAAGGTGGAGAAGCTCATCTCATGGGTTCTCTGCGTACTCTTTTTATTAAAATCTTTGGAAACAAGGTGTCAAAACACTTATGAACATGTTAAATATGAATGGAGAAACATACCATCAATCAGTAAGGAGTCTGTCTAGCAGAAGGAATGGAAAACAGCTTCCCTGAGAGGTTAAGAAGGTATGTGAGTGTTCAACTGTGTATTTTCATAGTGAGTAAGCTCAATGCCATTTCATCCAGATATTTCTGTACTGTGGTCTGGGTGAAAAGTTGACAAGGTTCACAGGCTTCAAAGATCTACAGTTTAACTGAGCAACCCACTAGCAGGAGTGTTAATCTGCTCTAACACCTCTTGATCAACTTAGGGAGATTTTTCTTACTGTCAGATTTTGCCAATTATAGCCCTTCTTGGCTCATCTTGGTCTGCAGTACCTAGAAAGGAAGCTTTGAATATGTCAAAGAAACAATTATAGGAGACAAAACTGTCAGGGAAGAAAGCAGTGCAGGCAAAGCCTGAAATACCTGTCTAGATTCCAACAGTTCACTCTACTGGAAAGATGCCTTTTGTTTAATAAACACACCATGTTTCATCACTGAACAAGACAAACTTGCCCTTGGAGACAAAGAGAAGACACTGGAGAATATACATTTCTAGTCCTAGAACACACACTCAATGTAACAATGTAAGGTTTGTGGGTAAGGTTCATTTGATTTACTGAATCAAAGCCCTCCCTACATTGAGATAGGTGTCACAATTCTACTTCAAATTGTACTCATATCTCTTGTACTTTAGATAATTTCTTGTTGTACTTTAGAAATTTAGATAATTTCTCTGAATTTAAATGTCATATAAAAAACCCACATCATATTTTGCTTGTCTTTGTTATAATATGATGAAAGATGAGGCCCAGAGTGGCAAATCTGGACTAGGTTTGAGGGCAGAAACATGGGTCACCTGTCTGCATCTCCCCAAATCTAGAAGAATGGATTAAGTCGCCGGTGTTGTGTGGAATTGTTTACACATACACAGTGATCCAGAACAAGATCCACCTGAGCATTTCCATTGCCCCAGAGGGGAGAGTGCTCTGGCTGCCCTGCTGCCTAGGAATCCCAGGAAGCCGAGAAATGATTTCCCATAAATGTTCTTTTGTTGAAGGGATTTTTAAATTATAATGTTGTGCACTTTGATCATTAGCTTGGTTTTATTCTCTTAGCTCAGTTTTGATTCTACATCGAGCAGAGCCCAAAACCATTGTGGTTTGGGGTTTTTTTCTGCAAGCAAAAATATGCTTTTTTCTCACACAAAGCATGTGATGGCTTGAATATTTGGTAGCCTTTCAAAATGCCAATGCTTGGTTTCATACAAGAGAAAATTTTTCTGTGAAATTAAAGAACCTGCATTTCCAGTAGCATGACCTTGATGAAGCTGTTGTAGTAGGATTGGAAATAGATGATTTTTAAGATCCCTTCCAACCCAAACCATTATGTGATTCTACTACATTATTCTATGACTTAAAATTGAATTAGCTTTAAAGTATCCTATTTTATAACAGCTGCTAATTTTTAACAGTTCCAACAGCAAAACCATGATTAACATTGTTTCAGTAATATACAGTGATTGGGAAAAATATTTTAATTTTAATAATATTAATTTCCACTTTTTCCCATATGATTTCCAAAACCCAGAACAGTCTGCTTTAAAGACCAGTGTTTTTAAGCTGCAGGTTGCAAGGTTGCAAGCAAAATTTTTCACAACCTATTTTGTTCTTTGTCCTTTTCAGATTTTAACTTTACCCAAGCTGACATTTTTCTCAAAGTACTTCTATTCAAGTAATCTGGGGGGAGGATGGAGTGGATAAAGTATTTTTATATCTTACTGTGAATGTTTTGGTTATCCAAACCTCATTTTAAGTTTCAGAGTAACTGGAAAATTTTAGATATGGAAATCCTCTATAGCTGTCCCTAGAATTTAATGCTTCCCCCAGTGAGGTCAGTACTGATCCTGTTCCCAGTTTCAGTGTGAGTGCCTCAGCCAATACATCCAGAATTACCCTGACCTGTGGAACTTAACTGATCACCCACATTAACAAGGAGATCTCTGCCCTTGGGGGAGAGAAAAGCCTTTCTGAAAACAAAAGAATGAAACACCTGAGCCTAGAGGAAGGCAAAGGAGGAAAGTAAAGAGCTTAAAAATAAGGGAGGACAAAATGAAGGGTAATGAGGGGGATTAATCTAGTTCATCAGTTGTTTTACTTGTGGGTGCAGTTGGGAAATCCTTTCTAAGAGTCAGCATGAAAACTAACTCCAGCTCAGGGCTCCATCGAGCATTTCCTTGGCTGACTTGCTTCCATGTGAGCCAAACCACTGAAATGTAGATGAGGGAAAGAGATGGAGATGCCAAATATTGGGATGCAGCTGTCTGAGTTTTCCATATAAAAGTCAGCAAAATAGAGACCTACATATTTTGCAAAACTCAATCCATTTTCCGTAGGAAGGTCATAGAATTAATACAAAAACATCCCAAAACATTTATAAATAATGACTGGACTGGGATTTGATGCTCATTCTTACCTGACAGATGGCAAGCCCAGCTCATCTATTCATCTGGGGAAAATCAGCCTCTCCTCCCAGCAACCATGGAGAGTTCATAGTCTGTAGATATATTTCTTAATGAAATAATTTAAGGCAATTGGGGCTATATGTCTCTTCATTAGTTTTTTTACTTCTCAGAATTCAGTAATTTTGTAATTATTTGATTAACTTCAGGACATTTCTTCATGTTTTCTTTTATCTTTCCTTTTCTTCTCTCTTTCTTAACATTTCATACATTTAATATTTCATTAAAAAATAGTGCATTCCCAAATTCTTTAACTTTCTGCTTTTTCTGCTTCATAGCAGTCCTGTCTCCACACTCACTCTGAGTCTTATCCACTACCCAGTGATGTTAATAGAGAAAAATTCCATCAAAGTCAGCAGATTTGGGGCAGGCTCGTTCTCTAGGGTATTAAATAACAGCAGGTAGGAGGCACATGTAGGAAGCACAGCTATTAGACCAAGGGGAAAACCCTGACTTTTCCAGACTTCTTTTTAAGAAAATCACTTAAAAACTTGGAATTCTGAGGTCCTACAATTCTCATACTAATGATGATAGTCACCAAAATAAATCAATTAGGATCTTAGAGATAAAAAAGTATAAAACTTGTGGACAATAATGTTCCTCCTGAGGACAGTCCCATAACATGGTGGAAGAAACTGGAAATTTGCTGCTCCCATTGCTTTTCAGATTAGCCATTATACAATTCTTAGTCTAAGCTGGTGGCCTTCCAAAGGTGTCTGGTGTCAGTGAAGGAAAGGGAGAGAGGGGTAAAGCTGGCAGATGTCCCAGGGTAATATGAAATAGCAAATTAAGCAAAACATGGAGATGATGGTTACTCGTCGAGAAGTTACTCAGTAAGTCCAGGTAGGAAATCAAGCAGTTACTCTTTTCCCTGTGGAGGGGATGGTGGTACAGAGGTGTGTGACTCCATAGTTTACAGGGCTGCACAGACCTGTGCCTCTCCAAGGCAGCTCTGGAGCTTCAAGGATTTGAGCTCTGGATCATTTCAATCTGCTGGGACCTCCATATTAACCAAGCACCGTTTCCATGTTTTCCCTAGCACAATGAGCTCAATTAAATGAGAAAGCCCTTCAGAGACCTCTCTGTGTTAAAATGTTCTGAGCAAGGGATCTTTCTATTGTGACATTATCAGAAGGTGGCAAAAGAAAAAAAAACAAGACTTTCACAAGAAATGTGAAAATCCATTTTCTGCTTGTGATGACATTGAAGTCCAGGTATCCATTGCAATGCTCTTCCAACAGGAGGCCTGGTCCAGGGAAAAATAGGTAAAGTAACTCTCAGCAGGATAGTAAAGTTCCTTTTTTCTTTTCCTTTTTTTCCCCTTCTGAATGATTTCTTTCTGTAAGAATGCAAAGTAAAGCCAAAAGTCTCCAAGGTATCTTTTCAACAGATTTCCAATCTGTAATGATTGTTCCAATTGCCAAAAAGTTTTAAAGGCCTCTGAAAGTCAAACACTGCAGAAATAAAACTGTTTCTCATGCCTGAAGAACTAGATTACACTATTTTAATGGAAATCCCTAAATAGGACCATAGCAAAGGTCTGACATTTTAGTACATAATGTGGAGTGCATAGATAACCAGACTAGACATTCCCTCTAATAGTTCTATAAAAAAGAGTTAAAAGGAACTTTAACATTATGTTCTCCAGAGTTAACAACTGTTTAAAAAAATAGGTTCTTATGACAGAAAGGATTTAAGTATTTGCTTAAACACTGAATTAAATAAAATAAATGAATTAATTTAATAAGAAATGCTGTTCTGGTTTTGATTGTAACCAAAAAGGGAGGAGCTGGTTATGAATGTGAAGGAGAAAGGCAAGGAGCTGGTGCCTTCCCTGTGCTTAGGAAAAGGAGAGGCTTCCTGAGAGCAGGAATTGGTAAACTCAGGATTTGTAGGTAAGATTTCATAAATATGTAATCCAAAATAAAGGGACTTAAGGACATAAAAGAAGTCTTGAAAGAAAATACTCCAAAGGAGCAAGTATAATCGGCCCAAGAGTGGTGAAAGGGTAAGAAGTTTAAAGGAGTTCTGGTCACGTGTTTAGCTTTACACTGGCATTTAACTCTAGAAGGAAGCACATAGAAAATCAGATAGAAATTGGATTGGCTATAAATTAATTGTAAATCAATAGCACTAGCACTTGGTTAGGGACAGCAGAGTAATTAGTTGATATTCTACTTTGTCTAAGTTAATATTATTAATGTTCTCTTATTCTTTTATTATTAATTATTAATGCTTTTATTATTGATAATAAAAGTAATTGATATTAACTTAGATATGTATACACTGACAGGAAGCACAATGTCATTTCCAGCTGGCCATTCCCCGGGGAGGAGAACCAGCCAAAGATGTTACCCAGAAGATACAAGATGTTCCCAAGAGGATACAAGATTTGTATCTTCTTACCCAAGAAGATACAAGTGTTTTCTGCATCCACAATAATTTAACTAGTTGGCAACGAATCCAATTCTAGGTAAGGTCTTAGTCTAGAACAAAAGTAAAATAAATTAGAGAACCCTTAGGTGAGCTGGGTATTTTAAATAATTTGAATTTGAGAAAAGTCAAGTGCCTAAAGAACTTGATGAAGAAAGCTCAGAAAAAATAAAGTACTCTCTGAGAATTTGTAGAGCTCAAGTTTGATACTGGGTGTATGAAAAGAGCAAATACAGCACTTACCTTGGAAAGTGAAGAGTTGGGAAATTCTAGTTAAGCTAAAGTGTTCTAGACCAAAGCAATAATTAAAGAAAGCATCTGTAGGCATTGGAAGATAACCCGAGTATGAGCAATGTGTTTTTCCAAGGAAGGTTCATATCAAGCTCATCAAATTTCCTTGTACAATGAAAAACTCATTCTAGATGAGTGAAGCAAAAGATAACATAGGCTAACTTTGAGACAATTTGAATTGGACTAATGACAAGCAAGCTAGAAGATGTAATCTTGCTGAAACTGTTATGCCCACGTATAGGACAGCATTGGAAGCCAAAGATAAAGTATCAATATGTTGAGTGAAATCTTTAATACCAAAATAAGTTACAGTGCTAAAGCAGAGAACTGTAGCATTAAGCTTGCCACAGATAAGCAGCTGAAAGAGACTTCAGGAAAAAAAAGGTTTCAGGTAAAGATTCAAAGAAATTGTGAAAGACTGGAGAAATCATCCAAGTGATTGTTCAAAGTTGTACTGTAAACAGCACCAGGAACAACAGATTGTCTGAATTTAGGATAGGAAAAACTGGACAGGTGGCTGATGTCAAAAAAAAAAAAAAAAAAAAAGAATAGAGATTCAAAAAGAACATGACCCAAAAGTGCCACAATACTGGGAGAAGGCAACTTCAACTGTGATGTACAAATAAGAGTGTGGCCTCCAAGATCCAATAATCCAGGTCTCTGTTCACAAGGGGCAGACAGTGTCTGGAGCTGGCTTTGTCTCTGGCCTGGCCTTTGCAGCAATGTATGGGGAACTGGAAGATGTTTACAGGAGCAAGGATTTATCAGAGGACTACAAAGGTGTATGGGGATAGGGGAACTTATTTGGGATTCATTAACTGCAGACAGACAAGGCTGAGCATGGAGGCAGGTTAACAGCTTCCATGTAAGTGTATGTAAGAGTTCCATATATGTATAAGTAGTTCCAAAGTGTAAGGTAGAATCTGTGGTGAATAGGGCAAGAAATGATCAGCCTAAATCAGCATGAAAGGTTCTGGCTTAAATTGATATAAACTTTTTAACAGGAAAGATGGTGAAGTATTTGGGCAGATTGCCTGAGCAAACAGTGAAACTGCAGTCAGTGGTGGTGTTTGGAAACAAGTCACAACAGGTATTTTTCTCCTCTTTTCATTCGTGTGCCCAGTCAGGCCCTGACTTCCAGCTTGATCATATTTTTTAAGTTGTAACCACAGAAAGAAATTCTCTGCAGTAAATTCTGTAACAGTTGTGGCTGGTTAGATGCAGAAATACAAGAGAAAGTGGGGAAATACAGAGAAACCAAATGAGGATAAAAATGAGGTTTTTGCATATTTTTCCAACACTTTTAATGGCCAAAGGCCAAAGTAGAGAGGATCTGTAACATCACTGCAGTGAGAGTCCAAGAAAATAGAAGTTGAGAGAGATTTTTTTTCCTTGGGACTGGGGTGTAAACAACTGATATTTGCTGCAAATATGCTCTGTGGTAGAGAGACTTGAAAACATAAGATGAAATTATTAAATGTTGTACTTTCTGCTTATTCTCAAGAGGAGATGACAGTACCTCCAGTACTGAGCCTCCCGCTGTCACACCTGCAGTTGCCATGGCTGCCTCTCCCTCAGGACTCCAGCCCGTGCTCAGCTTCTGCAGCCTCTGCTTCTCTCCCCAGGCCTGGCCAAAGCTGAATAACTTTGTGGTTGCCTGTTGAATAACTTCCTGCTCAATGCTGTAAATGCTGTAGATCTTAGTGTTGGATGAAAGCAAAGATCAAACCCCAAATTCTTTTGAAGAATTTCATGCTAGGCTTGTCTGTACTCTGTATTGTGACAGATGACAGAGCCATGGCCCATCTGAGGGCATATTTATGAGAATTCTCACCACACCAACAGGCTCATTGAATCCAAAGGATGTTTCTGCTCACTGCTTCCTATGATCCATCCACAAGCAGGAGTGATCAGGACAGGGACTATTTTGTTGTGTTTGTACAACTCAGAGAGTGCATAGATTATATATTATACATCACTAAGAACTTGAAAAGCCTAAAATCTCAACTTCATCTTTAAGATAGGGTTTTCTCACTTGTTTTATATGTAATGTATTAAAATCTGTGATATAAGTAACAGATAAATCTTGCAGCCATTTCTGTCCTGTCTGTCAGACACCTCCCTAGTAAGAGTTGTACTTACAGGTGTGCAGGAATATTATTAGTAGCAGATGTTGTTTTCCTGAAAAACCTGTTTCTGGAAAGGTGCTGCCTTCAGTGCACAGTAACTTCTGCAAAAGCGTTTCATTCCACTTTGGTTATAGGACAACGACAAAAAAATTCTGGCAGTGAAATAAACATCTTAATGTTGTAGATAAGTGTAATCAAAGATGCCAAGGATGCATGTTTGTGGCTGCTTCCATATCACAACTTAGTAAATATCAGACATAATCTTGTTCTTGGTATTAGCTTTTAATTTATTATAATTTTTAGCTAGTCCCAATGAAAAACCCAGTGCTAAACAACATGATATCAATAATTTAATAAAATCACTCCCTACTACATGTTTGTATTTTAGTTCTGCTATTTAATATCTAGATATTTAATCTGTAAAGAGACTGGGACATGGTACATGCAATTTAAGACCAATGCATGTGAGGTGCTTCTGGTGGGGGAAGGAAACAGCAGGTAATGCACAGGATCTAAACTCAGTTGCAAAGTACTGAAACCAAACTTTGCTTTACCAACTTTCTCTTGACAAGCTGTACAAAGCATAGATATAATAGCTACAAATATTTTCTTTTATCTATGTGACTATTCTTTGTTGGTTTAGACTTGACATCCCTGCTTTTTATTTCAAAGAAGGATCAGAAGATTGAAAGAAAAAAGGAGTATGTCTTGAATTAATATAAAACAATAGTGATTTATACTGTCCTGTGAATTTTTTTTTTCCCCAGCTCTGATTTTAACATTTTTTCCTGGTGTTCTGACTAGCAAAATGCCACTACCAGTTTGAAGAGAGACAAACTCATTCCATTATGACACAGCAGCTATGACAACCTCTTTTATTGTTGCTTAATGGTATGTTCAAGAATGTCAAAACAGCTTCCAAATATTTCTGGTTTTGCTGTCTCAGGGACATGGAAACAGCAGCTTCACTTGCACTGAAATATTATTCAGAACAGCTTAATACTTTGAGAGCTTTTCTTGGCATCAGTGTGCTTGCCCATATTTCTAGTCATAAATTGTCCACTAGTCTTTAAAAAGTTAGATTCAAGTAAGGCATTCAGGCAAGTAAGCTATACTCAATAAAAGAGAAAAACAGAAGTGCTGATTAATTGAATGTGGAGACAAAATTCTTGGTGGTGACTATTTAAATCTCCATTTCTAATTCACAAAAAATCAGAGAATTGTCCAGTTCATCATGACCTGTGGTTTCCATTTGAAATGACTGTGTATGATTGCCTGCTTTGAAATAAAATGACTTCTGAATGGTTTTTGGGAAAAAGGTGCCAAATCATAAAAAATCACCACAGTAAATGACATGCTTATCAGTAAAGTTCACAGTCAGAGGAAGGAATTTGCTGGGCACATGAAATGAAATAGAGTTTAAAAAGATTAGGCAAAATTATTTTATGCTTTCTTATATGTACAGTTTGGGAAAAATATAATAAATCATTGGATCGTAGAAAAACTCATGTTGGAAGGGAATTTAGGACACCTGTGTGCCAATCTCCTGCTCAAAGCAGGAGGGTCAGGCCAGATTGCTGAAGGCTCTGAGCAAGCCTGGTTGGGGTTGACTCCCCGCTCACACAGACTCTGGGTCACCTGCTCCAGTGCCTCACTGCCCTCAGCGGGAAATTCCAGGGGGAAATTCTGAACCTCTCCTCCTTCAGCTTCTGCCCAGAGTCTCTCATCCACCCTGCAGGCACAGCAGTGCAGAACATGGCTCTCTCTCCCTTCTCCAGACTGAACCACCCCAGCTCCCTCAGCCCCTCCTGCATTTACCATCTCTAAGTTCAGCTGCACTCACTCCAGTGTGCCAAACTCTTGTGTTGGGGCTGCCAAAATATACAATACATCTCAAACTCATAACATTATTTCTGTCTCCATCTTCCCTGCTGTAGAAGAGGTGACAATCTCTTGACAGGTCATGAGGTGACAATCTGAAACTTTCAAAAGACAAATCAGGTCCCAGGTGGAATACCACAGGTTTTGATTCTTGGCCTAATGATTTTCTCTTGTTTGCTACTGATGTTTCTTTTCCAGTTTTATATTCACACTGTTTCCCATTCCTCAGACCTGTATGACAAATCAGTTCAGATTGCTGTCTACCAGAAGTGCAAATGTGTATTTTCATTTTTCTTTTCTTTAACCCACACTTCTGTTTGCTGATCCAAATAGAAGTCTTGCTCTGCATCAACTAACCTAGAGAATGGCAAATACAGCAATGGCCAAACCACACTGCTTTGCTTCCAGATGATCTGAGGGCTAACAGGACCTTTATCCTGCTGCCAGAACGCACTGTGCAGTATCCTAATTCTGGCCTGACTTTTGCTGCTTTGTAGGTGGTGGAGGGTAGAAGGAAAGAAAATTCATTTGATCAAAATGCATTTAATCAGAACCACTTGAGGATGTTAAGAAAAATTCAGTAGATGTAACGCTATCATGACAGTTTCAACATAAGAGCAATTCAAGTTTTTTCACTTCTTATGTGCAGAGCCTCCAAAATGTGCTGACTTTAGAGCACATTCTTTACCTCTTGGTGTTTCAAAGTCAGGAAAAATCCCCCAAACAAGTGCAAAGCTGCTAATTGCATTGACTGCTCTGTGCAATGAAGAGCACACTGATTTTCTGTAGGTGTCCAGGCCAAGCCTGACCCTGAGCTGCTGAAGCCGCTGGGCACTTGCTGCCCAGACTTGCATTCCACAGCCCATGGGAAAGGAGGACCTGCCTCCAAAATCCCAGCCTCTCCTCAGGAAAGGACAAGCAGATTGTGATGTGCATTGTGGGAATGGCTGCCAGGGAAATCTCTGAAATCAATGGGACTTGAGGGAAGCCAAGGTTTCACCCGTGGGGGACGGGGCTGGGTACACACAAGGCTCTGGCACAGCACTGACTCCTCCAGGCCATTCCCAGCCATCCTAATTTGGCCCTCTGGATTAAAAAGACCCTCAAGATGGGTTGGCTTTGGCAAGTGGAGATAAAGGCAATACAGTGTAGTCCACTGATTTCATTGTGGTCTTTTTAACCCGCACAGGGCCATTATTTTCTACTGATCTTATTTCCCAAATAGCCAAGTGGAGGGAAAGCTGACTGAGAACTAACTGTGTGGTGCTGGTCTGAGGGGTGAGAGGTGACCACTCTTTGGCAAGCTGAAATAAACCTTTTCACATTCCTCTGTGGCCACCATCATTAATAATTTATAACTTGCTTTTTTTCAAAGCACACAGCAATATCATGGCTGCACGGAAAGCTTGGTGCATGCCCCACAGCTGACTGAGGTAGCTGCAAGCCCACTGTCCATAGCTGCAAGGTAAAGAAGTTTCTTTTCTTGGGCCCCACAAAGAGTAGCTTAATCTGCAAGGTTTTCCTGATTGGGATGCATTTTTATTCATAGAAGTGGAAAATAAACTCTTTTAAACAATAAAGGGGAGTATTATTTCATACTGAAGTGCAAATTATAAAAGGCCTTTTATCCCTGCTAATATTTAGTGATGATAATTGTGGCCTGAGCTGGGGAAATGGTTCTTTCTTTTAAAGAGCTGTGGAACAACAACTTTCTGCACATGCCAGAAGTTTACAACTGATATATTTGTATTAGCATACTGGTATAAGTGCATTTCCTCCCCATCCCAAAATTGTCTGTGACTAGAGATTTAAATCTGAACTTTCTTTCATTCACACAGAGGTTTTCAGAGGATCCAGAGCTTGCACTCCCACACAAATCCCATTTTTATCTGCCCCTGCTCTGGAGAGAAGCTGAGATGAAAAGTGTGCTGTGAAGAGGAGATTCAGAACTGCCATTCCCTGGATTTAAATTAAGGATAATCATGATCCACACACCACCAACCATGTAAGTGGCTTTTGTATTCTCACTAGAAAATATTCTGTGCCTTCTTATATCTGTGGTTTTCTATTCACATTTTCACTTGACCATACCACTTAGCAAATGATCCATGAACCTAGCTGTCCCCACAGCTGTGGGTTGAAGAAAAGGAGCAAGAGGGGGACATCAGTGACAAAACTGTTTGCCTGCAGCTCTGGGGTGAGGCTGCCCTGGGCTCCTGGTGTGAGGGAGAGTGTGGGCACTTTGGTTTCCACATCCTACAAGAGAGGCAGAGCTAAGGATGTGGTCCCAGCCTCATCCTGGCACAGAGCAGTCATGGCCAGGTTGGACATAAGGCTTCACATGTGAGTTGGAGTCCTGAGAATCTGAGAGCAGGAACCTTTGCCACCTGAGCTGATGTCTGGAGTTAGGAAATAAAGGGTACGTGATGGTCTGCAGTAAACTAACGTTCAATTTCTGTTTGGGGTGCATGCTCATCTCAGCTCTCAGTGAGGCATTGGAAGAGCAAGAGCATATCCTGAGCCTAGGAGACCTTTGTCTAAATCTATTCCAGAGTCAGATCACAACACTGCACCCTTGGCCCTGCTTCGGGCACCTGGCTTTGGTGAGTATGGTTCTCAAGGGAGAAAATGAAAGAACTGTGGAAGAAGTGTCAGCATTCCTTGGGGAACACATGCCTAATAGTATATAAGAGGTTGGTGTTATTTGAATTTCAACAGTCCTTGATGGATTTCCCTTTGTTAGGTTAAGAAGTGAATACAGATATTTCCCAGTTCCCTTTACCTGATTCAGGTGCCTTGTGGGTTATATAAAAGATCAGGAGTGCTGTGTCCCAGGTCAGTTAAATACTGCTCTTGTTCCAGTCATATTCTTCCATATTCTATCAGCAGGAAAATTTATCCCAGAAGAGAACAAACAGAAACATGACAGAAAAAAATTACTTACTGTCTGGTATGCACCTTCCTTATCTCTCTCTCTCTCTCTCTTTTTTTTTTTTTCCAGAAGAATGATATGCAATGGAGTGACACCACTTTGAACATGTTTTCCCATCACTGCTCTACCAGCTCTAAAAATTGCTTTTGTTTGGATATTGTTATTATCTGCTAGACACTGATAGGAATGTGGAGTCACTCACTGAGAAAGGGAAACATGCTTCTCATCCAGAAGGAATGCAGCTTCAGCCATGCAGTTTACAGCTCAGTTGTATTTGAAGTTGAGCCGTGGGATCTTGTGGCAGTAAAAATCATTGTGATTTATAGGAAAATATCACTCTGGCTGTCTCCTCTATAAAATCTTTTTACTACTCTTGTTGAATATAAATCAGAATTATTTGTCCAACAATATCATAGTTTTGGAAAAATGTTGTGAAGACAAAAAAAAATTGTGTTTGAATTGTCTTGGCTTTATTCTACAGAGAGATATTACTGGAATTTATTGCCTTGCCAAGATCAATATCCTTGTCCTTAAAAATAGGTGTGTGTAACTGTATGTCTAAATTGATATCCAAACTAATTTAAGGATGTTCACCATGAAGTTTACCTTCAAATTGCAACCACAGTAGATGTAACCGCTTGAAATGAAGGTGACAGAATTTCCAAATCCCACTCTGACCATCTTTGTAGCACTAGACTTCAAAGCCTTTGGGGTATTCTTTCTCTTTTTCAGGGTGAAATCTGATGTGTCACAGCATATTTGACTTCTATCAAACTTCATGCAGGAATTTTAGCAGGAGATCAGCTTCCCTTCCCACACTGTATATTATTAGTTCAGTATCTAAGGAAAAGTACTTGTGCTGCAAGAAGTAAATGATCAATTAATTGTTTGTCAGTCCAGTTTTTGCCTCTGCAGTGAAGCCAGTAGGGAATGGACAAGAGTTAAAGGAAGGTGAAGGAGGCCAGGAGACAATAAGAGAGGTGATGAGAATTTGAGGCTAGACCTGAGCCACCCCTCTCAAACCTGTGCTAGCCAGGGCTTGCTGGCCAGCAGCACTTTAGCCGTGTGTGGTTCATGGGTGTGAAACCATTGTGGTTTCCTGAATCAGGCTGAGAGCAGACTCAGCTACAGGGGCTGCAGGGACAGTATCTCCAGTCTGCCCTGAGACCCAAGCAAAGGCCCAGCTCTGGCTCATTCCTGAGCGGAGCAGAAAGATTCATGGAGGCCCAGGGACATCTCTCACCCTTAGATGTTGGTGGAGTCCTCTGGGGATTGTGGACCTTGGTCAAATGAAGATAGTGGAAAAAAGGGTTAACTTCCCTTGCACCATACAGGAGACTGGGTTAGACAGAGGTTGCAACCCTCCTTTCTGGCCTTTATGAATTTATGGGTTCACAAAACCTTCCCTGTTCTAGAAAGATCTCTAGTGCTGGTAGAGGAGCATCTGTGCATGTCTAGTGCTCAAAATTAGCTGTGGAGCAGCTGGAGCAGGCAGCACTCCCCTGGCCCATAGGTTATTCAGCATACCCAGTTCAGAGTGGTGCCCTGGCCAGAGGCACAGAAGAGCTTGGGCATGAGGGAAGGGCAGGAGAGGGTCATCTGCCCTACACAGCCAATCCCTTTTTTCTTAGAACTCCACATCTCAAATAATATTGAGCAGTATTGAACAGGGGTATAGAGGGCAAAATATTCCACCCCTTGCTTCTGTATCAATGTCAAAAAATTTCTAAAAAGTGAGATAAAAGGAGTAGCCCAAGGCTGGGTAGAACTCATTCTAAGGCTTTGTTCTTTGGTGGCAAATGTGTCATCGAGGCCAAACTAACGGAAATAGTGATCCACAAGTAGTTCACAAATGGAGGAAAAAATATTTCTATGTCAAGTAATAAATAAAAATGGACTGCAGGATGATTTAATCAGAAATGGGTACTGACTGTATAAAACAGAGCTGGTATGGACTTCAGAAGCAGCATATAATATATTTATTATTCAAAAATGTGAATATATATTGGTAAGAAGCCCTGATGTACTTTTGTTCCTTTCTATTTTCTGTGTATAAAAAATGCAGCTATATCTCTGTGAAGAGTCACTGTGGTATTCCTGAAGTATACTGGTCCATTTTGACCACTCAGCTGAGTATTCAGGATTAGGTGATACAGATTTCTGACTTCTGAATTAGAGGTATATTTTGTAATAATATTATATGTAATTGTATTATATTATTGTATTATATGTAATATGTATTATATTTCTGCCTTAGTCTTCCCATTTGTGCAGTGGAGGTAAAGCTATCTACTTTCTTCAGGGAAGCCTGGTAGGATAAAAATATTTATTTAGGATTCTAAAAATGGAAACCATGAGACAGGCACAAATTGAACTTATTACAAATGTGCATTTCTTGCCTTACATGCACAGTGAAAGGTGTTTCCCTTTGCCTCTGTTATGAGAAGATTGCAACAGCCCAGAACATTCAGGAAAGCAATCACAGATGTTGACTACACCCACATACTTTTGAAGCTTTTGGTGATAAGCACACAGTCTGCATACTACAGGAATAAGCATGTACTGGTTCACATAGAAAATGAAGATACAGCAATTTAAATCAAGTGTTGATGAATTCTGTCTATCCCCCTCTAGCTATTTTCTGCAATATAAAAAAAAAAATCAGTATTTTTACTTCTTCCTATACAAAACAATAGGCTTTCATTTCTCCTTCTTCTATTATGCCAATGAGTCAAAGATGTCAATGTGATATCTTTCAAAGTCACTTCAGTAGGATCAGCTATCAAAAATCAAAGTGAGAAAGAAACTGGAATAAAACTCATATTGAAATTTGAATGATACAGAGATATTTAAGTGTTAAAACTATTAAAAACCTGGAGGTTTATAGCTAGCTACTGTATTTTTTTTGTGTACACAGTTTGTTAGCCACTACTTCTGGCAGAAGGGGAAGCAGGAATATGGAAAACTATTATAAAATGGAGAAATACAGAGGCTTCAGCAATCTATAAACTCTATTCTGGTTTTCTGTGTCTCATTAATCCAGACTAAACAAAAGCAGTGTAAATAGATATCAATGTAAATATGTGTACATATGTAAGTGTGTACATATGTAAATATGTGTACATATACATATGTAAGCATTTGTAGCTCCTGGAAGCACAGGCTTGTTTCAAGACAGGATAGTTTAGGTGTAATGTTAACATAGGCATGAGAGGAACTGTTCCAAAATAACCTTCATCTGACCTTTTGGACTTAGGTAGATGTTACCAGAAAATCCATTTACAGCAGACATTGGGAAAGGGAGGAACTCTAAGCTGTGTAATGTCTGTTAGTTCAAAATCCCAGAACACTCCCCAGAAGTAAAAAGACGGGCCATGGTGCATTTGTTATTTTATCTGAATATGTACATTGCTTTTGCTAGTCAAAGTAGCAGTTTTGCTAATTTCATTTGTTTCTGCTATCACATTCCTCTACAAAGTTAGACATTGCTTCTGCAAATGGGTCACTCTTGGTATCTCCATCCCCAGAAGAAAGAAAGAGGATTTCTGCATTGCACCAGCAACCACAAAGTAGAGCCAGTGCCTGGTTGTGCTACTTGGAGAAGTTTAAAACATAAGGACTGCAACTCTATGCCAAACACAGAATAAAAAATGCCCAGGGCAAAGACAGGAGCAAGGGACGGGTTCAGATAGGGCTGTGACTAACTACAAGAACCTTGCACCTGGTTATCCACTGGTAGAATGAGTGCCAAGGAGTTTTCCCAAGAAAGATTTCCTCACTTATTCTCTTCTGTGGGTGACATTTCTGTCTGCTGTCAGCCATGTGGTGTCACTGCAGGGGGAGAAGCATAGAGGAAGAGTGCACCAAAGGCTGAAAGCAGAGCAAACAAGCCAGGACTGTTCCACTTTACTAAACTAAACGACTTATCTTAGAAAGAAATCTGAAATACTCCTGAGGGCAATTCATGTGGCCTTAAGGCCTTTTCAGCATAACAGAATAGATGTAACCATTGGGTCTGTGGCTACTCACAACCTTAAGTGCTTCGTATTTAAGGAAATGGCAGCAGAAATAGTGAGAATGTAGACTGATAAGATGGTGTCTGATATTTTTGTAGAGTTTTAACAGAATTTGGTTTACTAGCAGATGACACCAGGATCTTCCAGCTGACACTGAGTCAGATATGAAGACACAGATTGAATAGGAAACAATGGTTTCTACCCAAAGTGGTAAGAAGGAAGAGAAACCATTGTAATCCCCTGGCTCTGTCCAGGTTTAGAAATGGTTAATAAATATCAGTGAGCACCATATATTTTTTTGCTTGACCTTCTGGAGGGCTACATAATTGCATTGCTTTTAGCTGTCCTGGCATTCCTTCCAGGCCTGGGTAGGGTACACATAGGCTCTGCCATTAAAAATAGCCCTATGAGAAAGAAAACAGCATTTTGGAATCTGAACTGAAAGAAAAATACATGGATTTTGCCATAAGTTGACATAATTTGTCTGTCTTATTATTCTTTATAAATCAGGTTCCACAAATAGATTCACAACATGATTCTGCTGGTAGAGGGAGTCTGACGTGTAGCTGATAAGCATCCAATCTAGACACCCATGCTTTCAGTGCTTTCTTAATTACAGACTCAGTTGTTCATGCCTCCAATTAGATGAGCTGCAGCTGGGAGGAGTTCTCCCAGGGCTGAGCTCACGTCAGAGGGGAGAGCAGGACTTGAGCTGCACCTGCAGAAACCCCCATGCACAGCCACACCTATGCAGCTTTTCACTGCATGTGGGATGGAGTTGCAAAACACATTACCTGCTGTCTTCAGGGGCCAGATACAAACATGGGAGGCAGAGTCTGCAAAGATGAAGACAGAAAACTCTGCAAATCCAGGTGCTGTCTCACGGCAGGCTATGAGATGGCCCATAACTTCACTTTCCCTGAGGATACCAAACCAGGACCCATTTCCTTAAGCTCTTGTGGGTACATAGCAAGCTTATTCAGCTGTTGTGCTGACCTTCCTTCATGGCCCAAACCCTGGAAACAGGACTGAGACTATACCTGCTGTCACAGACCTTTTATCATCAAAGCAGGAGCTGAGAGGACTGGTTGTGCCTCCCCTGCTCTCTCATTCATTGTATGCTGCTAGAATCTGGAGACACAGTGCAGGCCAGTGTCTGTGTAATTTATGCTCCTTTATGTCCCTGCAGACTCTCAAAAGGAGCAGTCATGATATAATCCCCTGTTAAAATACCATATTTGTTGAGAGTTCTCATGTGCTGCTGTGTCACTTGATTTCATTCTACCACCAATTCAAACGGAGTGCTGGGCTGCTTTCCTGTCTCTGTTTGGATTTTAAATCCTCTCTGGATCCTGCTGAAATAATCTCTGCCAGAGACAACTTTTTGCTAGGTATTACTGAAATGCTCCCAAGGAGCACATTTCTTTCTTTCTTATTCTTGGCCTACACCAGGTCACAAGAAATGGGAGGAATTTTAAAGAAAATTCACATAAATGAATGCCAAAATACTCCTCCTTTTGCCCCAAAATATCATCTTTCCCAGGTTTAGGGGGTGAAAGCCAAGCATGGCTTGCTTTACCTGCATCCATGGTCTGTTTTCCAGGAACAAAACATGATGTGCATTGTGCAGGTAAGATCATCTCCCTGCTTGGGAACAGAAATGGGAGAGCTTTCAGGTGATGTGGAAGGCTGATTTGACTCTCCAGTCTCCCAAACATCCTGGCTAAAAGCAGATGGTTGTTACTGGAAATTTGCTTGTTTAAGATGTTGGCACTAGGCTTCTGCAGACTTGAGGATTTATATAGATTTAGCTATAGATATAAAATGAGTGTTACGCCTGCTGCATTTTTAAAGCCCTTCACATAACTACTTCCATTTTCCTGTCTCCTCTGCAAGTTAATGGTCAGGGAATCTGTGCAATACTTGAATTTAAGCACTTTTTTGTAGGCAGCTCTCCCATTCAGCAGATCCTCCCTCTAGGGCAGGATCCCAGGGACAGCTGGCAATGGCTCCACCTCAACTTATTTCCTCTTCCAGCCTCATCAAGCACCTGGCTTACAGTGTGGATCTTGTGCACCTGGTGCTTAACCAGCACCCAGGATAAAGTGTTAAATATTTGGGATACATAGAGAATGAATATAAAGGTAGGCAAGGAAGGACTGTTAGCAAACCTTCCTTTAGACTAGTGGAAAGAAAAGGTAAGAGCAAGTCGAAGATTTTCCTAGAGCTGGTGTCACAAAGCCAGCAAGTGTTTGACATAAATTAGTAATAAAGGACTCATTATAGATGCTGGAGACATTTAAAAAAAATGAATGTGGTAGATTCCAGTGGTTCAATTTTTTAGCGTTAACTCCTGCAGGAATGCTTGGAGTTTTATCTCCTTCAGTATTTTAGCAGGACATACTGTATGTGCAATGAACAGAGGTTTGTATTCCTTGTAAGGAGGTGTTCAATTAAAAAAAATGTTATCAGGAAAATTGCTATGTGGTTTCATGACAAACATGTTTTTCTTTACATGTAGGAAACCAGATTCATTAGAAGCAGTTGACATGACCTATTTTTCTCACCATATTTTTCAGTTCTTGAGACTCCAGGTTTTGACTATCAAAGGGCAGGAAAATGTGCCAAATTTCCCCTGTTAAGGACACCAGCTGGTAAAGTCTCCCTGCCTGGAGCAGTTGAGAGGTTCCAGTCCAAGGGCCTGATCCTTGCACAGGGAGTTGCTGCCCCTTCCAGAACTCCTTGGAAAGGAGTAGGAAACACTGGTTGTGAAGGTTTGTCATAACTTCTGATTTTAGACTTGCATTTCAGATAATCTAAACTTGTGTCAGGCTATTGTTTAGGAAATTAGCATTATCTCCAAAGAAACCAAAACCAGTTTTATGCCTACACATGCATAGGTATAGGTACACACTATTCATACATCTTACTCAAAATGGCAGGGGAAAAGGAGTTGCTAACTATTTTAAAGAAAAGGAACCATAAAAATATCATAGTCTTGATTTTTCTGTGGTGTTCCTGTTCTTCCCTAGTGAATAAAGTAAGCCTTAATGCATATACAATAGATTTTACTAGAATGCAAGTGTGCTTGGAAAAGTAGAAACCATTTACTGAAGGAAACTTGAACTTCCTGTGAAATGGAAACAATGTGAGAGCAAAATATTAAGATCATTCTTTTATTATATTCATTGGCCTTAAACTACTTATTTATGGACAGTCAGAAAAGATGGGAGAGGTGTTAGACATATTCCAGCCACAGTATGTATATTTTCATTATTGATGCTAAACTCCAAGCTATTTTAAAGAGGATTGGTGCCTTCAGCTCACCTTATGCTTTTAATAAAAATACCATTTTCATAGAAAAACTAATAGTGGCTTCCTGTCATTCCTCCAGATTTGGATTTTGCTTCAGACTTTGGTATTAGAGTAGGCACAAGGTACAAGGTAAGGTTTCCTAATGATTGCTTTTATGCCTAGCCAGGGCAATAAAATCAAGCTCCTTTTATATATGTGTGTGTGTGTGTGTATATACACACACACAGAAAGTACCATATCCTCTTTAAAGGTTAGGAGAACATTCTATGAGTTATTGATGTGGTGGAGATACACTACATTTACTGTGTATATTCTCCAGGCCTATGAAAGTCATGGAAAGTTCCAGGCCCATGGAAAGATTGTAGTGTCTTGGATCAGGCTCTATATGATTAAAGAAATAGATTAAACATTTCTGTTACCCTAACTCACTGCATGTCAGCAATATAGAGAAGGTCATTGAGTGGTTTTCTTTGGTAAATTTCACTTCTTCATTGGACATCTAACAAAGTTTTGAGTGTTGCAGTAACTGCAAGAGATTAAATGCCTATATCTGAAAAAAAATCATCTGACCAAAATTCAGGAGAAAGAAATATTATCATCAGTGATACAATCTGAACTTGACCAGAAAAAGGGAGGGAAATCCCTCAATGGTATAGATTTGGAAAAACGAAGGGAAATACCCTTTGAGAGCTACCCCTTGAAAAATACTCAAAGGACTATTTGAAGTTGAAAAGAAGTTGAAAATAAGGTGAGTTGCAAAGCGCCCTAAGGGACACAGCAGCACTTAGGGGTGGGTGATTTCCATTACCATCTACACCCAAAGGTGCATTCAACAGCCCCTGGACTCTGCAGAGAGGAACTCACTGTGATGCATTTTCAGGGCAGTAGAAATATAATTGGTGTATTGGAGACAGGCAGCCTCTGGGACAGTCACTGGGACACTGAAAGTAGTGGGAAGAGGAGGAGGAGGTGAAGGCTTTTGAGCCCAGAGCTTGCTGGAGGGCAAATTTTGATGGGGGATAGTTTGCTGCTGTTCTTTATTTCAGTTGCGAGTTTAGTGAAAGGAAGTTTTTTAAAAAATCCTATTGCAAATAAATACAATTTTTTTTTCTGAGTGTATACCTAAACCTTATTAACTGTTTCTCATTCTTAGGGAAATGACCCTTAGTGTGTTCAAATATTGGCTAAGCACTCAGATCTCAAAAAAAAAAACTGTGTAAACTGCTTAAGAATATGAATAGGATGCAGGATGAAACCTTACAGAAATATACACTGCAAATTATAGCCTCTTGTCATTAACCTATTTTCCTGGATGATTTTCTTCATAGGATCCAATAAAGGCATTAGCAAATGCCAAGCACTTCATCTGAGGGTACTGGACACTGTGTCCTGCTGTCACTTGTCTCAGAAGCCACTTGGTGTGGCTTCTCTGCCACATTATCCATGTTCAACACATCTGGCACCTTTCTCACCATCCCTCTAGAATACTGCTCTTGACCAAACAGCAAATTCTGAATTCTGGCCCTGTTCCGGTTCCAGGTCAGACTCAGCCAGGACTGGGACACCCATGTGTGCTGTGATGATGCATTGGGAGAGTCAGTGCTCCTCTGCAGAACAGGCTCAGTTTGTGTGAAGCTGCTCTGGTGTGGGAGCATATGGCCTCTGTGAGCCCTAAGTCCTGTCAGCCAAGCTAAGGAGCCATGAAATACAAAGTGATTCGAGCAAAAGCCAAATGGGGATGGAATAACACTGGAACTGGGAGTTGCCTTTGTTCTGACTTGTGTGCAGAGCTGTTGGTGTAAGCCCCAGCATGAGCACTTGGCAAGGAAATTGTACAAAAATTACTTGCCAGAGGCTTGCAGTTTATGCCTGTGTTCATTTCTGTGGTGAAATTTCACACCTGCTGGCCAAGCCAACCTGTACTTGGCACTCCATGGGAAGAGCACTCACACAGGCGTGCCTGTAGCCTTCCTGAGACATCACTGCTGGAGCCTTTTCCACTGCCATCACAGTTCTGCTTTTCATTCTGGGACACTCAGTGCCTTGAAGCATCCCAGAGGCAAATTCATAATCAAAAATGTCTTTTTGGTATTGCACAGCAATGTGGTTTTGAATGGGTTTCCATTGTAGCAAATGTTGTGGTTTAACCCCAGGCAGCAGCCAAGCCCCAGGCAGCTGCTCACTCACCCTCACCAGCAGGACTGGTGGAGCATTGGAAGAGATTGGAAGAGTAAAAGCCAGAACATTTGTGGGTTGACATAAGTAAAATATAATAGGGAGAGCAAAAACCTTGGAAAAGCAAAGCAAAAGAAGGAATTAATTCACCCCTTCCCATGGGCAGGCAGGTGCTCAGCCATCCCCAGGGAAGCAGGGCTCCATCCCACAGAACAGTGACTGGAGAAGACAAATGGCATCACCCTGAAAATCCCCCCTTCCTCCTTCTCGCCCAGCTTTATGTGCTAGGCATAATGCCATAAATTGTGGAACAGCCCTTGGGTCAGCTGGGATCAGCTGTCCTGGCTGTGTCCCCTCCCAGCTCCTGGCTCCTGTCCCCTCCCCAGGCTCCCCTCTGGTGGAGGGGGGAGCACAAAACGCCCTGGCTCTGTGTAAACCCTGCTCAGCAACAACAAAACCATCTCTGCATTATCAACCCAGTGTTCTGCACAAACCCTAAACACAGCCCCAGAGCAGCCACTGTGAGGAAAATTAACTCTACCCCAGCCAAAACCAGCACATAAGTGCTAAGCCTTAGAGCAGGAAAGAAGTTAAAAAACTCCCTGTGGAAAAATATTTTTTTAATCCTCTAAATATTTTTTTAATCCTCTTTTCTTCTCATGGCTTCTGATTAAATAGATGAGGAGATGCTTTGGAAAAGCCAGGTTATATTAATGATTTTATGCCTCATTTCTGCCCCTAATAACGAAAATTTTCCCCTGAAATGTCTAAAGGCTGACTGTACAATGTGAACTTTGCTCAAATAAAAATCACAACAGGATTGCTGCTGGGGTCTGCAAAAGACCAATGAGGTTTCAGGGTGTAGAGCACAGCATTTTATGAAGAGAGCTTCTTCTCATCCCCATGAGGACCTGCAGCTGTAAGGGAACATGTAGACATCCCCCAAGGTAGTCCTTTGGGATTTCATGGTCTGACTCCTAGTGAGACAACAGAGTCCTTCTGCAGAGCAAAAGGCATGTGTGAGGTCAGTGTATAGAACAGGGAGTCTTTACTAATGCAGTAAGGTGAATAAATAGTTTGTGCCTTGCTTCATAGTGCAGAACTTCTCACAGCAAATCTTCCAACTCACTGCAGTCAGCTCCTGAGTTGTGGTCTTGTTTGCCTTGGAAGAATTGTTCCCAGCAATGGCTGTCTGCAGGCACACCCCACAGATGGTCCCACGTGGTGATGTAATTCTCTGACAGTGAGTTCTGCAACAGCTTGAGGGAATAATTCACCTTATTTAGCACTGGTCTCTGCTCCAGGTCTTCCAGTGTAGCACAAAACCACAGGAAATTCAAAAGCCAGACCAGATGCCAAAAGGAAGAGCAAAATGGGTTATTTCCTACTAAGCTTCACCTCAGCATTACTGCTGGGTGTGGGTGAGGGGAGCAGTGCCCTGTACAGAGCAATCTGTGCAGAGTCCTTGCCTGCAGGCAGGGGTGATGAGGGTCAAGCACTGTGGGGATTGCAGTACCCTGTGCTGTGGGAGCTCCCCTTGAGATTAAAGTGAAATACTGCACAGGACTGTCCAAATTAGGAACAGAAAGGGAAGCACAGGTAGCAGGTACTGCCTTTTAGACATTTGATGGGTGCTTCCTCACCTTTTAGACATTTGATGGGTTCTTCCACCCCTTTCCAGTGTATCTTGTCACAGGGTACTTTTAAAAGGAAGTGACAATTAGCTGTGGACACCACAATGTCTCCTGGCCATGCACTGGGACTCTTCACCTGTCTTATTCTGAATCCAGTTAAGAGATTCCAGTTTAGGCACTGACCATCTATATTTATGTATGACAAGAGTGGTCATAATTTTGGCCTCTGTGGAGTTGGCCCTTCATGACTTAAGAAGTAATGGGATTTTTAGCCTTTCATATCCTATACATGGTTTTAAAAATGAACTCATGTGGCATGTTGCTACAGCTGATTCACTACTGATTCACTACATCTTCTTGTCAAAGACATTTTCTTATCTTTTCTCTTCCTCTGTGGATAAAAGTTGTAAAGGACTGCTTGAAAGCTGAACTACAGTCTGCTCACCAAGTGGCAGCACATCTTTCTTCCAGCATCCTAGAAAAAAGCAGCAGAAAATCTCAGGCCAAGCATCATATGAGGTAAGAGAATCTATCTGACATAATTTCTTTCTTAGAAACTTTCAGTGTTGAAAGTCTTTAGACTTTGGCTTTTCACCAAAATCCACAATCCCTACCACAAAATTAGAAGATATCTAAAAAAGAGGTCCCTTTCCAGGAATGACACAAACAGAAATGAATGAACAGTGGGGAAAAAATCTCCCACTGTTCAGGGTAAATTAGACAGAATATTTCCCTTTTAAACTTATGGAGCGCTAGGAATTTGATCTTAAAGAAATTATTATTTTTCAATTAAAATTCTCAGACCTGAGTTCTGCTCTTCCCACTACTTATTTTCCTGAAGTCATATTTTTCATATTTTTGCTTGGTTTCTTTGATACTGAACAAGATTAAACCAGAAGTCTGAAGAGGAGAAAAAACTAAGACACTTATCTCTAAAGTCCTTTTCCCATTTCTGCATGTAGCAAATTTAGTAATTTACCAAAACTGCTGTAAATACAACATTTTTTACCCAGGCAAATTCTAGCAATGTTGACCATCATTCTGTCTGGCTGAATTCTACCATATTGTTTTAGGCCACCGAATACAAAAGAATCTGTTCCTGTAAAAAAACATGTTGCAGCTTCAGCTTACATTTCCAGCTCATTTGCTTGTGGCTTTCACAGAGAGAGCTGTTTTTCTATTCTTCGGTGAAGTTTATTATGCTGTGGGCAGAACATCAAAGGTGAGTGCTGGACTGAGCTATAGAGTGAGCCACAAGGGGCACACTGGTACACTAAAACAGTCTAGATTTTTCAAATGTTAAAGATAGGAAATACTTTACATCCTTTTTTTTCCCCTTTCTGGTGGATGTGCTGCTCAGTACACCCTGCCCATGTCTGGAGAGAGAGAGCTGCCAGTCCCCTTCAGGACAGGGACCCTGCATGGGGCCAGCAGCCCAGGATGGGACCTGCAGCAGCATCCTTGGGCTGGCAGCAGCAGCCAGGGTGGGCATGTCCTGAACTGCCATTGGAAGCAGGCTCACCTGAGCCTACCTTGGGGACAGATGTCAGCACACTGAGCTGTCAGAAGGGTGGAAAATCCCTCCAGGCTGATAGTGGCTATGGGTACTAGTAATGACATAAGAGTCCAAGGATTTGACCATCTTCTACAGCTATTAAGATTTTAACCTGCAGCCTGACAGTGATATTCTATAGCCCTTTGGTAATGGATGACAAGGATGTGGTGGGAAAATGATTATCACCAGAAGTTTACTGATGGCTGCCACCATGAGAACACAACCCCCCTTTATTCACTATGATATAAACCCAGCATGTTTGTGTATGTTTGATGAGAGGTGGTGTTTAAGGATCTCTTTTGACAGTGGGAGAGGTGAATTTAAACCCCTTAGGTGAATGGACAATAAAAAGAGCAGTCACTTAGGAAAGCTTTCATCACAGGAGGGTTATGTGAAAAGGTGCAAAGGAAAGGACTTCTTCTTAGACCTTGTTTTTGGTGAAATTCTTCCTCCTCTAGCTACAGGCTTTGTTTATGTGTGTTACCAGCACAATAGCATGAGCTAGAAGGTCACTTGTCTCCCTTTGGACTTACATGACATTATTGCTAAAGCCAGCAGCCTGGAAAATGGAAACCTTTCCAGGTCTGCCTCGCCTCCTGTTAAAGACAATCCAGGACGTTGTGCAGCCTCTCTGCTGAGAGTCATAACCCACAGATATACGGCATCCTGGGGTTACTTGCTACCCTTCAAGGGATATTTGAATAAAGAATACTTTCTGAGGGAAGCATGTTATTGTGAACCTCTGAAACACTGAAGTTTGTCCTCTCCACTTGCCCCTATATGCTCATACCTCTCTCAGAGAGCCATTTGTCTCATTGTCTGTTTTCCTCACCATCCTGGTGATTTCCAGGTAAAGAAAAACAAAGTGTAAATGTTCAAAAGGAACCTTATTAAAGACCAGCTGGATGCCCAGCTGATGTGAGCTGGCACAACTGAACAAACCAAGAGAGTTGCTCCACAGCAGCAGGAGAAGAGCTCCTCAGCTTCAGACCTCCTGGAAAATGGCACATATGCTCAGGGAAAAGGGGCACTTTAGAGTGGCAAATACTTCCCTCTGTCTGAAAAGCAAACCTCAGTCTCACTTCAGAAAAATGGCATTTAGATTGTAATTGAGAAAATTTGGTCACAACAATACAAGCACCTTCCAGTGATGATCATACAGCTGGAATTCTGTCAAAAAAAGACAATGTTTCCTCAGTGTCAAGAGAACATGTAAGTGTGAAGGCTTTATAGATGCTAAGGCCAGAGTAGGAAGCATTGCTTATCCTTAAAGAAACATAACACTTTGATAGGCTTTTTCAATCGCTTATGATTTCCCAGGTTTTAAACCAATTCTCCATGCTGGTTGCTTATTTTCTGCTGAACTGTTTGAGGAAGGTTTCTTCAAAAGTCATTAAATCCTTTCAAAAAAGAGTATCTGGGAAAAACTGCTTTACCTATAGTGAAAAAATAACCCTGTATCCATATTGGCAAGCAGCTGCATGTTAACAGGGAAAGGCAGGTACCTGACCACCTCTGAGATCCCTCACTCAACACACAGAGCTGTGGCATGTCCAGCAGCAGAGTGCAATTCCCTGATTACCTGAGTCCCACAGCCCTGCTCAAGTCATTTGGAGCATGAAATCCCTGTCCTGTGTCCTAACACAAGTGATGAGTCTGTTAAAGCCTGACAACAGGGGAGATTAAAACATGGCACAAGGACTGTGAGAAGAGGTAGGGATGGAACATCAGCAAGGCATATGGGACCCAAAACACTACACAGAGAATGAGACTGTGTTAAAAGAAAATAAAAGAGAGGGAGGAGGGGGGATGGCTGAACCAAGTGGGATGAGGAAGTGAGAGTGTGTGTGTTTGCATGCATGAGCATGCCTGTAAAGACAGCCCAGCCCTAACAGCAGCACAGAAGAACAGGTAATCAACTGGGGAGGAAAAAAGAGGCCAGGAAGTATCTAGGAGATAACATGGAAATTTCATTAATCTTTTTTCAGTTACTTCATACATATAATTAGTTTTGACAATTAGTTTTCAGATTGTCACTGCTGAAAAATGTTTTTGGAGTCTGAGGAGCAATACTGAAGGGTAAGGTAGAGCCTCCTCTGCTGACTTGAGCATCTTTATTGTATCTATTTATGGCTCCCAAAACTGTGTATAAGAGCATGACCTGATTTTACCTCTTATTCTCCCATTGCCTTGTGAATGACCAGGAGCCAGCACTGTTTGAACTGTTATTCATTTGTAGCAAATCAAGCAGCTCTGTTTATGCTAGGATATACAAGTTCCACCTTTTCCAAGAAATCTTAATTTACCTGCCTTGATTTTCAATGATCAGCTGGCCAATGAACTCTGCCTTTTGGTGATGGAGCCAGGACTGAGTGTGCAGGGAGGCTGTATCTCACAGGGGATCCCTGCCAAGGGGAAGAAGTCCCAGGCTGCATATCAGAGACAGCCTGTTGAGCACATAATGAGCTCCTCACCCACTGCTCTCTTTCCAGTGGTGGCAAAAAGAAATGCTGTTTAGGAAGACCATGTGAGGCTAGTTATGTCCTTTTCCCTAATAAGCAGCATTCATAACTGTATTAGGCATAGTAGAGGGTATGCTCCTGCTTTATCCTTTTAGCATAAAGTCACATTTATTTGTCTAATCCCTTTCTGAACATGCTAACACTGTCTGCCTCCACAAGCTCCTGTGTTGGCATGCTCCAGAGGTTCACCACTCACTGTGTCAGCAAATACTTTATTTCTTTTAAACCAATCTTTTGGTAGTTGCCTCAAGTGTCCCCTAGATCCCATACAAGGTCCTTGTAAACAACAGTTGCATGTTTGGTTTAACCAACATGTTCATCATTTGGTAAATTATCATTACCTCACTCCATTGTTTCCTTCACTCCTGAGTGGAGTCCCAGTGTTTTCAGTCTTCATTAGGGAGCAGCTTCAGCACCTCAGCTATTTTTATTGCCCTTTATAAGAATGCACCACAGGGCTTTTTGGAGTTTTGTTTCTTTGGTTTTTATGTAGCAGTAACATTACACTCTCTGTCCTGTTCCTAACAACTTTCTCATAAGTGCCAACATTTTGTTGGAGCTCATTTGCCATTGCATACTGAGCTTATGATTTCAGAGAACCATCAGTAATGGCTCAGAGGTCTTTTTCCTAATAACTCTCAGTTCCAGGTCTAATGTGGATAATTTTTTCCTAGATGCATTGCCCCAGATTTATCTATATTAAAGTTCATCTGCCACCTTTGAGCCAGCTCAGTTTGGTGATGTCTTCATGGCCTGCCCAGAACTTGTCTGTCTAAAAAGAATCAGCCCCAAACAATGCAATGACAGTGACTCCATGGTATGAGCTCATTCAGTTGTCCTTTTATATTAGTTGACCTGTTTAAGTTTTATAACTCCCTAGGAGAAAGAGCACCCTCCAAAACCTCCTTAAGGCTTGAAGGCTACATTCTATTTCTCTAACCTAGTGGAGCTACATGGATTTCAACTACAAATGATTTATAGAAGGCAATAAAGCCAATTGCGTCCTGCAGGGAGAAGAGTGAAGAATAGTGTCTGCAGCTACGTCTTACCATCACAAAATTTGCATTGTATTTGTGTCCTGGGATTGTTCTTGATAAATATGAAGTTTGTAATACAACCTTAACAACAGAAGTATGAAGTCATGTACAATGCTAAGTCGTTGCTGTGTCTCCTTATAGCAAAAAGATGAAAAAGCGAGCCTGGTTCTTTCAGCTGGATCACCATGGTTCCAGTGAGCACCCTGGCCGCAGCGCTGGGAGCGGTGTTGGCTCGGATGCGGCGGGCGCGGCGCTGCGGCTCCATCTGCCGGCAGCGGCTCCCTCCCTGCGGGGGCTCCTCTCGGCCAAACAGGAAACGCAGCATGGATCTCTTCTCTGCTATCCTTTCAGCCAGACTGTAACTTGAGGATAAGGTAGAAGCTTTTCATCCTAGGAGCCTTATGTGACATTGTACCTCATATACCGTGCCCAGCATTGCTGACCCTAAGCCATTCACAAGCTATAAATCAAGTCCTCCAAAATAATGAGATTCTACAAGTGCTGGATTTTCATCTTGAAATCTTCACACTTTCTAAGCCTGCCATGGCCACAAAGGCTATTTGTCCCTTAAGAGCAGCAGCAACAGATCCCAGCAGCAATTCACCCTAGCAGCAGGATCCTCAGTAGAAATAGCAAATGACACAAGGCCAAGGAATTCATAATTCCATTTGTTTCAAAGGTCAGCTCTATTTAGTGCTGAGGGGAAATCCTGCTCCTACTTCTGTTAGTGAAATTTCTCACTGGCAACTAGACCTCAAAAGAAGTTGCATTTATATAACTAAAAGAACAATTTGGCTTCTTGTTCACCATTAAATTTCTCTCTGAGGTAACTCTTTTTCTAAGAACATCTGCTCCAGCTAAGACTCAGGCTTTTTGTTTAAAAATGTCATTATTTCTATTTTAATTTTTATTAATTTATTTTATTGATTTTTATTTTAGGTCGGGGGTTGGATCTTGGACTTAGCCCAGGAATGGCTGTCCCTGCTGTGGGTAGGTCAGGTGTATCTCAGATTATTCTGTACAAATCCTCATCCTTTCAGTCCTGCAGCTCATTCTAGGTCCATGGTGATTGCAGCCAAGGAATGAAGGTAGAAGAAAACTATTCCTGCCCTTTTCTCAGGTCCTAGAGCTGGTAACAAGTTGGAAAACGGACCTGCAAACAACTCTCTTTCTCCTCTGCTCCTGAATTTTGAGTTAAAGTATCTGGTGATGATTCATCTTGCCTCCTATTCCAACAACTCAAAGCTCTAAGCTGGCCCTACAGGTTCCCCAGGGCTTTAGATCCCAGGCCAAGGTATTAACAGTTTGAAATACAGGTATATTCAGGAGCCAAGTGCTGGATTTGATGCCAGACTTTATACAGGAAGCAATTGTAGCCAAGTACTGAGCTCTCAGGCACCTTTTCTGCCCAGTAGGCCTCCCCATTTCCCCTTTTGCCATAACTTTGTATTTTATCTTGGTGGAAACACCTCAAGACTGTCTATGCTCTATGCCCATGAGTGCTACTGAAGAGTGAATCATACTCCAATACACCACATTAGTTTTCTGAGTTGCCCAGCCCATCTAGATTGTGCTGCAGCTCTCTTTTTGCTTTCCAAAAATGGGCAAGAGGCAGGGAAAAGGGAAGATGCTGTTTGAGATCTCACAGAGGCATAGGGATGCAACCTAGCTGGGGTTTTCTTCTGGACTCAGGACTCTGGAAATACTTCCAGGCCATGAAGTGTGGGGAATAAGACTGTGATATCATTAATTACATTATTAAGTTATGCTAAAGTATGTTTTGCACTTTCAAAATAATAATGAAAAAACAAAAGGCGGTGATCCCTGTATGGGACAAAACTTGAGTTAGCAAATCTTCCAGCAAATCTTCCACACTTCTATTTTATATGGAAATAAAACACTTTTTGCCTCATTAGTTTGTTTGGTAAAGCTTATTGAACACAAACCACTTGTAACAAAGTGATGTCAAAAGCCAATGACTGGTGGGCACTGCAAGCAGAGCTGCTCAAGGAGGCAATCAGATCACTGGGAAATGCCATCACCTCTGCACAGGGGTAGGAGGTCCCAGCTCTGCAGCAGGAGGAGTGCAGAACCTTTAACATCTCTTCCAAAGCCAAACTATTCTATGATGGTTTTCAAGTCATGCAGAGCTTTTCTCAGGTGTTTTCTCTCATGTTTCTTGTGTCACAGCACTGGTTCAATGACAGAAATCACACCTTGCTGAGGCAACCAGGAAAAGGTGTTTGGATGAGATTAATATCTGCAGTAATTATTTTAAGATTATTATTAATGTTGCAACCATAATCAAACCCTGTATGGATCCATTGGGTTCAGTCCTTGCTTAAGAGCCCCTCTGTAGCCAGGCACAGTAACTCTGGACATAAGTGTATGAATTTAGTGTCCACAATCTCCAGAATCTTTACAGACATTTGCAATTATCCCATGGCAAGAAAGATGTTAAAACCACACCTAGGCATAACCCAGTTTGATCACTGTGTTCCCCTGAAAGGTAACGTGACAGGTTAGCTGCCAAAACCTAGCTCAGGTTTCTGAACTGAAGGGTGCTGTGTCCTGGCAGGCTCAAGGCAGGTAGTGTTCTGCTAGTACCAAGAATTTAAGGCTTAAACATATCATATAGCAGGAAGCATCAGAAACCTACAGATTCCTGAGGACCTTTATCCTCTCTTAAGATGCAGAGAGTAGATCAACACCTCAAAGAGGAACTCCATGTCTATTTAAAATTGGATAACCAAAATTTGTTACAACACCCGGAAACTATGATATTTGATCTAGGAATGCTGATTTGGCATTTTAAACCTCCCTTTGACTCATAATCCTCCACAAACAGTCATTGTACCTTTTATCTTAATGTTTTGCCAGAGTAACACCACCATGACAGAGACAGGAGTGAGGTCAGGTCACACAAAACCCACGCCACCCCGCTTCCTTCCAGCCCACAGTGGGCACCAGTAGAGGCTGCTGGGCAAGGCACCAAGAAACTCTCCCTTGAGAACCAAGTTTCCTCTTCCTGCTCCACAGATCTCCTGAGAAAGGCCAAGCAAGTTGCTCTTCAGTGTCTCTGCGTGCAGGTTTCCACCTGAGAAATGAGAACAGCACTTTTCTTCCTTACAGGAGCAGCTTGAGGATAAATATGGTAAATTCTGAGCAGGTCAGGTTATAAGGGTGTTTAGATAAACACCAAAATTGAGCAAAAGAAGGTGGGAGAAAAGAGAACAATCATGCTAAATTCAGCTTTGTAAAAAAAAAAAAAAATTAAATACTTTCCATTTCTGTTTACTAATTTTAGTACATAAGACTTGCTTTTTCCTCTGTTTTTTTTTTTTTTCTTTCTTTCTTTCTGGTTTTCTTTATGTCTCAACAAAGACTACTGTGTCATGATCAATTGTACAAATACAGCTAAGAAAGAAAGACAACATGCTCTCACTTTCAAGTTTTTCTTTTTGTAAGACTGGAAAGAGCAATGTTCTATTTGCATCTCAGTCTGAGAACTAATGGTTCACTGTTATCTTTGGACAAAAACCTGGGAAACCTTTCTGTGCAACTTGGGCAGCCTGGCAGAGGAGCACGACATGCATCAGGATGCTTTTGTTCAAAGACCAATTTCACAGTGTCTAGATAAAAATGGAACAAACAAGTTTTTAGAGTTTTAAGCTCTCTTATTTTTTGAAATTCAGAGGGTGAAATTATAAATGTCAAAATTCTTTAAAGTTATAAAGCAAATGCAAATCTACAACAATCAGAGGAAGTTGTTTGAGTCAGCATTGTCATCTGGTTTTGGAAGTGAAAGAGACAACACAGGTCTGGTGATTATCCAGTGGTTTTTCTTTAATTTTTATGAAGGGCACAGGTTTGTGTAGTCACTGGTTCTGCCACTATCTTTTAAAAGCTGTGCTTTACAGCTGTGTTTTAAGGAAACACTTCCCAGTAGCACAGCTTTACTCACATCAGGAATTACAACCAATATATGCAGCCACAGAAAGCATGAGAATCTGAACAGACTGATCCCGTGCAGATCAATAATCCTGCAGGACCTGTGCCACTCTGGATTATTTCCAGACATCTAGCAAGGCAGAAGCAGAGTCAGGACTTCAGTAACACCCATGCTGTGCATATTTTCTGCCAAAATTCTAACAAAATTTTAGCTTTCTAACATGTGCACTTTCACTTCTCTTTAGAAAGAGAGTAACTGCAATAACTGTTGCTTATCTCTGCACCCTTTGAAGGAAAGTCTGCTTTGAGGCTCCTTCTCCTTATTTACCAGCAGCTACCACACAGTGCTATCCAAAACACCATGAAATATTTTCTAAGAATAGGGACCTGCATGGTACCTTAGATAGTGCTGCACTGCAGCTTCACATCAAAAAGAGATGTTTGATGAAAACACAGGCATCAGGGGTCTTGTTCCTTTCACCTTAAATGAATTGAGATAAATAATCTCCCTCTCTCCCCCACACATGCCTTCCATTCTTTGATGAAGTCTAAGCTTGCATCCTTGAAGGTCATAGGCTTGGAGGAATTTTCTTACATGGAAGAAAGATTTTTTAGAACCAGCTTGCACATTTTCCCTGGAATACCTATCACAAGGATTACATATTACACCCATATCAGTATTTGCAGTATTTGCACACACCCAGCACGCACATACCATTCCTAAGTCACACCTACTTTTTAGCTCCCCGTATAAAGCAATAAAAAATTAACTACTGACTTTTTTCTTTTTCTTTTTGAAAGAACTGCTTATTCCAGTTTGACTGTTCATAGATCTTTCTCAAAGTACAGCAAAACTCTGTCCTTTCTAACACAAAAATTCTATTCTTTCAGTCCATTTTAGCTGTGAAAGCTGTTCTTCATTACTGTAGTTTTTACCTTTATCTCTTCTCTGTCCTTTGTTTGTCTTTGATACTTAAGAGGGAAAGTTCAGTCTTTCCTCACTATGCAAACATTTCCCATGCTACACTAACCACACTGCTATCTGGGCTTCCACAAGTAGATTAAGAGGCTTGAATAGCACTCACCAATCAAGGGTTTTACACCTCAGGTTTGAACTTGGATATAAATGCCAACCAAGCTTGGACAGCTCTTTAATTGACTCCATGTGAAGGATTCATACCCTGTAGGTTTAAATATGCAAAACATTTAAGATCTGCCCTCCATGATCTCAGCTGGCTGCAGAGACTGCAGCTGTGACATGCACAGTCTGTGGTGTGCAGGGCACAGAGAGGGTGCAGGGCACAGGAGAAACCAAAGGGAGGATCAGCATCTGTCTGAAACACTGTAATGTTGAAATGTTGACTTTACTCTTCGCACCAATATCCACACAGTGTCACATGGCAATGTAGCTGTGACACAAATTAAATGTATGTGAAACCACCCCAATGAAACTGTGCCTTCTCATGAAATCTTAGCCTCAATTTTGTATGCATCAGGTGAGTCAAAGTACCAAGGTAGTTTTTTTGATACTTTCCAAATACAAAATTAATAACCAGACTACTGCCATAAATATATTAAGTACCTTTAATGCTGCTTAGCATAAGTCTTTGTTATACACTTTCATCCATATACTCCAGTGTAAATGTATTTTGTACAACACAAAATATTTTTAAAAGTATATGACTCTAGATAAAATGTTCACAAAAATTTTCAATGCAATGACAGAATTGGGGGAAAAAATCAGGCAGAGTACAAAATCTTAGAAAACAGATAAATGACAACATCCCATTGTAGTAATTCAGGATGACCAAGTGGTTCCATAGTCAGAAGGGTGCCACTCACTGCAGTGCCACCCACAAGAACCTGCCCTGGATCAGCAGGGCACTGCTGAGAGTGGCTGCCCCCCAGAGATCCTTGTACCTGACAAGTCTGAGAAAGTAGCCTCCCTGGCAGACACCCTTGCTGGCTCAAAGAGAGTGAGTAGGCCTGGGAATGAAGGAAATCCTGTCTTCCCATATGCAACCACTGCTGGTCTCTGCAGAATAATCAGGTGCACTGGCAAGACGTAGTGAACAAGATGCTTTACAAATGACAGGGAACCTTTATTGTCCCAGCTTATCTTTTTGGCACTATTCACAAAAGCAAAAATTATTTACTAGCAAAATAACAAAATGTTTCACCATGTGCAAAACAACATGAATGTCAGGGAGCAGAGCACAATGCTATAGTTTAGTTTTGCTAAGTCATTTTCTGTATTTAATATTGCATGTCATCACACACCAGGATATTCAAGAGAGGCTCAATTAAACATCATTTGTGTGAAAAGCAAACTCCACAGTGGGTGGACCGCTTTGCATCCCACTGCTTTCAGCAAGATGTTGTACAGGCATTTGTCCAAATGAGAACACCTTTACAACACTGCAGCTTTAGAATGCAACAAATAACACACTGCAAGAATTGAGGTCAGACATTATTCACTATTTGGTAACATTCCATTCAAATGATACTGACTCACATAATACCTAACAAATGCAGCACTTGAAGTAGCAAGAACAAAGCTGTACTCCGACAAAGTTAAACAGTGCAAAAATTCCTGTTAAACAAAAATATACCATGTATATACACACACAACACAAATGCACTGTTTTGTTTTGTAGTATAAATAGATCTGATTGAGCTGAATTCCTAAAACTAATAAACAACTGATTGAAAGTCCCAGTTTTCATCTAGCATGGAACACAGTAAGCTTTAAGGCTCAGGTGACCCTAACCAGACACAGCTATAAGAGAATATAAAAAGATTTCACTGGATGGTTTTAAAAAATATTTTCTCTGTACATCAAAGTTAATAACATATATATACTGAGTTGGAATTTCAGAGTCAGCTTGGGCTCTGATCATGCAAAGGGCAGCACACAGAACACCCATGGCTCTACCAGGAGCCCCAAGGCTCTGCCTGTGTGGAGTGCACGGTAACGAAGCGCTTAATCCCAGGGCTTAACAAGGGGCAGCTTTTCAGCTGCCGGTGCAGTTAACATCTTGGCTTGGTTTCCAGTTCTTCCTCTTCTGGTGTAGCACTGGAGTTCTGTTGTCTGCTAATGACATGTCTCTTTGTCCCTAAACTCTCTAATACCTTACAATGAGTACACAGTAAAAGTAATTATCAGAAAGGGAAGAGATGGAAACTTTTTTTTTTTGTTGAAGAAATCCTGATTAGGGGTTACTTGCATTTAAATCAGATTTTAAGCAGGAAAAAAAAAAGTCTTTTTAGAATTAAATTTCAGTAAAACAGACAAGTAGCACTTAATTTGATCTGAAGTGGAACATGTGGGCATTAACCACTCTTCAGCTATTATTTAGCCTCCATCTCCTTAATGCCAGGGCTGTGCTGCAACCATAACAAATAGCTGTTGCAAAGGCAAAAATCTAGAGGAGGAGCAGAGAAAAAAAAAAACAAGAAAAAATCAATCACACATTGTTCTACAATATTTTTATGTTCTAAAGTAATACAGGAACACAAGTGATTCAAAAGTGATTACCTCCCCCAATCAAAATGCTTAATAAGGTAGGAGAGGTTTGGGATCCTCTGAAGTCTTCTCAGGAACTTCTTTGTAAAAATCCCATTTTACTACTACCTCATTTTACTACTTTTCACTTGCTTGAGCAGACATTTAGAAATAGAATAAGAAACGTGATTTCTGCATAAGTTATGGTGAAAGCAATTATGTGTACGTACACTGTGTATTTCAGTTCTCTTATCTAGGCTGATCAAACATCAATCTCAGATGTTTCCAACTGAATGCTTTTACCCCAGCAAACATCAAAGCAGAAATCCCTCTAAAGAGCAGAACTCTTTTACTAGCACAAAACCAGAAACAACTCCCATCTGGCCTCCTTGACCAGATACCCAGCCATTAGAACAACTTCCTAGGCAGTGCCAGGGAAGTTGCTCCTGCTCCAGAACTGAACTGGACAGATTTGAACTGAAGGTCATGCCACATTGAAAGTGAATATGTAATGTACACTCAACAGAAGATATGAGAAACCAAATTTCTGAGAAAACATTTCTCATATTGTCCAGTGATAACAATGAATTCTGTTTCTTTTAATATACCAATTCAGTCATCCTTTACATACAAGTGTTAATTTGACTAACTAAAGTTTTGAATAAATGCGACACCATAGAACCATCACCTGTTAAAATGAACATATATGTATTTCTATGCACGGTATATAAATGTCAACTTAAAAGACAGAACGTTAGCAATCTTTTTTCTATTTGTCATGTGGCTGACAACACTGTTTTAATTAAATATTTCAAAGATTCAAAATCTTTTTCTGTATGTTTTGACTTCCTAAATATTGACTTCTGCAAAAAATGCAAAGACTACATTTATCTCATTCACTGTTTTCCAGCTATTCTTAATTAAGATACTCAGGCAAGTTACAAAAGAATCTTCTCCTCCTCTATCTTGACAGGGATTTGAAGGGCTTGAACAACTGAATTCTCCCTTAAAAAAATTAGTATGGAAGCAGGGAATGGTTTCTTGGAGTGCCCAGTATTCTGTCAGACAAAATGAGTGCAGAAACCATATATTCAGTGGGATCTGAACACACTAAACTAGGACTGAAGAGGTACACTTAGGGGTAGAATTTAAGATACTTGCTTAGTATAAAGATCTCCCTTAGCTTAGGCACAGCTGGAACACCACTGCTGTCCTTGTGCCACATGGTCACCCAGGGATCAGATGTGTTACAGGCAGGGAGGGGGGTGACGTGAGGAACTCTGACACTGGGACACTGACACACCCAATTCACCTCCTCAGGGCCTGCCTTGCCAAAGCTAAAGGCTTTTCCTTTCTATTCTGCTCTTGCAGAGAGTGTGAACCTCACACCTTCAGTTCATCTGTTTTTATCTAAAGATGAACTCAAAGTGCTTACTGTGCTAAAGTTATGGTGCACAGTTTTAAGGACAAGGTTTAGAGGGTTTAGAAGCTTAATAAATATATACAGTTCCCTGGTATGAAAGTCTCTGGATAAAAAATTAAGAGCAGTGGTTTCAGTTCTGTAAGTTAAGCCTGACACACCTCTACTCATCCCTGAAGAGTCCAGCCAGGATAAAACTAAATCCTGATATATTTTCTGATTCAGCTATGGACACCCACATCACTAAACACATTGATTCAGTGATGATGCAACTACAGTGAGAAAAATGTATTCTGGGCTTAGGCTACCAAGAAAAGCTCTCTAATGATTGCAGTAAGAGACACCAGGACCCTGATGTAGTAGGCACATATGGGAGATTCACAAAGATCTAGTCCATTTTTTTTTATCTCCATGGCATGGTCAGCACTATCTAAATGGTATAAAAAAAGCAATTTTGAGCACAGGTGTAAATTTCATACCTGATCCTCTGATAAAGGCTCAGTTGTTCTTTTTCTTCTAATAACCAAAACTGTTTTTACAAAATACCTTGTCTAAAAATTATAAGCTGTAGTGATCATATATTTAAAACACTACAGTGAAGAGTATGAACCCTACACTATACTGAAGAGTAAGCAGCTATCCATAACCATTAGCTTATACCAATATTTTTGCATATTTCTTGTTAGACACTACTTGCTGCTGTCAAAGGCAATTCTTTCTCTCACAGCTCCTCTTTCAATTCCAGTTTGCTGTTAAATTCCCAAGCTGAATGGCTGGCTACAAGTGCTTGCTACATACATGTGCTGCCCTGGTACAAACACACAGAACACATACCGAGGCTGCTATGCTTATGTTATATTCACGACCACTCAGAATCGTCTCTTGTGTGGTGGAGTTGAATTTGCGGGGAAGGTAATGCAGAGATGTCGTTGCTGCTTGCAGTAGGAATGCTCCAAAATAAAAGACAAAAGTAGCCCCATGGAAAATAAAATCCTAAAAAGCAAATAACAGAATCAGTCTGAGCTCAAATACATGTCTAATTCTTCTCATCTCAATACAAATGAAAACACTGAAACATGAAAAAAGAACTGATAACACTAACTTGAGATAAGCAGTGTTAACCTGGACATGTTTTCACAGCTTCTTGTAATTATAAGCAACTCACTAACATTATTAGTGATAAAGGGCTCTCCTTCTCCCCAAATCTTATATTCTTTCAAATTAAGAGGCACCTGCTCATCTTTATATACACATGCTGACATTTTAGACCACCTTAAAGTTTGTGGAGTTTACAGAAATCTCCCTTCAGACAGATAAAAAATAAGACATACACAGGCCAACTTGGTCACAATTCAAGCAGTACAATACAGTCTTGCAATCCCATAAGACCCTTCTCAGCTATAATCAAAGCTTCAAAGATCTTCCTTCCATGCTTAAATTTTGCTTCTCTAAATGCCCAGAAACAACTCAGCTTTAACACAACTAAAATGTCCAATGTCCCAATGCAATGAAATTCAAGAATTGAGGTATTTCCACAACTCTCTCTGACTTGGCTCTACCCAATAGTAAGCAACCTGACAGTTCCTTGTGATATTGTGGAATAAAATGTCTAAGACTTGTGCAGACAGGTTTTAGGATTTACTTCAAATATGCTTCTCTCCTGGCCTTCTCCAGGAAACTCCCTCCTCTGTGATGAATGCTAACTGAATGTAAGGTTTAAACACCTAACTTCCATTTCTGGGTTTCATTACTGACACACATAAAAAAGGTCTGGTGCCTTTGCAGGCCCTAGTTCAGAGCCCAGTGTTCCAGCAGCAAGATGTAAGGCATGTTCCAGTACAGTTTAAAATGTCTAAAGTATTCTTCCAACATCTCCTTCTGTTATTCAGTCTGAAAAGCTGACATTTGCACTGCACTCAATTTTTGATCCATACAACATGTACTTTGTGCCTATACCTGTGAAGGTCTGCAAAAGCCACAGAGACAATATTTAAAATATATGCAAGTATATGTATGCTTTATGATACATGTGATATGCAGTCTAACTCCAGTACTAATGAGTTCTTGATGAACTTTAGCTTCACTTGAGTGCAATAGACTATCAGTATGCCTGGAGTGAGAAGCCAGGATATTTTGTGTGTGTCCAGCAGACAGCACTTTTCTACACTAGAAATTACTGTGAGACATCCTCACCTGCTGCCTGCCTGAGAGCAGGGAGAATGTGCTGCACTACCCTGTCCAGAGAAATGCATTTTCTCCAGAGATGGGAGATTTCCTTTTAATTGAAAGAATCTTCTTTTCAAACTCATTACTTGTTCTGTATTTGATTGCAGCTAAAGCTACTTCAAGCACACCCTAGTCAGTTTTGATTAGTAATGACATAAGCTGCTACTACAGTTCCCCATTCCACTCAGATCAGGAATGACTGCATACAGGAGAGATATTTTTCAGGAGAGACTCTTTCATCTCCTTCATTCTCCTGCCTAACCCTCTAATTTCCTTCTCCTGGCAGCAATTATAGTGAAGCTCTGTAGCATCAGTAAGGTTTCACATTTACACGGTTATGGTTTCTGTGACTAAAACCCCTAAGACCTTATGAGGGACCTTTTTATGGGTTTTAGTAATTGTTATCATAGTGCCTAACTCCCACACTTGTATAATCATTGAAACCTCAAACAAAGTGCATGCAGAACACTATCAGAGCAGCATGATAATTTAGTTCACATCTAATTTTGTAAATGATTGTGAGCTATGAGTCAGGCTGTAAAGGGCAGTACTTGTCATACCATCTGGTTTAATACACTGATGTACTGAGCAATGCAGCTCCATAAGGTCCATCTTTTCCAGTGTGTACCATCTTATTTTTTAAAATATCTCTATTAGTATAAGCAGATATACTTACAATGTAAGGTATTACTAAATCCTGGACTGCATTTATAGTAACAAAAATAGTTTTACTACTTCCAGTAACTAATTACTTATTTGCAACAGAAGGTAAAAAAACCCCAACTTGTCACAGACACAAACTAAAGAGTTTAGTGTCAACAAGTTACAAAACATTTGGGTACCTGAAAATAGTGGTAAAGTGTCTTATTTTTGTTGACAGGTGGAAGGGGCTGGGTTTCAGCTGCCAAGTTAGAGATAAAATTATTCCCTCTGCATTCCCTCTGACTGAGTTCTGTCAGCTTTTTTTAAAGTCACAGACGTAGTTTGTATATAAGTCATGTATACATTTCCTGATATAGAAAATTTTCTAGCAAATTATTAAATACAAGGGACAAAATTAACTTTACAACAAACTGCCAGCATCAAGTAGCCAATACGTAACACACACAATTGTTATAAGTTGAAATTTGTATAGGATTTTCAGTCTAAGGCTTTGTCCTTACCCAGCAACTCTTAAATAGATGCACGACTGCAAACTGGCAAACAGTTTCAATGAAACCCAGGACACTATTAATTTACTTTAGTTATGCTCAAGGGCTTTGTTGCATCATAATTCGTGAGGATGTTGCAGCATAAATCCCTGTAAAGGTCTCTGTGATTGTAACTGATTATTAGCCTAATTACTGCCTGTATTGTGCTGGAAAGCTGATGCTGTATGTATGTTTATTCACTATCAAAATGCTACAGTTTGTTTTCTAATAGAATCCAGTCTGTTAGCACTGATGTGCTTTGATTTATCAGAGCTCCAAACTCATAAGCTTTATGATTTGCTTTAAAGAACTTTTCTTTTAAGGGCCTATCCATAAATTACCTGAACAGATAAATATCCACATTGGAATTGCATACTGAAGCATGCAATTCCAGGTATGACCAAGGGAAATGTCAATAGGAAAACTAAGCTCCCCAGGAGCAAAGTGAAGCTGATCAGCAGTTACAGGCAGACATACTTCAATGGTTTAGAAGTTGCAATCCTTTTGGAAGAATATTTTTTGAAAATTAAAAATTCCGATCACAGTTATGCCACTTCTTACTATTCACTTCCAGTAATATAAGAGAGTGCAATATAATCTCATGCTTAACTACTTGAGTATTAAAAACTCAAAGTAAAACACAGTTAACAGTCACAAAGGAGCATGTAAATTAACAGTCAATAACCTGAGGCATCCATGTTGTTGGCAAAAACTAATACAAAAAACTTCCCTTTTTTAAGAGGAAGTTATAGTCTGAGAACTACTGGCACAAACCATGACAATAAATTACAGCAAGATTCAGGCTCGTTTTCAAAATTCTCAAAATTCTCTGTCTTCAAAATCTCAGCAAAGAATACTTATATCTGTAGTCTCACCAAGGTCCCTCTAAGAAAGATGAAGACATTAAGTCTCCTAATAAGATGTTATGATAAATCATAGCGCAAGTTATGATGTCTTTTACCACCTAAGGTCCAATAGCCACTCACCATTGCTACCTTAGCTTTGAGGAATTGACCCAAAAGTCACCAGTAGACTTTCTTAGGAACTGGAGGGGACCTTCTGGGTGCAGAAGTCCAGTCTGTGCTATCTCAGACAACCACATCACATAGTATATTCACAAATGCATCCTTTCCTTTATAATATTTGATATATCTTTCTACATCCCATTATTCACAAGGTGTTACTACCACTTCTCAAATAATCAGAAAGTATTTTCTGATTTCCAGTGTACAATAATTCCTGGCCATTTAAACCAATTTCTTGTCATGCAATGTTAAGTTATTCCTCTTCCTGCTGGTCATACATTTTATGTGCTCAGAGAGGACAAGTGTACTCCTTCAAACAGTTTCAAAAGCTCCTTCAGCCTCCATCATAAAAGTTTCCTCTGCCACCTCTGTAACCCTATTCTTTCTTTTCCTGGTTTTGAATTCCTGTTTGAAAAACTCTGTGCTGAAGCAGAAAGGCAAGTGTTAAGACTTAGGATCAACAATTCTCATTAAATAATTTTCAGTTTATAAAACAAATGGAATCCTTAAATAAAGAAAAGATCTCACCGCCTGGTTCCAGTTGACAGCAATTCTATTTGCATAACCAAAGAGGAACACAGAGAGGAACACAATGGAGAGGCACCATGCTGTCACTGCCACAAACATCACCCATCCCTGCAGCAGTGGCAGTGGAATCTGGGTAGAGGCGACCAAAATCCAGACTATTGTTCCAAACACCTGCAAGGAAAGGAATACAGAGAATAAACTGGATAACTTTTACTCAGTCCTTTCTGCCTAAGAACTGATATCACACTTTACATGTCATCAGATGACTCTTAGGAACCAAGAGGAAACACTTCAAAAGTACTCAGAGATACCAAGTTCTCCTCTCAGAAATGATAGACACTAAGTGGTGAAAAGACAAAGCTACTCTGAAATTCCAAAATGCTCTTAAAATAGTCTTGAAAATGAGATTTACAAACCCAGGTGACTTGTGTGCTGCTGCTGCTGAAAATTTTACCCTCACTGTAAGTTTGAGCAATATATAAGAAGTGTGAAAACACAGTTCACACATACCACACATCTCTCTATATATACACAAATTAGCACAAAAAGGATGTACTTCTACTACTCTGAATTCAATCTCATACTGTTTTGCTTTGTAGTCCTAATCAGATGAGATACAGAAAGGACATAAAAAGACACTCATTTTTTCAATGTATTTGTAATACTAAGCTAAAAGAGGACACAAAGTACTAAAGCAAAAGAAAAAACTACAATACAGAATAAGATGAGTTGTAAACTATGCTGTAAAAACTAGAAAAATATAGAGCTTTCCAGACTCATCATAACTTGAAGAAGAATTCAGCAGTGCCAATTTTCATTTCAGCATACTCCTCACAGCAAATGAGTGTAGGGATGCTGTGCTAGGGATGGCCTGATGGAGAATTTACATACTCTAAGGCTTCCCTTAATCAACTCTTGGCCTAAGGAATGCTACTATTTCTTCCTGAAAATCCTGCCTCTTAATAAAAAAGGATAAATAGATGACAATTATGCTTCACTCCACGTATGTTTGTTTATTACAGAACCTTTCTGAACTTCTGAATCCAACCTGTTGAATAGTGTCAACTAAAATCTATTTCCAAGCACAAGTTACTGCTTTCCTGTTTAAATTCTACAGATTTACAAACCAGGAAGTCAGAGGTTACATTTTCAGATTCAGAGAGCTCTCTTTTGTATCACGGTTGGATAAGAGATATCTTTCAAAAGATGCCTGCTATAAAATTAGCTGGTTCCTCTCTGGCGTTACACTGCAGCAGCACATATGTAAAGATGCATTGCTAATCTCAGTTCAAAGCTCCCATGGGTTTATGTACTACTGTTCAAGTTGTTCTCTAGGGTTCCCTTTTTAACTGTGTAGAACCAAACTTCCTCTAGTTTCACAAGACTGCAGGTGCAAGTCTGTTACTTGGTGACCAGAGAGTGATGGGCAGTGAGGAAGCAAAAGGGATAGCAGAAAGTGTCTGTTAAACAAAAAACAGAGACACATGAAATGTTTTCAGTATTTTGAATGTGCAAACTTGCAGGGTTCCTTAAAAATACATTTAGAACTGTATTAGAGAGACTGCTAATCTCAGCAGCCACTGCTGTGCTGTTTCCTGACACGACACCTGTCCACTACAGCCCGGCTGTCAGATGCACAACTGGTTGGCCAACCGAATTAACCTTTTGTCCCTGCTGCCTCCTGGCCTGATTTAGTGCCCGGACTTGTTTCGAGTTTCGACTTGTTCCTTGCTCAGGTACAATCTTACAGCTTGTGAGGTGGGATACAGCTCACAGGCTGCGACCCAAGCAGTATTCTGCTCTGATCATAAGACAAAAATTAAATTAATAAAGTCAGATGAGTTATACTAAGCCTTTTTGGTTTTTATCTCCCACTAATCAGTGGCACTACAGAGCGTGATATCCAACCTCAGCTCAAAGGTCCTCAGCCCTGCGTACACCAGCGAGGTCTAACACACACATGACATTGAACACACTTGTAGGAGTCTGTAGAGGACGCGAAACACGTGCAGACACAGCCCGGTATAACTCTCCGTGGTGTCTTTTTGGGCCGGGGGGAGAGCGCGGCTCAAAGCCCTCGGCAGCTCCAGCAGCCCGCGACCCCATCAGTGTGCGGGGCCGCGGAGCCCGGCTCGAGGGGCCGCAGCCGCAGAGCCCCGGCCCAGCCCCGGCCCGGCCGCGGCCCCACACCTGCCCCGCTCACAAAATGGCAGGTGAGCACACGGGCAGGCCCGCGGCCGCTCCCACCCGGCCCCTCGCACTCACGATCTCCAGGAAGATGACGGCTCCCGAGAAGGTGCGCAGGATCTCCAGGCCGGAGGGCAGCGTGACCCGCGGAGGCGGGAAGTAGGGAGCGGGGTTGGGAGGCGGCGGCATGGACGAGGCTCCCCTGGGTAACATGTTGCTGCGGCGGCGGCGGCTGTGCCCAGCGCGGCCAGGTGGGCGAGCGGGGAGCGCTGAGGGCGGGCGCAGGTGCGGGCGGGCCGGGCCGCGCCTCCCCTGCCCGGCCCGGCGCCGGCACCGCCCCGCAGCCGCCGCGCCTCGCCCGGGGCCGGGCACCGGGGCTGGGAGCGGGGCTGGGAGCGGGCCGGCTCCGGCCGCTGCCTCTCGGCTTCGCCAGGAGCGCGGCGCTCCGCATTCACGAGTCCTGAATCAGGCCGGCCGGACTCGGGGCGTGATTTCCTAATGCCGGTTTGCAAAAGGTTGTTATTTACCTTCTGGTTACGGATATTTGGGCTTGGAAGTTGCGTGGTTGCACTTTTTGTGTTTATTAAAGGAGCCTACTATGTTATCCATTCAAAATATTGAAAACGTTTCATTTGTATCTTCTTTTTGTTCAGTCTGGCTCAGCTGTGTACCACTGCTTAAAAGTAGTAGAAAATGTTTGTAAAAGTTTGGGGTAGAGAAAGGTACACATTCACCAGACAATTTATAATCAATTTCTTTTCTTTTGCTTCTTTGTATAAGCATCTTCTCCAGATGAAGGATATGTCATCCAGCAACGTTACACATATTTCTCCCGTCGTGACTTAGGCTGAGCTGTCCTGCCTCTGGAATGAGCAAGACTGAGTTTCACCCAGAGTTTATCCCCCACAGGTACAGCTGCGACTTTAGAGATAGTTTCATGCAAGTGTGTGTATCTGTTCTGGAAGTTGAACTAGCTTGGGCATGAAGATTATATTCCTTTATTTTTGGATGCATGATGTGTCTCAGATATGTTTTTATGATGACAAGAAATGCCACATCCTGAGATGCCTGTTATCCCCACCCCAATCCAAGCCCTGGGTAGAGAGCAGTTGGCTCCATAAAACAGGACTCATCTGTGTTTCTGACATACCATTCTGTACATAAATAGGATTGTGATGTTTTCAATATGCATTAATAACTGCTTGGCTTTGAAATCATGGCTTCTAAAGGAGGAACAAGCAAAAGTTTGCATTCTTTCTTGTGCTCTGTCTTCATCCCTATGCCTCTTGTAGCTGGATGTCTCTTGAACTCAACTAGGAGATGTGGGATTGAACACCCATTAGGCTGAAGAAAGCACTAAGCCCAGCCTCCCCTCTTTTCTGAGTGCATTACCCCCATCACTTATCCAATGAGATAATATTTTATCTTCTAGACCTATTTAAAAAATTAACCTTGTGTCCCATCCTTTTATCTTCAGGAAAATACTTAAGGCGTTGGAAGTGCATGCCTACAGGACCTGGTTTGGGTGTGTTTTGGAAAGGAATGGGGTTCATACTTGTGCCTTCTTTTTGGGGTTGCATTCTGGAGACCAGATGTCAAAATAATGTCACAGTCTGGCCCTAAATCTGTTAAGACTGCCCTGCAGAGGGAGAAGTCTGAGTGGGTGGAAAACGGTTGGTTTATGATTCAGAACAAGAAATGTGATTGTCCTTATCTTACAAAAAGGAAGTACAAATAATGCTTGGTCATAAACATTTCCAGTGTTACTATCCAGCTGCATAGTTAATCTGTGTGAACTCCAGCAGTACTGGATTTTACTAATGATTGCATACCATGTGCAGTCACTGTTTCTTGCTTGTAAATACCATTTCTTTTTACCTGCACATTCCTTATAACACTTATTTTATTGAAATTTAGTCGAAATTTCTTAGAAATTTTGACAAAAAAGTCCAAATTTAACTTTCATAACTAGGTATAGATCCACTGAGTAGATTTTTGGCTGTGCTTTTTCCTAAATTCTAATAATTTAAATTAAAGTGGTTGTTTAAATTATTTTTGTTGTGTTCAGGCAAGGTGTGCTACAGTGCCATGTGGGATTGCTTTTATACTGATTCATGTACTGTTTGAGTCTTTAAAGAACCAGATTTTTAAAGCTATTAATGTCAGGATTGCATTTTCAAGTTTCCACACAAAAGCATATGTTTGTGTTGAACTGCTTTTTAATAGCATTTTTGTGTAACTGAATTGCATCTTGGCATGTTACAAGGTAAACTAATGATGCAGCTTCCAGTCCACCAAAGTCAACAAGTAGACAGAAGTATATTGATTCACTGTGTGTAGGAAAGTCTGTCCATACAACCACAAGGACTAAAAACTGCTCATAAATGGCTGTAAAAAGCTCTTTCCCCTTCATGTTATGGTTATGGCAGTCAGTGTAAAGGAGGCATGTCACAGAACTTCTAAACCAGTTGCTATCAATTTTAGATTATGAAAATTAATTGATTATTTAATTCCACATATAGTGATTTGCATATTATATATAGAACTGAAAATATATTTTTTGGAATGCTGTAATTCTCCTCCAGGTGATCAACAATTAGAATAATGCAGTAAGTTATAAAAATCTGTAGTCAGCTATAATAAAAGATAAATCAGTATTTTGAAAAAACATATCCATCATACTGGATATGAAAATTACACTCAGACTACCTTTTGTGATGTATGGTATGATACTTCTGGAAGAGCTGAATATTAGTGAGGATAATAGAATAATAGGTGAAAGTAATGTCAATTTCAGAATTCGTGGTCCTTAACACCTTATAAGAGTCTGTTATCAGAAGCACTTCAGGAAGAGATGTAATCTCATGTCCTGTTTTACAGTGTGCACAAGGGTGGTCTGCCAAAGTGGTCAAAGGGATGGAAAATACAAACCAAATAAATGATAGTAACCCTATTCTCCTGTGGCTCTGTTTATGCACAAGCAGATTGCTCCTAGGCAGAGTGGAGCTAAGCAAGGTTTTCCAGACAGGATCTGCTTCTTTCTTCTGGTTACTTTCTTGTTCTGGAGGAAGTTGCTCCCAAAAGTCATCTGTGTTTCTTTTAGATTTGCAAAGCTGTTTTTTCTTAAAATGGAATGTAAACTCTCCTAATCCTATAGTTAGTTACATATCAAAAATAGAAAGCCTGGAGCTGATCATGCAAAACAAGCTTTTTGTTTATGGATGAAATAATTTAACATGCTCCTGGAAATTGCATGTAGGATTCTAATCTCATACTGGTACAAACTCTGGAGTCATTCCCCTTTAGCCAGTGAAATTAAATAGGCGTAAAACTGGTTTGCATAAGATGAGTGATAAGGAAAGCCTTTAGCATCATTTGTGTAGTGTATTTACTCAGAGGTAACAGAACTGCAGGGTCATGGTTGTACCTATGCATATTATGAATTAATGTGCAAATACCACCACATTGTTGAGGTTTCTTGGGAGGCGGTGCAACAGTTTTAGATTTTTTAACAAGCAGGGCCACACTTGTGAATTCATGCTTCTTGCTTCTTGCTTCGTTACACTGAAATGTCTCACTTCATCCAGTTAAACTGCGCTTGGGATGTGCGCTGAGGAGAGGAAGTGAAGATAAATGTGCCTGCCCCCTGTTTGGTCCACCAGTGCCAGGGATAGCTGGTTACCAAACCAGTCCCTGGGGCAGCTTCAAGCAGTCTCAGAGCTGCTCTCTGCTGTGTTTTCTGGCTGGCTCATAGGGCTGTGGTGGTACTTCAGACATGGCCTCTTCCTGCAGCAGTGTCTTTTGTGCCCAGAGCTGTGGGATGGAAGGCACTGACCTGTCTGCCTTGGCTCTCAGGGTACCCTTTAAAGCAGGGAAGCCTTTTCTGGCTGGTTAGGGGTGTTTGAGGCTCCCTTCACACAGGCACCACACAGCTGGAGGCTGGCATGGAGCCAGGGACCCTCCTGGTGTCAGGGAGGTCAGGCTGAGGTTCCTCACCTGTTCCATGTTCCTGAGCTTACCAGCACTTCATTTTTGACTTGGTGCACTGATGTTCTCTAGCAATACAGTATAAGGTTCCAAGGGACAATTTTTGTTTTATTTACTTTGAGAAATTCCTTTTAGATGTGTGAGCGTGCAGCAAAGGTAAAAATGCAGAATCTCATCATAGCACAGAGGGAGATCCTGACCTGAGATGGTGCAGGAGGCAAGGTGGGTAGAGAGGGACATGGCAGAGCAAAGCCAGGTTACCTAATGGGAAAATGTCTCAAGAAGTCAGTGTTCTGCTCGTGGCATAGGTGAGGCAGCAGGAAAAATTATTTGCATGGATTGTCCTCAGAAGAGAGTGTAAAAGTCTCTGAGGTACAAACTGGGAGCATGATATTGTTGGAGATGAGGGATAAGTAAATAGCACTGGTTGGTTTTGACAGAATTGCCTAGGGAAAACAGTGGATAGACTGCACAGCAACAATACTTTTTTTTCCTGTCCCTTTCCAGCTTCATGGTATAAACGAGGACCAGTTCAGCTGGTTGCAGAGGGGCTGAAGGAGGATGTGCCAAGTGCTGCCATTGCAGGATGCAGCACAGACCTGTGCCGTTGGTACTGCTGGTACCGTGGGCCTCTTCTCACCCTGGCAGCACTCAAGACTTGATGCAGTAACCTTTGCTCATAATGTGTTGGCCTCTGATCTTATCTCTCTTTGGGCAGCAGTAGGTATCCATTGTTTTCATGAACTATCAGTGCTTCAGGAAGTCACTTTTTTCTTCAGTTGCAGTTTGTTTGCCTTTTGGCAACTGTTTGTTTTATTGAGCAAATTCCTGGCTAAAAATCCAGTAGAAGGCAAAGGATAATTAGGCAAAAGACAATGGTGGCTTTATTTTGTGATGACTAAATTCAGGAAGGAGAAGCATGGAGACATTAAAATATGATTGTATAAAAAATCACTGTAGTGGTTTGAAATGGCATAAAAATGCAGCTGCAAAAGGACTGAGCTTATAGATTTCAAAGCACTCTGAGATTATTTATTTGAAATAAAAAGGATTTATCAGTGTTACAATGTATACACATAATTAGGACTTACCTGATGACTGTTAGTGGGATGGTGAAGAGCTCTTTGAATGTAAGTATAGGCATCTCTAAGGGAATTATAAGTTACTTCTATATTTTTAGTTAGTTTCAGTTTGCTTAAAACAGCGGGGTCTTATTCTAAAGACATCTGTTGTTACTGACAGTAACTACTGGAGTTATAAGGCTGAGAGGGAGCTCTTCAGCTGCTCAATCACTGGCAGACCTATAATCCTTTTACTGACTATGCATCATTTCAAAACTGTCTCCAAGCATCCAAGTGCCTCTGGTGTTCACAAAATTAATTAATTTCAGTATTAACAGAAGAGTTCAAAATTAAACACAAAAATTATGAGTCAGATACACTGCCACATTCTACCTTCTTTATGGAATGCACAGTACATGGACATTTTTACTCTTTTAAATGATAGATGGAAATTGGGATTTTTCTTTCAGATAAGAAATGCTGATACAGCTTCTAGAAACCTTCAGGTGGTCTGAGCTGTGCTTCTGCATCTTTAGACACTGTGTTACTGTTTCCATATTAATTAAAGGGAAAAATGAAATGATCACACTTGTTTGTTTGTATTGAAATAATATTGATTTACTTATAAAATTGAAATTGTTCATAAAGAGTTGTGTTGTTGTTCTTATGTATAGGTGATTTTAGGGATATTGGTACCTGCAGTGTAATTTTCTTGAGTGAAGTTTACAGCATTTTATATCCTGGAGGACTCCGAGGGTCTCAACTGACATGAGTGATTCATGATATAGCAGCACTGGTCTCTCTTGGTTTTGTTTTTTTTTTTTAACTTTGAGTAAGCACAAATACATGCTCTGTAACCTTGAACTTTAGATTTTGAGTTTGCATGTCCTCTGCAATGATAAACTCTCATGGGACAGTCAGGTATTTTCAGGAGCTGGATGCCCCTTACAGAACATGATCCTTCCTTCTAAAGCTTGATTTTCTTAGGTCACATTGAGAAATGTTGCCTGCCTGGTCCTCCGAAAGCCACTCCTGATAGGGATGGCAAGTTCCACACAGTAACTCTTTCTGAGCCATCAAGTCCTGAAGCTACATCAGGAATTAACATAACACAGGAGAACAATATCTTTATTTCAGGGAATTACTGTGAATATATTTCTGCAGGTCTATCCCAGCAATTTAGTTCCTATTGAACCTCACCTCAGATTCTTTCACAATGTTTTTGTAAGTATAAGTATTTGATCAAGTAGGTTTTGATTCACAGGAAAGCAAACAGGTTTGAGGGTTTTTTTCTTTTCTTTCTTTCATAAATCCTAAACCAGTTAAACCGCATTCCTGCTGGCCTGACGTCCTTCATAAAAGAAATAAGTGTTAGATGCAGCATGTATGCAATTTCTGGATAGAAAACAATCTGTGGTTCTGCTGGCATGTTTAGCTTCTACATCATCAAGGAAGGTGAGGTGGTTTGTGCTGTCCTCATGTTGAGTCAAACTCTGCTAAGATGTGGTTTAGACTATGAAAAATAAGTTAAAAACTATCTCACTTTGCCTCCACAATTTTTAAAACGGCAGCCACATTAATATTTTCTTTCATTCACATGTGAATATTTTATTTCATTCACAGTTACTGATGAATTCTTGAGTTCATTAGTGTCTGGCTTTGTGCTTTGTTTCCTGACATATTTCAGGATGGACATGCATGTGCACACGCTTCTCCTATGTAGAGAGTGTTTTCATCCTCTACAGTGAATAAGTCCCCACAGTGGACTTGCACATTGTTCTCAGATGTGCTGGATGAGGGGAGAGAAGGGGATGGTGACCTTCCTACCAGGTAAGTTTTGTAATTTATTTACAAGGCAGTAACTAAAGAATAAAACCAAACAATTTTTTAAGTAGACTACCTACACATTTAAACAAAATTATTTTTCTACCCCGGAATTTGATTTGGAATGGGACTTTATGCTCACATATCCTTCAGAGTATTTACAATCTGTAGCAGTGCATTTCAAATACTTGAATAGCCTTGCCTCTTGCTGCCTACCCATAGTTTTGTGGAGCTATTTAAGTAGCTTAAATTTTAATCCACAGGTATTTGGAAGCAGGATAAATCAGTGGTCAAAAAATACAGCTCATTAATTTTACATAATAGAAAAAGAATAAATAGGTCAGTATTCTGTGCATTACTTTACTAATAGGATAGTATAATTGCTGTGTAGTTAGTGTTTATGGGGTATTTGAAGATATAATTTGGACTAATGTGTTCATACATCTCTACATCTAGCTATACTCAAAAATGAGTGCTTAACCTCACACAAAGTCTTTTGGGGTTTCTGTTGCACAGAAAGAAACCAGCCTGGGATTCAGCTGATCAAGTGCCTATGTGCATCTCCAGTTACCTGGCTAGACCCTACACTACAAACAGGAAAGCAATAGCATCATTTGATGAACGATTTGTTTTGTATTTTAGTAGGTATCTGGATATAGATCATAGGAATCACTTGTGTCTGCTTTGTCCTTGGTTTTGCAGAAAATATATTTCTGCTTCTTCAGGTCCTGAGAAAGTTCTCTCTCTCCTGCAAACATGGACTTGCAGAAAGCTGTGGTATCCCTGAGCTATTGAGTTGAAATTTCTTGTTGGACCTACTGACAACATTTTAGATTTTCTCTGACAAACTTTAAAGCCTTTTGAAGACCCAAAAATTAGCTCACAGTGGGAAATAAATCCATCAGCTCACATGGTGAGCATATGCCAACTCTGAATTCACATTTTTCTGCAATGTTTTACTTAATCTTCTACTGACTGACTGATCATCACTGTGACTCCTTCCACCTTCCACATAGCAGAGTGTTCCATGCCCTCTGTGAATGTTGTGGCAAACTAGACTTCTATTGTATGAAGTTGGGAAAATTAGCATCTCTTGCTAGACAATTTACTGCTGAGAGGTTAACAAGACAGCAAAACTTGCTGTCTTGTAGTAAAAGAAAATAAAAGGAACAGGGGATTCATCACTGAAATCAGCTTTCCAAAAGATATTACTTATACCTTTTAGAACTCTTTAGGTTTGAATTATGTCCACATCAATAAAACCAAAGTAATGATAGACATATGGCTACTTTTTAAAAGTTGTATTTGTTTTGCAAAACACATAAGTAAAGAAAAATGTGACAAAAAAGAGGACATGTAATGAAATTGCATCATTTAAGGTAGTGGCTCTGCAGATGCCTCCATGATGTACTGCCTCATACCAGTGAGAAGCTTCAGTTCCCTGACTCCCCCAGCATCTGCAGGTCTGATTAAGCACAGGACCTCGGTGGGATTTAAGCCCAGCTGTGGCACTGGGGATGCTGGGGTACAGCACTAAGGGCCTTGGGCACTCAGAGCTCAAAATGCACCCATGCACCCACACTGCCCAGGCACAGACAGCTCTGTGTGCTCAGCCACTGTGCTTCAGCAGGCTGCTGCTGCCTGCAGAATGGAGTGATGTGAGTTCCCACCCACCTAAAAATCAATTGAAACTTTTCCTCCCTATGTTGAAAGATCTGCATGGAGCAACCTCTGCAGGCCAGGAGTGGGTGGGGCCCGGAGCTGGGCACACTGCACACAGCAGGGAGGCAGAAATTCTTTTACAATTTGCTGTTCTCCCTTGACACAAACGCAGAAAAGAAACACAAATTAAGCTGCTACTTTGATCTTGATCATTCTTTTTTCTCCATTTTGAGGAGTTTATGTATGACTTCAACAAATAAGAAGGAGGGAAAAAAAGAAATAGCAATTTATGGCTTCTGTGCTCATGAAAACCTATTAAATCAAGACAATCTAGAGCAATGCTTTCCAAATAACCATATTAATCCCAGTAAATGTCTCTCTGTGACACATTTACTATTTTTGTCATCACACATGGTGTCAAATTGCATCTCAATAACCATTTCAGCCAGCTGAACTACAATTGCAATGTACTTTTTAAGACTGTATGTAAAACTAATTAGAGATGCCTATATATTCTTGTGGCTGTGGTCAAGAATGTGGCAATCTATTATTCTAGGTGTTTAAAAAAAAAAATAAAAACCAAAAGTTATTAAAAGCAGTGAAAGAAGTAGAAAGAAAGAAATGGATCAGCTGAATGCCCATGTGAGACAGTTTGAAATGCTTGAGGAAAATGTGTTCCAATGGGATATATTTATTCTGTGATCATTTTTTATTAGAGTTATTTTCTAAAACATTATGTTTACCATAGATATCTGTGCCTTATATATGTTATGAGCCTTGGGAGAACAGGATGATAATGCTTGTACTGAATAACATTCCTCAGAATACAGAAGATGATAAATTCCTGGTTGTCCAAGAAGCATACTGAAGTATTCCTGCTATCTTAGGCAGTGGTCTTGTTTTCACTGCACATCTACAAGTAGCTTTGTCAGGAGGTTGGTGTGGCTGAACAGGGAGCTTGGTGGAGCTCCAGTATGAAAAGGTAGTATAGAGGAGATGGAAGCAGGGACAGGCTACAGTGGAATAATTCAGAAGAATTACCTGAGTTTGTAGGAGTAGCCTTGGGTGATACAAAGCCTAAATGCAGTTGAGGCTTACATGGGAAGCACAACAAGACCTTCCAATGCTTTGTTAGTGCAAAAAGTCTGAGGAAGGAATACCTGAAACCATTGCTGAATGGAGGAGGTGATGTAGTGACAGCAGACACTGATAAAGTGGAGGCATTCTAAGGTTTATTTGCTATCTCTACCACCAAACTATCCCATGCATCTGTGCTTAGGGAAAGGGTCCAAAGAGAACTACCAGCAGTGGATGAGTGTTTAGCTGGGGGTTACTTGAAAGAGTTTGACCAGAAAACACCATGGGAGCAGACAGACCACATCCAAGTGCCAAAAAAACCAAGATTAGATGTCTCTGCAGAGCCACTCTATCACATCAGAAGGGTTATGGAGATCATGGAAGGTTCCCTAATAACTGGTAATAGGTAAATGTTGCACCATTTCTTCAGGAAGGCCAAAGACAATCTGGGGAGCTCTAAAGTGACCAGCATTGCTTTGGTCCCTGTGCAACTTCAAGGACTGGGTCTTCTTGGAGCACATTTCTGGGCATGTGAAGGAGAAGGTGATCGAAAACAATCAGCCTGGATCTACCAAATGTTATTCATGTCTGAATTCTTGATTGTATTTATGATTCTATGATTGGGCTTGTGGATGAGGGGAGAGAACTGGCTATCATCTAACTCAAATTTAGCAAGGTTTTTGACATTGTCTCCAACAACATTCTTGTACCCCAGTTGGATGTTATGGTTTGTATGGCAAAAAAATTCATTGAATTGGCTCAGAGGAGAATGGTTAAATGTGTTGTTCTCTACCCAGACAACATTTTCCTGTTTACCTAGGGATCTGGAGACTGGAACAGTCCTGTTTAGCTTCTTTACCAGGTGCTTCAAGGAGGTCATAAAATCCTCAGATTTGCAGATGATACCAAATTGGAAGGAACAGTGAATATGCTGTGGGCAGTGCTACATACAGAATAACCTAGGCAGGCTGGAGGAATGGGCCAAGAAGAACCTTCTAAAATTCAGCAAGAACAAATGCAAAGTTCCTGTCACCTGGGAATGCTGAGCCCTTGCACCAATACATGCTGGAGGTGACTGGCTTTCCTGCAAGGGCTCTGGAGAGTCCTGGCAGAGAGCACACAGCCTGTGCATCAGGAGTGTGCCCTGGCAGCAAGGAAGGTAATGGCAGCCTGACTGTGCTGGAGAGAGCACAGCCAGGAGCTTGTGGGAAGGGGTTATGCTCCTGCTCAGCGCCTGTCAGACCACATCTAGGCACTGTGTCCTTTTGAGCCCCTCCAGGAAATGCAGTGAGGAATTGGAGCTAGGTTTAGCTGAGACTCCCCAGAATGGCTGCAGTCAGAGGCACGTGTGGAGGATATAAAGGAACTGGATTTATGCAACCTGGAGAGGAGGTGGCTTCAGCCTGCCAGCACCTGTGAGAGTGTCTTCGAGAAGACAAAGCCAGGCTCTTCTCAGTGGTAAGTTAATTGGCGGGAGGACAATAAACAGCAAGCATAAATTGAAACAAGAACATTTGGCCTGGGAATAATGGAAAGAAAAACATGTGAAAAAGTAATACTGTTGTTGGGTAAAATGGTTTAGGTGTCACACATTAACAGACCATAAATCATGAATAGTCAGGCACCATTTCCTCTGTTCCTGGCTCCATCCCTCTCATGTATAAAAGATACTTTACCCACCACAGTGAATTTCCATTGGCTAGCAGTGGAAACCTTTGATGTAGCCCAGATTCTTAATTATAGCAAGCATATTTTTTTCTGCAAAACATGGCTCTAATATTTCAGTTAGTTCAGGCTCAAGCCTGTGTCCACAAGGCATGGGGCAGGCACTGCCTGCCAGGTTTCCTCTGTGGTATGGGCTTTCTTATTTGGCGTGGCCTACAAGTTCAGCTTCTTGGCAGAATTTATCAACTGGGACTAGTGCTGCAGGAATGGGCTGCACAAGCACCTGCTCACACTTATGCCTGACTGGCTTGAACATTGGACATCTGCTGTGCTCCTCGGCTGTCCCTCTTCTCTGGTTAGCAAAGGAACTGCCATCCCAAGGCTGCTTGTTTCAGCTGCGTAGCTCTGCCCAATGTTCCAATAATACAAAGTGGGTAAAAGGGTTGGTTTTGTTTATTTTTTTCTATTTAAGAAAGGATGATAATGGTGTAGTGGTAGAGGATGAGGATGGAAGAACTTGGCAGTCCCAGCATTTCCATTGTAGAAATCCAGCACAAGTTCCTCACTCACTTCATCACTCAGCCATGGAGCCAGAGGCTGTGATTGTCATTCCTTCCTGTACATGGAACATGGTTCAGGATTACTCATAACTTATAGTCACCTAAAACGCCCCTAAAGTTTCAATTTAGACATGTATTTACTGATTTTGAATTACTTGGAGAGCAGCTGGTCTAGTCTAAGGCAGAGCTTGATCCTGCAGCAAAGCATTGCTCCACTTTCTCCCAGCTCTGAGTTTTCTCTTAAAGAACAGGAAAATGGTCTATCTGTGATGGATGTAGCATTAAGGACATTTTGTCAGCCAGTAGTCTCAGTATGGCCACACAGTTTCAGAATATGGACCTCCAGTCTGGTAAGCATGTTTTGGTGGCTTCTTGAGTCAGAAGTAAAGATGAAGTGTGGAGAAGTGATTGTGCCTACACACAGGGATATTACTATGCCACTTCTGCATGACTGGTAGGAACTGACTTGCTGTGAATGAGGCCAGCAGCCTTGGACTTGAACTTCTAAAAGGCATTTTTCCTCAAAAAGCTTTTTCTTGAATTAATCATTAATTATTTATCATTACCCATTAATGCTTCTAAAAACAAAGTGTTTATCTTAATGAGTTTATTACAATATATCCTAAAAATGTAATTCTGCCTAGTTTTGAGGAATATCAATTCCCAGAGAGGGGACAATTCAGGCTGAGTTACATCATGCAAAGTGAACTTGTTTGCCCAAATAGTCTCATAGCATAGAAGGGGAGCAATGAAAAGAAATGTGGTCCCAACTCTTTATTCACAGGTTTGAATGGTTTCCTGGAGGGAGCGTAGCAACGCAGATAATTTACTGCTGGTAGCAACAGGAGGTTTTCTGGAGAAACAAGTATCAGAGAAACCAGATTACAAGAGTGGTTCTGAGTCACAGAGTCACCTGGGATGCTCCTGTGTTGGTCAATGCTCAGAGGTGAACTTGGAGTCAAACAACCAGGCAAATGTTTGGAGAATTTTCCCGTTCAGGGTGAGGTTGAGGACACATGCTTGTTTGGTTGCCTTTGCAGAGCTGTACTCAGCAGGAGAAGGGAGGCTCAGAGCTGACCCTCTGCATTACTAGCTGATGGTATGGCCAGCTCTTTGTATACCCAGAGGAGGGCTGTGGTACGCAGGGAATGTTGCAGTGTGGTGCCAACCATCTAGCATTCTCCTTAGCTTCCAGATAGCTTTCCTTAATTTTTAGTGTTGGTGGGAAGGAAAACCTACAGACTTGCATTGTGATAACTCTGAGGTTTTTCTTTGCTCTGAGGAAAGGCAAACCATGACTAAGCACTTGATGTGTGTGAAGGAAAAAACTCTGTCAGTATTCGCAAATATATGAAAATGTGATTCTTGTGGGCATTGTGACATGGAGATCTAAGTAGCCAGGCAGTGACAGCAGAGCCTTTATGTTCAGTGCTCATCATTTTTAGTGAGTCCCGCTAAACTGCATGACTAAGTTGTTCAACCACACCTGAATCTGGGTTCTTGGGGGATGAAACATGTTCTATAGCTTCTTCCTGTGTTACAAAGGCTTGGGTGATTTTAACTTAAACATGAAACGTCACTGGCTTCTGCGTTAGGGAGTTAATATGTTCCTAGAATCACTTGTTAAACCAGCAGGGCACGTGGTATAGCTTTTATGATATGTGCCTGTTCACAGCCTACAGGAATGGTGTTGTTTCCTTTACACTGTTCTCTTTGTGCTAGACTTCTGTATGCTTATCACAGATTTTGGGGAATTCAGACACTAGAACTACTCCATCTGTTTATAGGTTCCCTACAAGCTGTGTAGGCTTGCATGCCTATGTACAATTAATTCCTCACATTTCAGGCGGCCTGATGGATGATAGAGTTGAAAACAGAGATAAGCAAGATCTCTTCTGCGTAGAATCATAGAATGGTTTGGGTTGGAAGGAACCTTAAACATCATCCAGTTCAAGCCCCCATACTGTGGGCAGGGCCTCTTTCCACTAGACCAGGTTGCTCAAAGCTCCATCCAGCCTGGCCTTGAACAATTCCAGGGATGGGGTATTCCCAATTTCTCTGGGCTCACCATCCTCACACTATGGAATTTCTTTCTAATATCTAACCTAAATCTACTCTCCTTCAGGTAAACTCATCCCCCCTTGTCCTGTCACAAGTCCTTGTAAAAACTCTCTCTCCACCTTTCTTGTAGGCTCCCTTCAGGTACTGGAATGCTGCAATTGGGTCACCCCAAAGCCTTTTTTTTTTTTTTTTTCCAGGCTGAACAAAACCAAATCTCTCAGCCTTTCCTCTTAGGAGAGATGCTCCATCCTGCTAATCACCTTGATGGCCTCCTCTCGACTTGCTCCAACAGGTCCATAGCCTTTCTGTGCTGGGGACCCCAGAGCTGACACAGCACTGCAGGTGGGGCCTCACCAGAGCAAAGCAGAGGGACAGAATCACAGGGCTTTGGATGCAGCCAGGACCTGTTTGGCTTTGTGGCCTGTGAGTGCACATTGCTGGCTCATGTCCAGCCTGACATCCAGCAGCACCCCAAGTCCTGCTGGGCAGGGCTGCCCTTGATCTGTTCATCCCTCACCTGGACTGATTCCAGGGGTTGCCCCTACTCAAGTGCAGCACATTGCACTTGGTCTTGTTAAACCTCATAATGATCCCATGGACCACTTCCTTCATGGCATCCAGATCCCTCTGAATGGCAGCCCATCCTTCAGGTGTGTCAACTGCACCACCCAGCTTGGTGCCATCTGCAAATGTGCTGAGGGTGCACTTCATGCCTTTGTCTGTGTCATTAATGAAGATATTAAATAGTGCTCGTCCCACTACAGATCCCTGAGGGATATCCCTTGTCCCTGATGTCCATTGGGACTCTGAGCCATTGACCAACACCCTCTGGATGCAGCCATCTAACCAATTTATCCACCTTATAGTCCACCCATTGAATCAATTTCTCCAGTTTAAAGAGAATGTTATTGAAGGGGACCATGTCAAAGGCTTTACAGAAGACCAGATAAATGCTTATCAGGCAATATAATTGCACAGCCAAATTAAGGAGAGTATAACAACTTCTAAGTTTGAAGTTGGTCCTACTTTGCATGCAAGATTTACCCAAATGACCTCCAGAAATACCTTCCACCTCAAATTATGATTCTAACAAAAGGAGGATTTTTTTCAAGAGATACTTAAAATCTTTACTTTGAGCTCTGAAGTCATAAGGGAAATTACTGGGACTCCCTGTGCAAGTCAGAGATTAATGAAGGTCATGCTCTTTCCATCTGTGGACTTCGCAAACCACATCAGTACTTCAAATACCAATGATCTTACTATTTCTGGAACTGGTGAAATTCTATTCACTTCTTCAGGCTCTAAATTTACCCCTAAATTACACATAAAAATGCCAACCCTAAAATGCATGTAGAAATGAAATGAAAATTCACAGCTGGCTGGATGCCCCCTGCAGACCTATGCTGACTTTACAGTCACTGATGACCACACAGCAGTTACTCTTGCTTAGCCCAGTGATGTGAAGGCTGGATTGAGTCCCTGGTTTCCTATCCCTGATTTACTCTCCCTACTGTAAATGAATGAAGATGGGTTATTGTATGTACAGCAGGTGCCAGGTACATTCTCTGGCACTTTTATTTCCTGTTCTTGAGGAATTCACAGACAAAGTAGATGGTGACTTGGCACTCAGAGTCATTCCATTCTCCTGTGCTGAGCATTTCCACACAGTCCTCGTGACCAGCTGGGTCATGAGGCTCCCCTTGCTTCCAGTTGCTGTAGTTCTGCAGTGGGCTGTTGTCTGCATACACAAACTGTCCTTCTCTTTCCATGTCATTCAGCCCAATGAAGGCTCGGAACAGGCCGCTGTTGGAGATGTAGTCAGCAAGCAAGGCATTGGTTGCCTCATCTTTAGGCATGGCCAGTGATCCTCCTCTATCCCTGCAGTGGATCAAGGCTTCTCTGTAATTCTTCTCTTCTTTCACAATGTAATAGAATTTCTCATCTGTCTCTCTGATACCTGCTATAACTTTGAAGAAGAAAAATTGCTTAATGGCATGTCAACAGATGCTGAAGGTTATTCTATTCCAATATGACAATAAGATGATTTTACATTAAAATTAATAAAAGGGAAGGAGGAAAAGTATTCCCACCACTGTATTTATGATGAACGATGAGGACACGATCAGAGATTGATGTGACTAATGGGATTGTCAAGCTCTTAGCACACATTAGGACAAGAACTACTCAGTCCTGATTGGCATGTCTCCTGTGACACTTCAGTTTTATTTCCTGGATGTCTAGTCTAGGAATCAGCTTAAGGCACGCTAAATTGTCAAATGGCAATGTCTGACTCTGGATCGCCCTATTGCTTTGTATGTTCTTGAATATAGATTGTGAAAGAGTGCCTAGGGGTAGAATCACAGTGGTATAAATAGCTTTTCAGGCCCTTTCCATGTAGAGGCGAATGAATGTGACTGCTAAGATAAGACATTTTAGATATGGCCTGATATTCAGAGCTGCTGTAGCACTGTGGCATTGACTCGGAAGAAAATTTTGGTTGCTCAGCAGCTTTAAAAGCAGACTCTCAACCAGTGAGTTTATAGCCTAGTGAATAAGCAGTGCCAAGGATCATGCCTGGATTGCTGGAAATTGATTGTCTCTGCTAATGGATTGCAGGAGTGGTGCTGGAGCGGTCTTGAGCAGAGTTAGGCCTCAGAAAATGAACACTCTCCCAAATAATTCAGGAGTCACCCCACACTTCCATAGATCAACAGTGGTTGAAGAATAGCAATGACACCTGTTATTGGAGTCAAGTAAATCCCCTCAAATATTCAAGGATCCTTACCATTCTTCAGAAACTTGATGGATGTGTTAAGACGAGCGACATTGATATTCAGCTGTCCGACAAATCTGCGGTATCTCCCACAGTCACAGACCGTGCCTGATGCAATACAGAGGACAGAGGATTTACCTATTTAGAAGCATTTGGGTGTGTGTGTGTGTGTGGAGAGTCACCTCTAGCCCACTTCCAAAGCTTTTGAAGATCTGGGCTCCACTTATGGAGGGCCAGTCTTGCCTTCCCCTGCTGGCTACACTGCTGTTGATCAAAGTGTTTAATGTTTTGGCTCTGTACACTCTGTACACTCCCTTGCTAACTGGCTTAAGCAAGTTAATACTGACCCAAAAATCAATAGAATTCAAGCCCTGAAGTCTCAGTTAATATTTTTCTTTTATTTTTTTTAACCTGGAATTTGGCTTGCTAGAGGTTTTGTTTGTTCTTTTTGTTTTTCTCAGAAAGAAAATCAGTTGCTGATGGTTTCCCATTAAGCACCAAATGGTCATTTTATATGCAATGTCTTAAAAATAAACACTAGTATATGTTCAAGGTGGGTAGTCATTCAAGGTTACTAGGTTACTAGTGCATCAGAGTAAAATTCTCCTCCTGTAAGCAAATGCATTGCATTCATTTGATAACAGATTGTTTTAATCCAATATCACTTACTTTTTCTTCCCATGCTCCTATTAGGAAACTGTTAAAGGGCTTAATTCCTTTTATACTAAGAAACTTTCTTCTAGTATCCAGTTTAAATGCATACTGCTGGCCTGTGTGTTAGTTTTTATTATACCAAATATTACCCATGAGTTTGAGTGACTTCATATTTTGTGCATGCTGGTATATTCATAGGAATCAGTCATGTCCCCACACTATCCTTTATTTTCTTCAACGAAACATTTTCAGTCTCCTCCTTACATTTCATCTATTCTCCTTGGGCCTCAATTACATTTCATTTATTCTTCTTGGGCATTTCAATGTATTTTTCTTGGCCCTCATAATTTCATGGAATTTCTTACAAACCAACCCTGAAATCAAAGATCCAGCAGATTTGACCATTCTGCACAGATGGATGCATAGCATACCTGCTTTTCCTTTTTTTCCTGAAACCCCTGGTAAGCCTTTGGCTCCTTTGTCACCTGAATAAAGAGGAAAATATATTCTCAGATCTCAGAGAGTGCATATGTCAGGGAAGCATATTCAAAAACCCATTTAATAATATATTAACAGTGTGCTTTTTGATAGGAAGCTCTGATGGACTGTACTGGAAGACATGCCAAGTTAAACAAACCATGATTAATTCTGGTGCATGGAAATGAGAGCCCTTTAATAGCTAACTCACTGATAACACAGGCATCTTGTGTGCTGCTGGCTCCTGGTACCACTTACTTTAAATATAAACTGCAAAATGATCCTGAGAGGCTGAAAGCACTTAAGAAATCTTGAAAAGGTGAGATCTGGGTTCTCTCAGGGGCTGCAGGACAGAGCCCTCCCCCAGGTTCAGCAGCTCCATGGTGAGAGGAGGCAGCAGATGTGCTCTAAGCCACTGAATTTGTGCGTGCAAGAGATTGAGTGTGGGTGCAGCAGCTGGCACCTGCATTAAGGAGCAGCATTTCAGGTCAGCTTATGGAAATGGGATTTATTTGCATCCAACTGCAAACTCTCCAACTCTCAGCCAATTCTCTTTTGTAAATTATAAGAATGATAGAAATACTTCTCCAAATGCTCTGCTACTATATAACTGGAGGTGACCTGTTCTTTAAAAAACCTCAGTTGGAATTGGGGTCAGGAACAGCTGGACTTTATCGGAAATTCGTCAGCTCTTTTATGAATAAAACTTTCAGAGGTCAAAACATTCTAATACTTGCTCTGCCTTATTGATGACCATGTTTTTATGTGCTTTTTACTTTATATGGTTGTGGTTTTTTAAAGAATTTAGATGTTGGCTGTCATTTTAATTAGCAGCACACCCACTGCACACTTGCAAGCTGGAATTTCAGGCTTGCTTCATTAAGAACTCCAATGTTTAGTCATAAATTCAAACAGTGACCTTTGCTTCCACAAATAAAAAAAAATGAGAAAAAACTGTAAGGGGACTATAAATTGTGCATTCAGATTAAAAGAGAGCTTGATTTAAAGGCTCAGAACATTGGTTTACTTTCAGATAAAGAAAAGCAACTTGTGAGAGTCTTCATTTTTTGTCTCCTTTGGGGATTGAAGACATTTTAGGAGATAACTCTCTGAGTTTTCAGTTTTCTAGGCACTTCTGAAAATTAATCCCTCAGGTCAAAATATTTTCTTCTTGCCTGATACTGAGGCTGGCTGGAGGCCATGAAAGGTTTATTAAAAACAGTGGTTTGAGAAGCTCTCCAGAGAGACTGTTCCATCCACTCAACAGTGTATCCAAGTTGATTTGCTGGTTTGAGACCCCAGAGTTCTCCTGGCAATGGTGGTGTCCCTCATCAGCTTTCAAGGCAGGTCTCCTTGTGGCAGAAGCAATATTCCTTTTAAATAGCTCTTTAGGAATATCAGAAAGGAATGTCTGAGCTTCTTCTCAAGATAAATAGAGCACAATTTCTATAAATGATTGTCCAGGCAGATTTGGAATCTACCTTGATTTGCAAATAGTTGCAATCCCTGCTTATGTGAGCACCTTTTTAAAATTCCTGCGTTAGTTCCTTACAAGAACTGAGATGTCCTGTGCATTTCTTGCTCACATGACCCACAGCAGTGCAGGTGTGGCATCCTCAGCAGCAGCAGGACATTGCCTTAGGCCTTCAGCATCCAAATCAAAGGCACATATTTGTCTCTTGGAGTGTTCAGAGCATTTACTTCACAGGTACTGAATTTCTCCCATCCTCTTTTACCACGGAATTGTAGAATAGTTTGGGGTGGAAGTGACCTTTAAAGGTCGTCTAGTCCAACCCCCATGCAATGAGCAGAAACACCTTCAACTAGATCCATCAAAGGGGATTGATGTCTTAACTCATAAAAGAAATTATTTTAGCCAAATGAGTTGTATATATTGTGTGAAGAAATAAAACTAGGTTATTTCAGTTTGCTCTCATAACCAGTCTTTATTCATAACTTTATTTGGAGAGCATTGGTTGTACCATTATCTAATATTGGTCCATATCCGGAGCTCTCATAAAGCACATATTTACCTTGAGGGAAAAAACCCCAAGAAAATTCCCAGACCAGAGCTTACCCTTTCCACCAATTGGACCAATTTTACCAAGCATTCCCTGGTCACCAACATCACCCACCGGTCCTTTGTTTCCTAAGAGCAGAAATGAAGAGGAAATGAGTATGGATGGTTGCTGTAATTTCTTTTCTGAGGCACTCTTTAGGTCTCTACTGCTGCTGTTTTTCCCGAGTGTGGCCAGTCTGCCTGTGTAGCAAAGTGAAGTGAGCACAGCCCTGAGGATATTTTGGAGAGTACAGCCAGTTCTCTGCTCCTCTAGGGTACGACAGTAGGACATGGCATAGAACCTTAACAAAACTGCCTGTTCAAACATCATATTGTCTTAGAGAAAATAGAAACTAAATCTGCTAGTGATTTACTTCACAGCCTAACCAGGCTGACACCTTTTATTTTTCTCCACTCCAGGCAAAACGCTTTCCTAAGTCCTTGTGGCTTTGCTGGGAGTCCTTCTCAAAGCAGGCCTGCAAGTAGGGAGCTACTAATTTTGCTGTATGCATTTTCCCAGTCTTCAGAGCACCAAAATAACAGGTGTCCTTTTTAATTGATTAATAAATAGTGTAAGTTCTGAAATAGCTGTCTAATGATGACAGGCCAATCTAGGGAATCTCAGTTTGCAAAAGGACTTTAACATCAATAAGATGCTTTGTAAATGGTTGATTCCCGGAATTCCTTGTATCTTACCTGATGTTCATTTTAAGGTAAGAAGTGAAATCATAAGAATGCATTTAAAAATGGAAGAAGTTTTTTGTTATAACAATAATAACAGAGTGATTTTGAAGTTTCTATAAAAGTAAAAACTTTCCTGATGAGTCTTAAGCCACAGTCAAAGAAGGAAGATCTTGGACATGCATTGTCATTAAACTATAAAGATAAATTAAGCTTTCAAATTAGAGTGTGCAAACAAGGCTGACATGGTCACATCTGGTGCCTCTAAATGATGTGCCCAGGTCACACTGTGGGTATGGAACGTATTTAATTGAGCCAAGTCCTGAAACATCTGTAAGTCCTTGTTCTCATCTTTGATGCTGTTTGATCAGAGGAACTTTTTATTTGTGTGTGTATGGCTTTGTTTGCTTTGTCTGCAGAATACAGACAACTGACACCAAATTTTATTGAGCACCCTGACATATTGCTAGGCAATAATGGTCAAAATTCAATTTCAACTAAAGACTAATTTCAGTAAGAGTAATCTTTCTGATTATGTATATGATATAGGTTTTCTGAATCACACTCATGACAGCCATATATTTGTCTTAAGTATCAATAGGAATTGAACCAAGCTAAGTATTGTTACGTTTACCAATTAATATTTGACAGGATTGTGAAATCCACTGGTGAAACAGAAATTAAAAGCATTAAACACCAATCATATGCATCAGTACAGTTGTGTATAATGATATTCATATGCCAGCAATAGACAACAAACCATCATAAATACCTTTTGGTCCTTTTGGTCCAACCTTTCCTTGTTTGCCTACTTCTCCTCTGTCTCCCTTTTCACCTTCATCCCCTTCCAAAAAACCAGAAAATAAAACATCATGGTACATTTCTCTTAGTGCAGTAAGTACAACTAAACACATTCAGAAAGAAAAGTTCATGGGGATTTTTCCCCTACTGATTTCTTTTTACTTCACATTGAAGGCACAGCAGCCATGGGATAAATTTTCAGAAAAGAGATGAGGAATCTGACCATCATTAGGAAAAGTGAAAAGCTTTCCCTTTCAGAGAAACTGTTACAACATGAAAATTATACAACAGCAATTCCTACTCCTACACTTTATACATTTTTAGCTATAAAGCAGATAAATAAACCAATCTTTTGGTATTGGGAAACTTGAGCACACAGGGGCAAACTGCCAAGGGAGGCAACAGGTGTTTATTAATTGTTCCTAGTGATTCCCTTCCTAGTGACTCTGTGTTCAGGGTATGCAGATGCATTTGGAATGAGAGGAATGTAAATATGTTGAAATAGATCTTGACATAGACCTTGGCACTTAATATGACACAATTCTTGCCTTCATTTTTTGACAGATGGCATTTGTATGTTGATACAAGAAACTTGTTTTGCAATTACTCCCATGCTTTATTTTGAAAGGTCATGCAGAGAGTATCTGTAAGAGGCAAAATCATTGCATTTATTATGGTAGTGCAGAGATTTCTCTAAAAGAGATTGAGACCCTGTTACACAGGTTCCTGTTTGGTTCTGTATAAGCACTTTCACTGTTGGAAGACAGTCTCTCACTGTGCAGTGCATAGGGTAAAGGTGCAAGGCAGCAGTTAGTCAGAAAGAAATGTTATTTCCTTCCAAAAGTAGCATACAAGGTTGCTTTGCATGAAAGGCAAGAAGGCAGGAAAGAAAGACTAAAGATGATTTTGTCATCTCATTAGTTTGGAGCCAGATCATAAGAAGAAGGTTTTTTTTCTCCCCCCAGCAGAGGTGGGGAGGAGACACATGACTTGCCTGCAGCAGAGGGCCCTCACTGAACAGGGCAGCCTTCCAGAGCCTCTCCCATTGTTCCCTGCCCTGGTTGGCAATGAGCCTTGCTGTGCAGTGGGGAGCAGGGCCACAGCCTCTTGGCTCAGCCAGGATCTCACGTGGTAGTGGCAGCCAGTTGGTTGTTCAGTGTATGGAGAGCCAAGGGAGGGAAGTGTGCCTGGATGTCAGCCAGAGAGGTGAGGACAGAACAGCAGCGTGTGACAAGAGCAATAACCTGTCTCACCAAGGGTGGTGCCTTGGTGGTGCCACACTTGCAGCCCCAGCAGAAAGTGTACAGGGAACTGAGGTGCACGGAGGGTGACTATGGCCCAGGCAGCCACTTCCAGCCTCTCACAGCAATGGTCTCAGTGCTTACCTGAGCCAAGCACTGCATCCCTATTGTATTTGCTGGGACCCTCGTGGCAGGGACGAATGATGAATCTGACTCCACGTTCTCAGAAGGCTAATATATTATTTTATGATGCTATATTATATCAAAGAATGCTATACTAAACTATACTAAAGAATACAAAAAGGATAATTACAGAAGGCTAAAAAGATCATAATGAAAACTTGTGACACTCTCCAGAGTCCCAACACAGCTTGGCACTGATTGGCCAATGAGTGAAAACACTCACACCAGAAATCCAATGAAACAATCACCTGTGGTAAACAATCTCCAAACACATTCCACATGTGAGCACAACACAGGAGAAGCAAATGAGATAAAGATTTGTTTTCCCTTTTCTCTGAGTCTTCTCCACTTCCCAGGAGAAAAATCCTGGGTGAAGGGGTTTTTCAGAAAATGTGAATGTGATATATCCCCTCCCCTCATGAACAGCCACTAGTGATTCCTCCCTCCACCAATTAACCTTGTGTCTTTTAAACCCATTTATACCTTCGGCCCTTATAATGAATATCCTCTGGCAAATAGCTCAGTGATTTTTTTTTTTAGTGTGCTGGGGAGAAAGTACCTTCCCATGGTTGTGTTAAGACTGATCATTATGTTGGTCTCCTTTTTTTCTGAAAAATACTGCCCCACTCACTCCTGGCCTTCTACTTCTGTAGTCAGAGGTAGCATGTCATGGGCTGCTCTGTAGAGTGACAGCAGATGAGAAGTGCTGCACATTAACTGCACAGCACATAAAATTTAGTTTTAGCTGTTTGGCACCTTTCCATTCCAGTTACATGGACTGAGCTGAGCCTGTCCCTTTATGCTGAAAAAACCCTTCCATGCTGGGACTCTTGTGAAGGGCAGACTCACCCTGTTGGTCAGGATGCTCTTTGGGGGGAAGGTCAGTGGACCAAGCTGAGGAAGATAAAGGGCTGAACTTCAGTTCACATTGAAGGGAGGAAGCAGCTGCTGAAGAGATGGACAAGGAGGAAACAATGTGCTGTGTGCTGGCTGGCTTGCTCAGGCATTTTTTTTAACACCAGCTTCCACAGGTAAAGTCTAAAAGCAGTCAGCAATATAAATTCTAAACATCTCTCTTTTCACTAGGTCTTAAAAATACTGTAAAAGCTACTGTATATTTCTAAAAGCCAAGCTCCTTAAATATTCAGCAGAAGCTGTGGGTCTGAGCTGGGAGCTGATGGAAGGATGTCTGCTTTTACTGGGTTCCAGCCCTGCCCAGCAGGACTTGGGGGTGCTGCTGGATGGGAGGCTGGACATGAGCTGGCAATGGGCACTCACAGACCAGAAAGTCAGACCTGTTCTGGACTCCATCAAAAGCAGAGTGGGCAGCAGGTCAAGGAGGTCATTCTGCCCCTTCACTCTGCTCTGCAGTGCTGCATCCACCTCTGGGGTCCTCAACAGAAAAAGGACATGGACCTGTTGGAGCAAGTCCAGAGGAGGACACCAAGTTGGTCAGAGGGATTGAAAATGAGGATTTTCCTATGAGGAAAAGCTGAGAGATTTGGTTTTGTTCAGCCTAGGGGAAAAAAAAGGCCTTGGGGTGACCTAATTGCAGCATTCCAGTACCTGAAGGGAACCTACAAGAAAGAGGGAGAGAGAGTTTTTACAAGGACATGTAGGGACAGGACAAGAGGGGATGAGTTTACCTGAAGGAGAGTAGATTTAGGTTAGATATTAGAAAGAAATTCCATAGTGTGATGGTGGTGAGCCTAGAGAAGCTGTGGATGCCCCATCCCTGGAAGTATTCAAGGCCAGGCAGAATGGGGCTCTGAGCAAGCAGGTCCAGTGGAAAGGTGTCTCTATTCATGGCAGGGGGATTGGAACTAGATGATCTTTAAGGTTCTTTCCAACCCAGACTGTTCTATGATTTTATGATTCTACTGACCATCAAACAGCAGAGCTAGAGAATGCATGGTTTAATTTTGCTGTTGACTTCAATGCTAACAAGAGGAAATTGTTCTTTCCAAATCCATGCGTGAAACCCCTGTTAAAGTGCAAAAGTCACTTTTCAGTAGTTCAGAAATTCAGAGAAGTTCCCAGAGGCTGATAAAGAGTTTGTGAAAGGACAGTTTGGGAGCAGGTTAAGAGCTGATCTCATCATCATCTGCAAACCCACACAGGGGGAAATATGTGTGACAATAGAAAGGAGGCAGTGCACGATCCAAAGGCTGGAAAGGCTGAATGAATCTTGACTAGAAATGCAACATGGCAGTATTTCACAAATGGACTGTGTTCTCTGACAAGGAAGGGAGAGGGGGGAGGCTTTTCATGTCCAGCCTTTCCCTGTGGAATGAATTCCTTTGTGTAAAAAAAAGCTGTAATTCTGGGTCTGGTATAGAAGCTGCTGAAGGAGGTTCCTTGGCCTTTGGAAAACAAACTATGTTCCTGCTGACCTTCCAAACCAGGGCTTGTCATCCTCCTCACCTTTCTCAGACCAATCAGTTACATTCTCTGCAGCCTGCTCTGCAGAGTTAAAGCTATGGAAGTACTGGTGCTTGCTGCAGAAGGAAGATCTCTGTGCAAGATCCTCCCTTCCTCCCTCCATCTCTCTCTTTCTCATTTGTGAAACAGTTAATCCTAAAAATAGAACCCAGGAAAGAAAGTCAATATACAAGTGGAGAAGCTGCAAATTACTTTCTGAAGATGTTTTATTCCTGTCTCAGTTTCAGCATTTTGAACCACTGAAAAAACCAGTGACTTTTCCTGATGGACTTTGGAACAAGATTTTCACACCTAGGGCTGCTGGAGTTGAAGCTACTTTGTCCTGTATGGACCATTAGCCTGAGAGCTACCAGGTGAGAGGAGTGAAGGGTGTGGCAAAGTTTGTTCTGGGGATTTCCAGAGGTCAGGCAGTGCCTCAACTTTTATTAGCACCTCATGTGATCCAAATTTTTCTTAAGACCTCTAAAAGCCTAAGGGAGAGGGAAATAAGTTCCATCACCTGTTTCATCTAGGTGTAAAGAAGCCTGCCACACTCTGTCTTACTTTTCATATCCAGGAAAATGGGAAGCACAATAATTTGTCTGTAAGAGAGGGTAATCCTGCTTTTCTCCCCATCTGTCATCTGAGAATAGCTAGGCCATTACAAAACAAGGGTAGAAAGAAAAAGTATTAGTTAGTGATACCATTTTATCGTTAATTTAAGACTAGATTAAGCCCAGTATCTGTTAACATGGTACGTGCTGCGTCCTCCTTGAGCTGCTGTGTGCTGTGATCTCAAATTTTGGCAAAAACGTGAACTCCTGGGTTGTGCTTCCCTCTTGTGGTCTTGCTATGATTTGCAACCAAGTAGGGGAGACTGAGAGGTTGCTGACTGTTTTGGGCAGGGGTTGAGCTGGCTTTTTTTCTAGTTTACTATAAGTATCCCTCCCTTTCCTCTGAGACTTCATGTGGACAAGCCATCCGACTGCATTAGACACCTTTTTTTTTTTTTTTAGTCTTCCAGGGGGAAAAAAATCTGTCCTGCTAGTACTCTGGACTGGTTTTTTGAGTTCTGTAGTACTGTGCTTTGTGCAACACAAATTTTCTGATCCCTGACCTTGTTATCTATACCTAGAGGTTAAGCTCTCCTTCGTGCTGCCTTGCACTTGGGGCAGTGTCAGGTTAAATTTTAACCTAATTAGCAGATTGTCACTTTAAAAGTGTGGTTGCAGAGATGTCAGATATTATACTGCACTGGCATTTGAAGCATGGGTGAAGAAGCACTTGGAGTCATTAACTGAAGTAAGACTATTTCTCAGCCTTGTTAGCATTTCCTCAAGTTGATTGGTTTCTTGTGTGTCACAGATATGAAACACCAGATTGCTAAAAGAAACACCTGAAGCAGTAAATTACTAGACTCTTCCAGCTTGGGACTGTGCAAGGCAGAAGAGCAGAAGCCATAAGAAGTAAGTAAATTTTGCAGCCATTAGAAAATTTTAATTGTAATTGAGAAGGAACTGCAGACCTTCTATAAACAAGCTCAGGAAAACGCTGAAGGTCCAATCACCAGCAGGAGTTTTAGGCAGTTGAAAGGGGCTCTGTCTTTTTTGGCATTTGACTAAAAAACACTAAATAACTAAAGAATTTAATTAGTAAGAACTTACTGACCTTTAAGTGACTTAGATTTCCCTGATGAATCTTTTGTAGGAAATTTATCTGGTTTGTATTCATGAACTTAGGATGTTTTCAAGTTCACAGATATTGTTTGCAGTTATTTAGTGACTCTCCAAGTCTTGTAATCAACGGCTGACCACGGCTCTTGGAAAACCTGGGTGTAATTCCTGGGGGTTTCAGAGCCCATGTTTATCTGCATCAGGCTGAGAGCATTTCTGCAGGCTGAGAGGAGACTCTGAGCTGGGCTTATGCATGAGTAGCTCTCAGCACATTTGGAGCTGTCCTGAGAGATTCCCTGGGAACACTTTGTCAGGTGTGCTGGTGTGCCCCGGCCTCAGGTCAGCTAAATACTACAGAAATGTTAATGCTCTCTCATCCTCTCTTTTGCAGGTGTGTCTCCCTCCAGAACCCAGGACATGCCCACCCTTTCAAATGATAGAAACATCACTTATGCTGGGCTACAGCACAGTTGTCTCCTACACCAGATACTCTAAACTGAAAAAATGCCACTACCAGCCAAAGAGTCTTTGGAAAGCCCAGAGCCTAATGACTAATTTAACCTGAGGGGGGAAGGATGAGAATCTTTCTTCTAATCTTGATGAGAGTACCACATGGTGGTATTCTTAGGCAAGACAAGCAGCTTTGCACTGCTTGCCTTAGATTCATTTATCATTCCTAGGCACAGCCAATGCCCTACCACAAAGGCTTTGTATGGAATTTGCTACGTTTGACACAGTTCTGCTGAGCTCCGTGTTTCATGCTCTTAGTCCCACCTGAGGTAGCAGATGGACCCTCCCCACCTCTAGAGACTGAATGTGAAGAGTACAGGTGACTTCTGTCTGTCCTTATCCAAACTGAAACGATAAGGAGATGAGCATAATTCTGAAGCCTTGAGAACCCTACAGGGGCAACTGAATGCCTGCCCTCCTGGAAGAGCCTCACAGGATTAGCTGTGTAGCTTGGGACACTGAGTGAGCCTGAGCAGGAAGAACCTTTGCAGCACTTGGGCATGCACAATATCTGCCGAGAGGGTTTGTCACTAGAGGGAGTCACAGACTTTAAGAAATAAGCAAACACAGCCCTGTTTGTATTTCCAATGGATGAGCGCGTCACAGTTACGTCAATGGAAAGACTCAAAATTTCCTCTGATTTCACTTTCAGTGTCATTTAGATCCTTAGCAAATTTCCCATAAGAGTGTGCATTCTTGCTTTCACGCTGCATTTGGCTAGTGAGGACAGGAGTTCTTGACATCAGCTGCCTCTCGGACGTGATGTTCCCTTCCCTGTCCTTCCTCCTCCGCTCAGTTCCCAGCACTGTCCTGCATGCCTCCCTTCTCTCTGCCTGATGTTGAGCACTCTTTTCACCCTATTTGGAAGAAATTCATTTCCCTAAACAGAGGAATATCAATGAGGCAGACACACCTTTTTAGTGAGTGAGCTGAGCAGCTCAGTGCAGAGCCTGGTTTGGCAGAGCCCCATGCTGGGATGGTGGGTTCAGTCCCTACATGGGCCATTCCTGTGAGAGTTGCATTCAATGATCCTCGTGGGTCCCTTCCAGATCAGAATATTCTGTGAGTCTGTGAAATAGCTGAGCCAGCACAAGCTGGAGCAGAGACCACATGGTCAGAGTGGAAGAAAAAGATGTTTGGCCTCCCTTTTTTGTCAGAAAACCTGAGAACTGAGTTGTGTGTTCAGCTGTAGTGTGAAACTGCACCCATGGTCACCTTCCCAGGTGTCCTGCAGGAACATGCAGGGCTCCTACGTATGCACGATTCTTACACAGATTATCTTTCTTCACCCAGGTTCAAATTATGCAATGCAAGACCCTCCCTGTGAAATAAAAAGAATCTTAAAGAAAAAAGAAAAGAATTTTCTGATTGCCTTTCTACTTATAAATTTGACTTCATTAGAAACACCCTCCTCTCATATTGCATTGCACGGGGCATACCCAAGCCTTCAAAAGGCTCAGTGAACCTCTGCTGACTTGTATTATTTGAAAGTGTGGATCTTTGTGCATGAATGGAATATACATTATTTCTTTAAAATAACACAGAAATAATTTTAATCATTCTTGATTCTCCTTTTACTTGGTCTGCATGATTTGATTTTCCCAGCCTCTTGTGCTGCCATTCTGACATGATCTCAGAGACCCATGAATTATGGTGGCTTCAGTGAGGAATCAGACTGCCACTGGTAAGAAATACAGACCCTCTGTCTGTTGAATTTATGTATTTAAATCCCCTGAGCTTTGTAGCTCAGCCTGATAATTTCCAGAAATTTACTCTGTGCTAAAACAAGGAATTCTAGAAGCCATGAAAAATAGAATTATGTGTTGAAATTAAAGGACTCTTCAGATCAAAAATGAGGCACTAAGAGGGAAATTTAGTTATAGATTTGAACAGCTATAGGATGTGGTAAGGCAATCTGTATTTTTGGAAGGCAACGTGGATAGCAGCATATCTGGTTTCTGAAAGGCTTTGAGATTTTCCAGGAGTGGAACTGCGTAAGCACAATTAAAGCTGAGAGATGGACAGCTATACTGGTGACCACAGTAAATGCTATTTTGAGGTACCAGCCAATGTCACAGAGTTTATAATCATAATTTGTCAGAAATAATGATAAAGAAACATTTTAAATCTAAACTGCTATGGGAAACTCCCGGTGTTCTTCAAATTTCATCTTATTCCGGTTTCTCAACCTGGATCTGATTCAAGACTTTCAAAGTTCTTGTGTCTGGATTTCAAAGAAAATGAACTGGATCAGGGACAGATAGCAAGGTCTAGAGTCTTCTGAAGTGCTGAGAGCCCATGAATCCATGTGAAAACAGCTTCTGCAGTGCCAGCCCCTGCTCACATACTTAATGGGAGTTCAGAAGTCAGAGTTTGGGGTCGTCCTCTGCTTGTTTCTACCCTCATGTTGTTGCTTATTGATTTACTCACAGCAGGTCAACTCCTGTCTCATCCATGTCAACAGCCCACTTAAAACCTCCTTGCAGTCTCCAGGGGAGAGCAGGCTGGGAGGAAGGACAGAGCTGGGATACCCCTCAAAGGCAGAGTCCAGGGGGCAGAGCCTGATCCTCCTGATGCTGCCAGGGCACAACAGCTGGTGCCTTTGCTCTCACTGTGCCAGCTGCTGCCTCCCCACAGTCCCAGACCCTTTCTCAGCAGCAGCAGCAGCAGCCAGCCTGCTTTGCTTGCAGGCTTGGAAGGGTAGAAAGTAAGGAATAGGTCCATGACTACTTTTGCTAGACCAATAACCTGGCTGCCCTGGAAAATTCATTATTTCATTTATGCTTCATTTCCTGGTTCTCTTTGGACTCAAGAAGTCAATGAAGTACAAAGCATGCTCATTATTGCCCCAGTTACCCTGCTGTGAATCTGTGTTAGCTGATGTAAGGTGTAAGTTTTTCAGAGTTTCTCTTCCACAACAGCCCAGCTGGGACCAAGTTGTTCCTAACATCTTGGGTCAAACATCAAAAATCACTGGTTACAAACACTGAAAATATCTACTTTTTTTTTTTTTTTTTTTTTTTACTTTTGTTTTGTTTTGGTTTTGGTGGGGGGGCAGTGGAAAAGAAGGGCAGGGATGTTCCTAGAAGAATCCTAGAAAATGCCTCACACATTTCTGTTCTTTACTGCCATATAAGCCAGCTGGCTGTGTACCTCAAATCTTTTTTCAGGAAGGCAGTACAAGACAGCCATTGCAGTGGGCTCTTTTCATTGAAAATAATCCCCTCTTTTTGAGAAGAAGCCTGAGTGTTGCCTAGAAAAGGAAATGGAGAAGAGTGACAAGTTTTGCCTCTCTCTTCTTTATAATTTTCTGCTTTTCTGGAGTGCCCATTTGGCAAATTTCTTTGCATAATTCTTGGCAAACAGGCTTCAGGTTTCATTTGCTTGTCCCAGCGAGGGGAACCAGCAGCTGGGGGGCACAGCAGCACCTGGTGGGCACCGTGTGAGCCCCCAGAGGTGGGGCTGGAACCCGCGGGGTTCGCTGCACCGCGCACCGGAGCTCGGACACGCTGCTGTCCTTGCAGCACAACGGCAAACCTGACAGGACATCCACTGCATCCCTTCTCTTCCTGGGAGTCTGCAGTATTCCAGAGTATATTTTCTAGCTCTTACTGTTGTACACAATGGCTGCTGGTTTTGCCTTATTCTTTCTGGGAGTTGGTGGGGCTGTTGCAGGTGATTTGAAGACTTTTCTGGTAATCAGCCTGCAGTTACACTTTCTTCATCCCACTGCTCATGTCATTCTTCTCTTGTGACATCTCAGGTATGAACATAGCAAAGAGATGTTTTTGAAGAATATGGCGAGCACAAAGTAACTTGGACAAGTTACATGTGGATTGTGTAAGTGGCCTATCTACACAACCCTTCTTGAACAGGTGATTTTCAGGGTGAGCATGTGAAGAGGTTGAGAATTTGCTCCTGTAACAACTGTGGATGCCTAGAGAGGGTTGAGTCATGCATCCTCCAATAGTGCAGGCAATAAAGAGTAATAAATTCTGAACTGTCCAAACCCCCCCACTTCTCACTCAGTGCTCTCCTCTCCACTGTGCTGTGTGATGGAAACAGCAGCATCTATCTCTGCTGATGGACCGGGGTCCATCCCACTTGGAGCACACAGATTGGATCTGGCCTGTAGGACAATTTATGCCTTGCAGTGGGAGAGGTGAGGTGGGCAGTGTCTTACAGCTATTGAATACCTTTTAATCCCTTGCTTTCTGGTTGCTTTGGCCTATTAGGCACTTCCATGTTCTCATGGAAAGAGGAAGTTGCCACAACAGGAATCTAACCTGTGATGGTGAAACAGCTGGTCAAAGCAGTGTGTGAGATCAGCACCTCTGTCTTCTGGGAGCACCACCATGTTTCATCATGGCTGAGATGCTGAGCAGGTGGAGGGGAGGGGGTAAAACTTGTTCAGGATGAGTCAAAACCCATTTTAAAGAGAACAATGGACAAAGGGACACAAGAGATGTAGCACAGGGGAAAAAAACCAAAACTACAGCAGCAAAAGTCAGAGGCTTGTCTGTTATCAAGCTTAGAGTTTAAACAGCAGAGTTCTGCCTATGGCTGTGGTTATGAGCTTGGGACCATGTGCTCTGAGTCATAAACATTAGATGGATGAAGGAAAACTGACAGCAGGACAGACTTTCTTCTGGCATATTAGGTAAGCATTTTTCGTACTTGGCTACAAGGGTGCCTGAGAAGTACCAGAGTAGTTCACACACTCAGCCTGTTTTGTCTTTAATTGCCCTGATGACTGGAAGCTGGAACAACCAGTGCCATTAAGGGCTACTTGTAACTGTCCTGGATAAGCTCAGCTCTGGAAGGACCTGAAATTAATCTTATAGGATCATATCACATAGTCTCCAAAATGTATTTGATGACCTGCAGGGCATATGAGCTAGTAATTTGGAGGTGATTTATACTCAGTACTCCTTCTTCCTATCATGGATCTTGGGGATGGTGATTTAAAGTAGTAGATTGAGCTGTGCCAATAAACTGCTGGACTCATCTTGTGTTGTGATGTCAGCCAGGAAAAATAGGACTGGTAATGACTAAACCCTGACTTTCTCAGTATTGCACTTACAAAGGATAATAATATCTACCCTTCAAATGCTCCCTATACAAGGTAGACCACAGAAGCCAGCTGGAGTCCCAGCTACTCTGTGTTGTCACAAGACCCCCCTCATTAGCCTTGTGACTTGTTAAACACAATTCTGTCAAACTTTGTTCTCCAGCCTGCCATTACTTAGATACTAACTAAACCAGCACCCACTAGCTCCCTTGGGGATCATTACATCTCTCTGCATATATGCTGTGGCAGCCAAAATTTAAGCTTGGATTTTAATCATAAAGAAATTAATTTCCTGATTAAAAATGGTCCTTTAAGCAACATGCATTTGAATAATCCATCATAAAAACAAATGAGTCTGTAGCAGTGCTCTTGACTTGATAATATTTTTTCTGCTTTAAATTTAAATCAGCTGGATTTTTTTCCTCTCAGTTTGTAGCCTATAGAAAAATACAATGAATTACTAAAGAGAAAGCAATAGTTTGGAACTGCAATAGCCATGGTGTGGAATATATATTTTAGATCTGTCACTGCAAGATAGATTTGTATGTCATGGACCTAATAAGATACCCTTCAGGCAACTCCACTGATATTAGTTGTCTTACAGAAAAAGTAAGTTAATGCAGAAAATTTGGTTTCGGATATTTGCAAAGTGTTTTGAAGATAAAAGACCTGTACATGCCAGAGTTGATCTAGTTATTGTTAAAATCTCTAGCAAAGGTTAGCAAAGGTCCTGTTTAATTCAACAAGAGCTACTGAATCAGGACTGATGAATGTAGCAGAGATGTATTTACAAATAAACATTTGAAAATAATGGCAGTTTGGTAATTTTAAATATTGTGTATCTCTCCCTATCTGTAGATGCAAAGCAGACCATTAACAGTTCACAAGAGGTACCTACTTTTAAACAAGTCCCTCAGTTTGTGTCTGTTAGCTATTTTCATTGTGTGGTGAGCACAAGAAATAACAGAAGATTTGTGTAGCTGAGGAAAGATGCAAAAAGACACCTCTAACTTATATGAAAATATGTGACACTGTTCCTGAAACTAAAGAAATGAAAATTTAAATGTCCTTGCTTCTCCATTTCCCCCTATTACAGTTACAGATTATCAGATGTTTGTACAGTCTGCAATATTTCACATCTTTCATGCCCAGCCCATGCCACAAGCCCTCCAAGTCTCCACTGATAAAAAATCAGCCTTTATCAGTACTGGTCTCAGCATTAGCAACCTGATAATTCCTCACCTTTTGGTCCAGGCAAAATTGTGTGTGTTGAGCAGACATCTGTTGTAGGTCGATTATCAACATCAAAACCAAAAATCTGAACTTGCAAGATAAAAAGCACTACAAGGGTCCCATATGTCGTTAGCTGTTGTTCTTTCTTGCTGCTCATCCTTGCAGTTTCTCAGGAAATGCCTTTCGTTGTTGCAGTCTTAAGAAATGCAGCTGACTCAAAAATAAATGCTTCACTAACTGGAGCAGTGGAAAGCTTGGGAGCTACATGCAAGAGCAGCTAAATAAAGTGAAGAAAGGAGTTTGACGATGCTGTAGTTATTTCTGTCCTGCACATTATCCAGGATATTTATTTAACACTGACAGCTGTTTATTCCAATTTATCTCTTATCTGAATGAGACATTTAGCTGCTTTTGCCATGGAAAATTTCTCCAACATATGGGAATATCTCTCTTGTAACTTTTTTGCCTCTCAGCACTGAATCTTCATGCCCAGCATTTCACTAACTCAAGGGACAAAAGACTTTGGTATTGTATCCAAGTGTGTACTAATTAGTCATAGATACATTTGGCTGCCTGTGTGCTGGAAGAGTAATGCAGACTGTATATAACATGTAGAAATACTTTTCCATAAAAGCTTTCCACCAAGGAGACTGTTAGTGACAACAAATGAGCCAGTCCACTGTGGGTGGAAATCCCCAGTGCTCCATCTCACCTTTTGGGTGTCATTACCCACAAATGAAAAGCTGACATTATCCATGGGTGTTTTAGCCTGAAACACACAAATGAGGGGTTTATGCTTACAGATGGCTCCACAGTGCTAGCCCCAAGCCCAGATCATGTTGGTAGATAGAGCACAGAAGGGACAGACTTCAGGACAGAAGACACAGAACAAATGAGCTTGAATGACTGCATCATCTTCTCCCATTTCACTCTTGCCATGCACTGGGAGAGGCCATGTATGGGAACAGTGGTGTAGCATAGATCCCAACAGAATGCTATCTTTGGCTTGTCCAGGGAAACTCCAGCTGGTTTGACTCCTGAGGTGACCTTCAGGTGTTCAGCTGGGTGCTGGGACCCTGAAACCAGTGTAGGAGGCCTCTTGGGTGGAGGAACAGTTGCATGCATCCTTCCTTTTGGAAGGAGCTGTGACAGACACCTACCTGAATACAATCCCTTCTGGAAAAATCTCTAGCTTTCTCTTAAGGAGAGCATAGTAACCAGGGTAAGAGGATGTTCAAGGTAGCCTGGCAGAAAAGAAAGGGGAGATGACTATTTGTAGTATTTCCAGGAATTTTGTTAACTTTTCACACAATGAGACAGTTACTAAAAAAGCTGAACTAGGCTTTTGAGCTATGTAGTGTGTGAGAGGGTGTTTGCTTTCCATCTTAGGAAAAAATGTATTTCCTACATCAATAGCTTTTGAGAGGCTTCCTCATTATTTAAGAGAGTATTTGGTTCTCTAGTTCTATGTTTCAGCCTTTGGGCATACAGAATAAGTAGCAGTACTTATGTAAAAGTGAATACCTTTACTTAAAGTCTGAAGGAAGGCTCTGACTTCAGGCTTTCATCTGTGATAAAATGTTGGCCAAAGTCCCAAGAAGGGTCAAGATACTTCTCTCTCTTTTTCTTTCTAGCCTGCTCACAGACTGTCCCCCTTTCCAAAACACTTTTTTTTTCCTTGTTAAAATGTGTATGGTGCTCTTCAGAAATAAACAGAGGTCTCTGTCCTAGAGAATGTCATCTAATGTACCCCCTCAAACGTGGCCTTGATAACGGGTACACACAGCTATTGGGGGAGGAAACACAAAGCCAGGGTTATGGTTGAGTAGAGGCATACCAGAAATAAACTTGTTCCTCTGTGATTTGCATTGGGCTCTGTGCCTCTGCCTTGTACACTGTTAATCTGTTTTATTTAACTTTTTCTTCACTTTCCATTTTGTGAGCAGAAGGTCAATGTAAGAGCAAGAATAGAGAGCGTAGGAGTGGGAAGCTAGTGTACTTAGGGCTGGAGGAGGCATTTTGGGAAATGTTGCCAAACTGACATGAATGATGCTATCTGTTCCATGGTACTGAGAGACTTACAGTGACTTGTTTGTTATTTATTAGGGATAAAGAGGGGTAAAGTCTAAGTGAGAGAGGAAATAATTTGTTTAACTACTTCAGTTACTATCTGGGACTAAGCAGGGAAAAATTTTTCTGACAGTGGTGTGATCATTTACAAATGTTTTCAATCCACTTTAGAAAATAAATCAAGACTCTACTCTTCCCCAACCCCCACCTCCCACCCCCACTCCACCTTCCCTGACAGTCACAAGTCCCCTGAAAATACTGTGAGAAATTAGATTTAATGGATCTGAAAACCTGGAAAATGAAAACACTTACTCAATATGTAGGAGATCCAGATTTTAATTATTTCTCTGCCTAGTTCAAACCAGTGCTTGCAGTAGAGCCTTAAGGTTATATTGCTTTATTACAAGGGTGTGTGCTAATCAGTTATGTTTTCCCATGTGTTGGACCAGGAATGCTGTCCTGGAGCTAGAAAACCTGCCTTAACAGGCAGTCCATCAAAACTGATGTAGTACCACAAAAAGCTTGGGTTTTGGCAAATCAATATTTATCAAACCAGTTTCACTGAAAAATCTTCAAGCAGCTTCATTGCTGATGGAGATTTAATGAAGCAGAGTGCCTAATGCGCATGTTAATTCCCATTGAATCAGGCTTAAAGAAATGACTGTAGGCAAGGAAGAAAAACAAACTAGGCCACATCACCCACACGTAAAAGTCACAAAACAAATGCATGAATGTTTGCAAGGAAACCCTGAAAAGGCAAAAAAAATATCCAGAAATATTCTGTTCTTTGAGTTGAGTACTAGTTAGGTAACCTTTGTCTTGTGCATTGTCTATTTGGAGTCCCAGTAACTTCCTTGGAGATTTGCATAACCTTCATTTGCCTACTCTTCAGATATTAGTAGTTTAATGTAAACAGACTGTAAGGAGCACAGACGAAATGCTAAAATACTGTTCTAGGTGGCCAGACCTAGAGCCAGTTTTCATCATTTGTATAGTCACAGATCCTGTGGCTGGACTGCCGGTTAATACATCCTGCTTGTAACCATGGGCTGATTCAGCCACAGTGTTCAGCCTCTGGCATCCTTTCTGACCCAAATTCAGCATCAAGGAGAACATTCCGCTTCTGTACCTTACTGTACTGAATAAACTTGGGAGCACCTGAAAGAAAAAAAAAAGGTGGACTATTTCTTTGCTTTGGGATCCTAGATGGTTTCTCTTCTTGTGTCAGGGGTCATGATGATTTGGGGTGTTTAATTCTGTAATGCTGGATACATCAATCAAGGTGGCAAAGCTTAGAGAAAATGGAAAAGGAAGGGCTGAGTATTGTGGTTTGCAATATGTAGGGAAGAAAGTAATCCTAGGGCTATTTTGTAAAGTGCTGGTTTTGGATTTGACACCATGCAATGGCTGCTTGAGCCTGTAAACACAGTCTCCACCACTTGTTTTTGTTCTGATTAAGATATAAACAATGACCAGATTCTGATATGCCTGAAAATACAACTGACAAAACCAACCAACCTAAGGACGAAACTGTGCAAAATCTTATGGCTTATATGTTTAGTAAGGCAGCTTGTAGGACTCTGAGGATTATAGATCATCATCCAACATCGGGTTGGATGTTTGAGAGGCTTCATCAGCTGTGTGGAAATTTATGCTCCACTGTGAACTATGATCTCTTTGGTTTCCTGCGGATGAGTTTGCCTCTCTGTTGAGTTGAGTACCTTGAGGGATGGGTGAGAGCTTTTTCTGGTCTGACACAGGGATGGCTCTCTTGGAGAACCTCAGGTCTGCACTAGAGCTTACAATCCCTTCTTGGGATGCTCCTACCTCCCCTTTCCCACTCCTATTCCCTCCCCTCAGCTTTTAGCTCTCAACAGAAAAGCTGACCCAGGTTCCATCTGGGTTCATGTTCCAGTATCTGCTGTGAGGTAGCAGAAGAGAAGAGCACTGAACTGTCCTAAGGAGCTCAGGTTGCAGACCCCAGATTTAGGGAGCTGCTGGAAGCTTTATGAGGAGCAGTACTGACCCCTGGACCCCATCTGGCAAACAGACCTCAATTGTGTGTAACTTCTGCTCACTCAGGTGAGCATCACAACTGCATTACAACTTTCTGTTTCTAACTTTTGCATTTAGCAAGAATGTCCTGGATCACAGTGAGTGTTTTATAAGCACTTTTGTTGTGAACACTTGGACTGAGAATGCTTCTCTGTCGGTTAGCATGCAAGCTTTCAGTTCCACTGAAGACACCTTTGACATAATTGCACCAGGATTTCAGAGAGGCCTAAGAGATACTTATTGCTATTGTTTTCCATGCAATCACTCAGAGAAGCATCCAAAAATGTAAGGCATTCACAAATGTAGTCAGAGATATGATAGAAATGAAATACTCAATGTGGCTTGTAAATGTGTTTATCTAAGTGCAGCCTCTTCCTGTGTCAGAACAGATTTTTGCAAACAAGAGGGCAATGATTCAGTTCCCGGGGAACACTGACAAAATAAACCCCAGCTTATACTGACCTGATGCAGTGCTGAACAGTGTCCTACCCTGGGAAAATATTTCCTGCTTCATTTTCATAAATATTTATATAATTCCTTCTGGGAAACATGTCTTCCTCAGAAAACTAAACATGCTGCTCCCTGACATAAATTTAACTGTTTGTTTACATGTGAGGGATTATGGGCATGGACCCAGCCTCAGATCCTTACATTCTTATCTCAGGCATTTCTGTCTTTTAGAGTTCTTTGCTCTCCTCCTAGAGATCACATCATGTCTTGAGCTATGGAGCTCATTTCTGGCTCTGGAATTTGGTGCTCTTTGGAGAGTTGTTATTTTGGGCTGCAGAAATAGGAACCAAATATAATGTTCTGCCTGGAATCACATTTCTTTGCTGCCTAGTTATACCCTTCCCATCCTGGTTTGAGGCTCCTTTCTTAAAAAAATAAAAATCATGTAAGCAATTAAACAGAGGATTGCATGGCTAATGAAGGTATTTCTATTTAGAAACAGACTGGACACACAGCTGGGAACTGAAATAGCACTGGTGTCCAGTCTAATCCACACTTAAGTTTATAGTGTGGATTAGTGGCAAAGTGGTGCACAAATTGCCCCAAGAGAATAGATATACTCCATGCCATGACAAACTGAAAAACTGATTCTGCTCCCTTTAACACTTCTTAAGATAACAGAAAAGTGGCTGACATGGCAACACAAACTGACCCTTGTACAAAGCCTTGAATTAGGGCAAAGCTGAGCTCTGCTTTCCAGCATGCTCTGAAACACTTCCATGAAGTGATGAACTGTGTGGAGTGCTCTGGAAAAAGCATTGTGATGGGGCAGACATAGTCACAGGAGATGGCAGATGTCAGGCCTGTGTCCAGGAAAAAACCCTAAATTGACTAAGTGATGTGCTGATCTGTGGATTTTATATGAAACCTGTTTGTCCTGCAGAGCAACAGCAAAACTTCAAAGCTCAAGCTCTACCAGTCCAGATCTACTTGATCTTCCTCTCCTGGTCCTAGAATTCAGCTGATGTGTCTTGCATTGCCCATGTTGTAGGTTAACCCTATAGGTTCTTATTATTCAGATTATCTAGATTTATAATTGTTTGATTTCTCTTTTTTCTTCCTTTTCAGTTCAAACTCTGCTGCACACCTTCTGAAGAGTGCTAAAGCCAAACAGCTTTTAGCTCTTCCTTTGGCAGTTTGCAAAATAAACTCCAACAAACCAGGAGGCAGCTACCTGCCCAGCAAAATCCAGCTAAAAGGGAGGGCAAAGATGTGAGGAGCATGAGAGAGCAGGAAAACAGGGAAAGCTTGAAACCTCCCTCCAAGCCCAGAGGCTCCTGGCCTTGGTCATTGCCTGAACTCTGCTACCAAATGTGTCTCAAAGCATTTGTCCTGCCCAGTGAACTCTATCTATGTCCTAAGTTGTTCCCTGCTGTTTGGGGACACACAGTGTTGTGCAATGTGTTGTAACATTGGTTTCATGTCTGTGTGGGTGTCTTTCTGGCAAGAAAAAGAAAGTTTTGAGCCTCATTCTCCCATCTTCCTAGTTATTGTCTGCCAGACTGTTTGCTAGTGTAAAGGAGGCAGGGTGATGGTTGTGGCTTATTTTCCACTTGACAGCATAACAAAACTAAAGGAAAAAAACTCCGTCACTCAGTTCATACTAGGAAAGCCATTTGTTTTATTGTGGATTTTTTCTGCTTTTTGTTTTTGGGGTTTCTTTTTTGTTTAATTTTTTTTTTAAACTTGCTAATGAATTAAGTCTTTTTACAGGTTCAAGTTTTGTGTAATGAAGAAAGATTTTGAAATTATAAGGTTTTCCTACTCAGTGATGGTTACTGCTGGTACCTCTGGAGATTTTGACATGTGATTTGGAAACTGGAAGGCTGGATTCCACTCCCCAGTTCAAACTGGAAGGCTGGATCCCACTCCCCAGTTCATATGCACGCCTCTGAATTGTGGATACTTGCTTAGGTGTACAGTGTGATGTCATTATGGCTGGGTTTTAGTTTAATAGTGCTTTAACATATAAAGTGCATTACCACCACAGGCTGGATAAATGGACTGCTGTGACTTCTACCAATTTGAAGTAATTCACATCACTTGGAATAACTGCCGAGCCACCTCTGGCAAGGAAGAAAATGAGCTACAGGGCTTATAAAAAGATTTCTGAGTAGTAATGACTTTGTCTTTGATGCAAACTGTTGAGAACCACAGAGCTTTCTGCATTTTTCCCCAAGGCAGGATTCTCCTAGACTTCACATTTTTGTTTGCCTCACCTCCACATGGGAAGTGATGCCTACCTGGATGCTTTGCTTTTTAATCTACCTGCTCCCTGGCTTCAGCAATATAAGTACAGATATAGAAGAAAGATTCATAAATCAGCACAGTAATTCTCATCACCAAAACTGGGGCATGGTTTTGTTTAATCTATGGAATTTTATGACAGCATACAAAAGAATTTATGAGTTTACAAGTAAGATTAAATCAGTTCCAAAGACAGTGTCGGACCATGTCCAACAGTATCAGTAAAACATTATGTAGCACTGTCATTTCTCCAAGTGTTTTGGAGATTCCAGCTTTATTTCTATGGGTTTCAAGGTCACTTTCAGTCTAAGGGACAGGAAACTGCCACAATCTATTAGGTGCTTGCAATTTGGTCAGAGCAGCATGGGTTGGGAGCAAAGAGTAGATCCTGCAGGTTCTTGTGCTGTTCTGTGGTAAAGAGGTCTTACTCCTCAGGTGGTTAAAAGTATCCTTAACTAGTTTCTTACCAGAACTTGTTAAGAATAAACCTGAATTTATGAGCAGTTGGGTTAATGGTAAGAGATTATCTTTCATTAGCTGGTCCTTGGCTTTACAGCACAGAAGAGGTTTGCCATGCAAAGCATCCTCAGTGCTGCATCACAGATCAGTTTCTCTCTTTGCAAAGATCAACAACTTAATCAAAAGCAAAAAGGCTGTGCAAGGAGCAGGGAGAGCATGAATGTACAACCCATCACAAAGATCTGACTGCTCTTCTCCTTCTTCACCTCTTTTCTTTACTGGTGCAGTATATGTCTTGATCCCCTGGCAATGAAAATGGCTTCACTCAGCTAGGGAGGCTGTTTGGCTGATATCAGAGGTGATTCCAGCTTCATGCTGTTGACATGGCCCATTTACTGTTGAATGTGTTCTTACATTCCAGCCGTGCTGTTGCATCCACATTCCTGGGCTTGGATTTGTGCCCTTCCTGCCCACAGTCAGTGTGTGCCCACCCTCGTACCCGTGCTGCAGGATGGCACAGCGCCTGCTCACAGAGGTGGGAAGCCAATTTCACAAGGGGACAAATGAGCACTGGAAATAGATTTTCACTTGCATTCTGCTCAATGCTGCCTCTGCCAGTTCCCCAGCTGGAACTGGCTAATTTTCAACTGTAACTTTAAAAAAAAAAATTTCTAGGCTTAATCAATCTGAAAGTGAATTACTGCCAATAAGCACTAGGAAGATATTCACATGTTTTACTTTAAGAAGAATTTGTGGTGGGGAATGAGTCAGTAACTGAATGCTTAGTGACAACTTCCTCAGTTGTGATGAGTGTACCTTCTGTCATGCTCTGCCTACAGACAGGCACATGTCCAGTGAGTGCTGCTCCATGGGGGCTGGGCAGGCAATGCAGTCAGAAACTGAATGCTGAGCTGCCCTTTTTCAAGGAAACAAAGGGCAAAGATGAGATTTGATGACTAGAGTCCCTGAACATCAGGGCAAACATTATGGCTTTTACCTCTGAAGATTTGCATAAATCAGCACTTAATAAATAGTAAATAACAGGGACCCACAATAACAGAGCAAGGAAAGAAGGGAATTATCAATCTTAAAAAGAAAGCCAGGATGAGGCAGTGAGAAGTTATGATTTATCTGTTTTTCTAATTACATGAGATTAGAACCAGACTAGAAACATCTGCTGCTTTGATTTTGCTGCTCCTGGGATTCCTCAGTCCTTTCCTTGTAAGTGGAAGATTGCAAGTGAACAGGATCTGGCCTGAAGAAGTCCATTAAGCTGTATTCATTACTTAGGTTTTCTGTTTGTGCTGATTTAAAGATTTGGCCATTTTGATTTTCTTTGGATTAGATGAGCTCAAGGGAGCTCTCCAAAGGAACGTGTCATTGGTTTTCTGTTCATGGTTTTTTATGTGATGCAATTCAATAAAACTTCCATGTAGGCAGTCATTAATTGTCAAAACCAAAAATACCCCTAAACCCCTGTCTGCAATTATCCATACTGTGCTATATTCGGGACACACTATGCTTTCTATCATTAAGAAGGCCTCCTTGTAATTCCCCATCATGGATAAAACATAGCCACAAAAATGATGCATATGCACAAAATATAAAGTGAAATTATGGGTTTCTATACTGAAATGGAACTAGCGATGATGCATATGCCAGACACGAATGACACACAGAACAGAACTGTTGGTAAACAGGGGGAAAACTATAAATATGGTTAAGATGAGACATCACACATTGTTTCAAGTGACAAACTTTGTACTAAAAGAAAGAAAAAGATCACAAATCTAGACAGACAGCTCTGCTAAAAGTTATATAGCTGCATGATTCATTCCCCAAAGAAATCAATGTCAGGATGACATTTTTCTTCAGGCAGTACTGGCAACTGCTCGTAATTTGGGTAAACCTTCTCTGCCCTCTAAAAACAAACCATCAAACCAAAAGGTAACCACTGAAACAGCTACCACTCAACCAAAAAAAAAAAAAAAGTGTTTTGAACTGAGCACAACATAGAATTGCATGAGTCAATCTACCGTAAACTTTCAGCAAATAGGATGTGTCACCAAGATCAACTTCAGTGTTTCCAATGAGCATAGGCTCTACAGCAGGCTTTTTAGAAACAGACTTTGCTCCAAATAGTAATTCCCTGCTTTCAATAAACCCTGACTGGGTGCAACCAGTTATTTCTTCTGATACACACAGCCAAAATAACTGACACGTAAACAGAAGCCTATGGAGCTAGATTAATTACAGGGATTATGTATAGCATTCAGAGCTTTTAAACCAGAAGGGATCATTACGGTGATACAGGCTGGGTGATACAGGCTGGCTTCCTACTGTTGTGGTGGGGGTGATGTGAGGCAAAGAACGCCTTGATACTGTGTAAGCACTGCCTAGCAGTAACTAAAACATCCCTGCCTTATCAACATTGTTTCCAGCACAAACCCAAAACACAACCTCATATCAGCTTCTGTGAAAAAAGTTACTTCTATCTCAGTCAAAACCAGCACACTTCTTATTGTGGCTCACCCCAGCCAGCAACTGAGCCTCAGCAGCTCCTCACTGGCTCTCCCACCAGCAGGAGTGGGGAGAGAATCAGCAGAGTAAAAGCCAGAACACTAGTGGGTTGGGATAAAGACAGTTTAATAAGGAAAGCAAAAGCTTTGTACAAATGTGAAGCAAAACAAGGATCAGTTCACTGCTTCCTGTGGGCAGACAGGTGTTCAGCCTTCTCCAGGGGAGCAGGGCTCCATCATGTGCAAAGGTTACTTGGGACAATGAGCACCATCACTCAGAGGTCCCCCCCTTCCTGCTTCCTTGCAGCTTTGTATCCTGAGCATGATGTCATACGGTTTGGAATATCCCTTAGGCCACTTTGGGTCACCCATGCTGGCTGTGTCTCCTCCCAGCCTCCCAGGCACCCCCAATTTCCTCACCACCACCATGACCATATGAAAAGCAAAAGAGGCCCTGCCTCTGTTGCAATCCCTGCTCAGCAATAACAGAAGCATCTCTATATTATCAACTTTCATGTTCAGCAGAAATCCAAAACACAGCCCCACAGCAGCCACTGTTAAGAAAATTATCATAACCTCAGCCAAAAACAGCATGTGTACGTAACATAAGCCTGGGAATTGCACATCGTGATTCCTGCTCAGAGATGCTGGTGATGATTGGAAGATGTGCCATCCCTATATTACTACTTCAAGTGAGTGAAAATACAAGTACCCTGTTTTAATGCCTAGTTACTATTGTTTTGTAACCTGCTGGATCTTCTGAAATGCATATTTAGTAAAGTGTATTTAATACATTCACCTGTTTAAATAAACAATTGTATTTGAAGAATGTATAACTTTCTATCAATTTTAGGCCCAAATGCCAACTAGTTCTACATCCTTTTTCCTGAAAGCTGATTTATCTCATTATGTATTCCAGTTAGGGAGCAGCTTTCTTCCTGAAGTGTAACCCTTACCAGTGAAGTTTTCCAGCCTACAGCCTACAGCAATGCTCGGTCTGTTCCCTTTAGATGACAGTCCCAATGCCCACTGCCTTAACTTTCTGCAGCATATAGTGTCTTGACAACTCCACAGCTGTCTTACCTCTGTCTTCCATCTAGAGAGGTGGCTGAGATATTGTTCTTATCAACACAGAGTTGATAATACAGAGATGTTTTCATTATTGCTGAGTAGGGCTTACACAGAGCCAAGGCTTTCTCTGCTTTCCACATGGCCACGGTGGTGAGGGAATTGGGGGTGCCCTGCTTTCCCAGTGACCTTGGTTGTTCTTACATGATGCTCCATTTTGTCTCTCTTGAACAAAAAGGGAGTCTCAAACCAGGACAGAGTTAAGATATTTGCAAATACCTTTATTTGAGGTTAAAACCTCAACATTTTGCCTAAAACACCTTTTAGATGACACAGACAATTTGCTTGACAAAAGGAAGAGTCATCCCCCATTATGCAGGGGAAGACAATTTGGTTTGTAGATCAACCAGTGCAGTGGTTACAGAGAGAGTTAAGATGATCTTGTGAGTCAGTGTACATCCAGCAAAGCTAACAAGTTCTGGCACAATGCCACAATATTGCTTATGCAGTTGTTCCCAAGAACAGTTCAGCTCCAGAAGTTGTGACTGTGTTTTTCCTTTGGCTGTATCTCATGACTCCAGAGTGGAGAGTTGATTCTATTAGATTTACACGAATCATTTGTCTTTGTCCTTTGTGTGGGAGAAAGAAATTTCACTATGAATGAGAATAAGAAAGCCAGCTAGCTTTTTAGACACACCTTGTTATACATGATAGGTATGTGACAAGGGTTGGGAAGGATGCATGATGCAAATGGAAATTATATGGGAGCAACCAAGAATATCCCATGTTTTTGGTGTGTGGAAAGAAGAAATAGGGTAAAGAGAAAAAAATAAAGGGAAGCTACAGAACTGGAGAGATATTCTCCAGCACATCTTTCAATGCAAATGAATGAAAAGCTCCCATCAACTTCCCCGAGTTTTGTACCAAATCCTTTATGAATTTAGAATGGAAAAAGGAGCATTTAAATATGAAGAGCCCACTTCACCTCTTCCCCAGGTTAATTTCAATAGAATGATGTAAATTCACAATGGGAACAGGGATATATAGAAGAACATAAGAATGGACATATCAAAGGTCCTTCCATTAAAAGTGACTGGTTTTCATTTGCTTTGGAAAGTAGAAAAAATGCAGGGTGAAACCACATGACAAATAACATGATAAAGATAGTGAGGCTTATGCAGAAAGGTGACACTGAAGACAATTTTGTGCTTCTGTCCGACACTACAACTTTTTGTCCATCCATAACAGCTTATGTTTTGGCACGGCTTAACAGTTTCTCCAGAAGTTTCAGATGTTTCCAAAAAGGAGAAATCACAAAGAATTGTTACATTTAATGCAGATGAACACCTTATCTATTGTCAACATCCCCATGAGGAAGCAAGGTATAGTTTATTTCACCTCCACTGGAGCAAAACAACAGATTGGATTATTCAGTCAATCATGCTGGAGGGCAGTAAAATGGGCCAACATTCTCAGTATTTAGTCAAGTTCACAGAATTTTTCTAATTTGACTTGGTTTTTTTGTAACAGAGAAAATTCAATAAACAATAAAATAGTCTAAATGTCAGACCTCAAGTAAAGAATATTTCTGAATGCCAGAAGACCAGAAATTGGGTACTGTTTCCTCAATGAAAAGGTTTATTTTTTTAAAGTCATAGATGTATTTGCTGACCATCAGGGTTTTCAGCTCTGATGGAAAATTCCTGACTACCTAACTACAAATATTACAGTTGGTATCTGCCAGAGACTGTGACAAATGCTACCAATAGTTCAAAGAGTCACCCAAAAATCAATTGTTGATATGACCTTATGGATACAAATTTTATAAATTATTAGCTTCTAAGCAATTTCACAAAGCTGGGCTGTGTCTTCCCTTAGCTTCCTGAGAAACTCTGCTATCATCTGCATCAGAGACTGAAAGTGCATGCTCTTGATGGTCACTTGGGAATTATTAGCATAACCTCTGTTCTTCTGTCCTTTATTTTTATAATGCTCACTGACTGGAAAAAGGAATGAACATGTAACTGTAAACAGCCCTTTGGAAAATCCAGAACTTTCACAGCAGAGTCATGTAGGCAATCACTTGTTCCCCATGTCTCAACTTTGTGGTGGTCTGGGAGGCAAAAAAGACCTTCCTCTGGTAACCCCCAAAGATAAATTAGTTAGAAAAATAGTTGTGCTTGCATGTTTTTTTCCTGACATTAAAGCATCTTGAGAGAGACATGAGCTATTGTGTGACATTATTCTTTTTTTCTTCCTGTAATAGTGGTGGCAGATATTCAATATTTATTTTGCACATTTAAAATTCACATTCATTCAGGAAGACCAAACAAGAAACCTGCTGAGGACTCCTCTCACCCTGTTGACAGTGATAGCACTTTCATTGGAACAGTCTGGACCAGCAACTTGCAATTCATACGTGGGTATGGAGGAAAGGAGGAAATTTTTCTCCACCCTGTAGTAGGCTGCACCTTGCATTGCTTTAATCATCAGGGTGGCAATTGTTCAGCCTGCACACCTGGGAGCCCTGACCCATTACACCATAAAATGTTCTTGTTACTTCATCCTGGGAAGTTCTTTGGTGCTTCAGCAGGGCTTTGACATGTGGTGGAGGTGTGTGCACACATGTATGTGCAGCACAAAAAGGAAAAGCTCTTACTGAAAAAAGAAACACATAACTTTTGTCTTGCAAAACTGTTTTTCCAGAGATGTTTCTGCCTCTCCCTGTCAAGCTCAGGGAAGCTGTGGCAGCTTGCCAGCACCACAAGCCGATGCTGGTGTAGCTCCACTGCAGCCAGCACAGCAGAAGAGGTTACAGAGATGCTGGAGCTGCTCTCTGGGAATGGGGCCTGGGAAAAGCTCCTCCCTTTGCCCCACTTTAGGAGCCCTCTCCACCCCATTTTCAATCAGTTCTCTCCACTGGAAATGAGGTGTGTGTGTGGCTGGTAGCTGAGTGTATAAATGCTTGCTCAGAGAGTTGGCTATGTGCAGCTGTCACAGGCAGTCACAATCAATGTCCCACTGATGATGAGAGGTGGTTCCATGTGAACAGAGTGGACTTTCTTAAGCAAAATAAATTAGCAATATACACTTGAAACTCACACTTTTTAGGTGTAAAATCAAGTCCTCTGAAGTTGAGACTTGCCAGATATTTGCCTATCTGGCCAATCCAAATTCAGCCACTTTGTTTTGTACTCTGCTACAATCTTCTTGCCTTTTTCATGGACTCCTTCCTCCCTTGGGTCCTGATTCACACTAAGTCAGATCTGGTTACAAAACTAACACTTTGAAATAAGGAAGTACCAAACCTGGGGTTTCCCAAGAATCCTCCATTCTGCAGTTGCACTCCTGCCTTTCCCCATTTAGTCATGCCCAGACTGAACACAAAGTGTCATGGTGTATAAAAGCTCCCATTGAATCCAATAACCTGAAAGGATCAATGATGTGCATGGACTGTGATTACCAACACACCATTGCTGCCCTTAATGGATCAGTCATCCCTTCCTATGTACCTGTCACTTTTCCAGAACCTAAACCAGAGGCAAGTACAAGCTCCAAGGCATGGGAAGGAGAAAAGCAAGTAAGAGGGGAGCTGTAAGCAGAAATTGAGCCTTTGTACTGAACAGTAGAGCAGAATTGTAGGAAAACTGGCAGATAGTTTAGAATCCATAGGAAGATAACCCATCCAGTCTCCAAATCAAATTATGAAGAAGATGTAAAAAACAGCTTCAGCCATGAAGACTAAGTATTATAGACACTTCTTTATTTTTAGTTTTGGACCAGGCTTCTGAGCTGAGGCTTAGTAAACCTACTCCTTGATTTCCAATTTGATAGAAATTCAATGTTGGAAGTGACCTTAAAGATCATCCAGTCCAACTGTGAACCCAGCACTGTCACTGTAAGCCCTGAACCCTAAATCACATCACCCAGTGCCAGATTCAGACACCTCTTAAACACTTCCAGAGTGTTATTTGTCACTGGCTTGCTGCCTGACACAAGCAGACCCAGACTTTAGTGTTTTGCTTAATTACCAAGTAGGCATTTATGGCAAATTGTCCCTTTCCTATGCCTTTTCTTCATGTGGATATCTAACCCTAAGGCAAACTTAATAATAACAATATATTCTTATTTTCTGCACTAATTAATTTTCCTTTCTCACAAAGAATATTTTTTTGATGTTTTGCACATTGTGGTGCTAGTGGAGGTTAACAGATACACTTTAACTCTCAAGACAAGTATCCTTCCACAAAATTTGAGCCCTTAAGAGAGCCCTTCCCAGATGGATTTTCTTCATTGTAACATACTGACTAAATATGACAAAGTTTTCTCTCTCTGCAGTGCTTTGCTGGGTCTGAGTGTGTTTACTGTTTCTCAGCAAAAGCTTTTTGATGCAAGTGCCCAAAGGCATGTGAGTTCCAGTTGTTTGTAACTATAAACTAATGGTTAAAAGTGACTTGAGTTTCAAAAGGTTTTACTGCAAAACATTTTTTGTCTGAAGCAGCATGGTACTTGACAAACTTTTCAGGGCAAAGAACCATTTTGAATTTTAAAGAAACAGTGTAGTACCTCCACGGGGAACATTGTTAGGAAGGTTGGTTTGGTTTTGTTTTGTGGATGTTGGCTTGGTCTTTTTGTTTTTGTTCACCAGTTTATCCTCACCTGCTTTACTTGTTTCAGCAAAATAAGTGCACCACTCTGTTGTTTTGGGAATACATCTACTCCTGGGACTTGGTGCAGAGTATGGGAAAAAGATGTGACTTGACCCACATTCTTCCCTTATCCTTTTAAGCAACTTTTACAAATTGTGCCTTCAGTCTCTTCAGCAGGCATGTGTGGTACAAGATGAAAGAATAGGGAAGGAATTCTGGATTAGAGATCTAGCCTCAGAAGAAAAATCAGTTATCTATAGAAACATTATTTGGTCTCTCTCCATCTCACAGTAATCTTCCTTCAATTACTGTAATTTATACTCATTTTTCCTACTGCATCTATACAAAATAGATATTATGAGCAGGTAGAAGGAAGATGCATAAGGGTTTCTGCATTACCAAACCTTCAGAAGGTAGGAGACAAACCTCTTTCAACAGCTTGAGTTTCTTACAGTTAAATTGAACAAGAGCAGAGATAAAAAACACACTTCAAATTCGTTACATGTTTGAGATGTCACTATTTTCAGAATTAAGATTGTAATCTTAGTCCCTTCCTCTATGTGCCTTCTTCTGTGCCCTTTCTTCTAGACAAATGTGGCTTTTATTTTGAATGAGTGTAAGGCATATTTATGGTGTCTATTTATTTTGTTTATTATTTTTTTAACAACTATTAATTACTCTGATTCCTGTGCTTGCTTGTTAACAATGTAAACAAAGTTCTGGAACTCAACAGAATTCTTCAGATGCTTAAACCCAAGTATTTTGCATTCATTTCAGAATCAAGTTCTTTTTCATTTTCCTTCTAACCTGCTCTAATACAGCAACTTTTGACACTTGAATTCAGCTTTCTTCACCAGAAAGTTTGTGTGAGTATATATGTGCCATGAGCATGTTTTTTATGGCAATGATAAATCCCCAAAGGAGGAGTTTGTAATGGAAACACTGACTAATTTTTAAATGCCTATGGAACCAGAAGGCTGGGCAATACTTAAAAAACACAGGGGCATATTTTAAAATTAGACCTACCATTCTTACCTTTATAAGGCCTAGAGGAAATTAAAAGAAACCTTCAATCCGGAGGCAAAGCCAGCAACACCGACTGTATTGCAGTGGGCACAAACTCAGTCCAAGACTTCAGATATTCTCAGTTTTCTTAAGATCTTACCACCTACCTAGTAGTAGTATCTGACAGCCAGGGGAATCCTGGAAATAAAACAAAGTGGCACAGGAAGTGGCATCATGATTCAGAAAAGGGCATTCTTTACCCTGAGTCACTCGTGCCCTGCTGGGGTGCTCTCCTGCAGGTGAATCCCAGCCCTGAGGCTCTGAGTCCTGACCACTTCAGGCTGTAAAATATTCAATGACACTGGTCACAAGAATAGCAGCCTTTATCCTGGCTTTGGGCTGTATTACAGGCTGGGTAATTACCTTAAAATTCTGGTTACTTTAATTGACTATGTTTTTTTCTTCTGTACTTCCTTTCCTTTGTTCTGTGCCAAATTACTGGCATTCTTATAACTGTTGCTGTGTTTCATGGGGGGTCTGGCTTTGCTTAATGCTCAAGGGGACCTGGCTGGATTTTATTAATTGCTGAGTTGCTGCTTCAGTCATGCCTTTTTAGCTGTTGACACCATTGAAACAAAAGCTGGGCTGCCTTTTGTATTTGGAAAGTGCCCAGCCTACTGGAGTTCCTATGCAAGAAAGGATACTGCTAGCCTGAGGAAGATGGAAATTTGTACTATGACAGTAAACAATCTTGACATAGCATCACAGACACCAAAAAGCATAAAGTACAATAGGCAGAAAACACCATTCCCACAGAAGACATAATGGACTTAGTAGTTCTTATATTTTATTTCTAGTGCATATCTTAATACTAAGATGAAATTGTCAGTCACAAGTATCTACATCAGGAACACAGCACAAAGCCATAAACAATGAGAAACTCCTCTACTCTTGCAGGTTATTTTTGAAATAAGAAATCTCTTTCTTACAGTTATGGAATAATAAACATTGCAATTAATGTTAAAGACTAAAGTTTGCAGGTAACAGAAGTGCAAATATATTTAATTCTCCTAAACATCAGTTGAGTTGTTATCTAGAATGCCAGTTATTATAACTGATTTGATTTCATTCAGCGGAAACTACTTGATCAAATGCAAACATTAGAATGAGTCTGAAGCTCAGAAAGCACACACCAAATATCTGGATTCAGTAGGTTTTTATGGTGGCTTATAATAGAAATGCTGATAGAACTTCAGCCATTGCCCTGTTATCAAATGCCTCTGCAATTCCAAATTAGCATGCTTCATGTTATCTGCCACCTTAGCTGCTTGCTTTGCATTCATCACGACATGAGAAATGCTGGTTCCCTGGTAATTGTAGTAATTCTGATGTCTGCAAATGGATGCTTTGGCATTTAGTCTTCTATTCAAAGGATATAGCAGAAAACACAGTTTTAGTGATCTGTAGGAAACCTGATCTCAGTAAGTCCTGGGTGTTTCTGACTTGGTTCTGTTGATTTCAAAGACTGAGAGTACACAATGACTCACAAGACACGTCAGCACCTGGCGAAATCATGTCCTAATATATCTGTGGGGAGCTTGGTGGTTTCACTTGGCAAAGAGTCATGCAGATATTGCCTTTCATTGTATCATACATTCCCACCTAAGTGGTTTTGAAAGCCTTGAAGTTTTCTTTAAGAACCAGATTCAAGTGTTTGTGAAGCATTAATGTAAAAGTCCTTCAAGGTACCACATTTCTTGACTTTCATAATGAAAACATGCTAATCGTAAATTTCATAAAATTGTGGTGAAGGAAAATAATCAGTGCTATTAAGGTTGGTTATTAAGGTTCAAAAGCTCTATGAGTCTTAATGGACCTTTTAATAGACATGTTCAGAGTTAGAGGTTTATTTCTAAGCCCTAAAAACAATGAATTTAATGCAGAAAATACAAGAAACACAGTGGATGCTACCATAATCATTAATTATTTCAATCAATTGTTTAGGAAGTGGCCAGCCTGCCTTTAGCTTTTGCCAAAACTTTCACTAAAGTCAACTGACTGCTTGAACACTCAGCATATCCTTTTGTTTTATTTCCTTGGTTATTTTTGAGTATATACAGTCTTATAGTGCATGTACCTATGCTCTTCTACATGTCCTTTTAACACCTTAATCTGAACTGGTTTTACAGTGTCCTTTAGCAACTATAGAACATCTGTCAAGTTGCTTGTTTTGTGCAATTACAAAGGAAGCAGATGAAAGATTTTAATACAAGAACTTAAGAAAAGTCTTAAGAATATCTTAAGAAATGCCAAATTTTAAATTGAAACCTGAGCTTCAGGTATATTTCAGGTATATCTTTTCTGGAGATGGGGTTTGATATCATTGCAGAGCTGATTTCAGTTATCCTTTTACAGCTGACTTTAAACCCAAATCTATATATCTCTACCATTATGCGTGATGGTTCTTTTATCTTGAGATATTGATCTGCCAGAGAGGTTAATCTAAACTTCAATTAACTACTTTTTAGTTATTAACAGGATACAAGCTGCCTCCTCTTCTTTGCTGTTAGTCTTTTACTGTCTGTCCAAAACTTCTCTCTTGCACCAAAAAGGCCTCTCAATTTATACAGGAGCATTCAGCATTACAGTTCAGCTGTTCAAAAACCAAGAGGAAGTGCTGTCCAAAGAAGGGCAACATGTTCAGAGAAGGGCAATGGAGCTGGTGAAGGGTCTGGAGAACAAGCCTGATGAGGAGCAGCTGAGGGAGCTGGGGGTGTTTGGCCTGGAGAAAAGGAGGCTCAGGGAGACCTTGTCACTCTCCACAGCTCTCTAAAAGGAGGCTGTAGCCAGGTGGGCATCAATACCTTCCCCAAAACAATGAGACAGGACAAGAGAAAATGGCCTTGAGTGGCACTCAGGAAGGTTTAGATTGGATATTGGGGGAAATTTCTTCACTGAAAGGGTGTTCAGGCATTTGAATGGACTGCCCCAGGAAGTGGTGAAATCACCATCCCTGGAGGTGTTCAAAAGGGGTGTGGATGTGGCACTTGGGTACAGGGTTTAGCAAGGGACACGGTGGGGTTGGGTTAACAGTTGGGCCCCATGATTTTAGAGGGCATTTCCAACCTTAACAATCCTGTGGCTCTGTTGCAGCCCCAAAGGACCCCACAATACACACAAGTGACTTCAGTCCAAACTAAGAAGTTTAGGTGCAGTCAACAGTGTGGGCACCTCTATCAGCATGAGGATAATTGAGCTTAGATAACAGAACAACAAAGTTGTTCTCTCATATTCTTCAAAGCATTACAGAATGTCAGTCAGATATACATCCTTCCATGCTTTTCAGCTCATTTTCTATATTCATTTGTGCTGGATAAAAATTCAGCGTTTTCCAAAAGCAACGTCCAAATGAGGAAGGGACACAGGAAGATATGTATGCCAGGGCCTCTTCTACAGGTTCCATATTAAACAGTTGCTAAATGAAAAGGTTGTTTGCTGTGCTATAAAATAAAGTCATCTTTTGCAGACCTACAGCCCACCGGAACAAGGGGACAGGATGGAGTATGCCTTTTCCAGTATTCCCCACCCACTGACCTAGAGCATGAAACCCACAGAGTTCTTGGAACTGCAAACAGTGTTTGAATTCAGACTAAAACTGGAAAACAGAAACTGGCCTTTTTTTTTTTTTTTTGAGTCACATCAGTCAATGCTATTTACAAAATTGGTTTATGGAGACCACAGGTGGACACTCTGACTCATTACACATGAATACTAAATATATCCAAGACAATCTTGGAAAATCCCATAAAGAAAGAGGGAATAGCCGTCTGATTTTTATATTTGTAACATTGGGGTTTGGATGCCAGTAATGGAAATTACATTGTTTTCACAAAAAGCAGGTGAGGGACAGTAAGGGGCTGAATGATTGCCAGGATGCATTGGCTGGAAGGAGAAGGCAGCTCGAAGCTGGACACGGAGGTCAGTTTGTCACGCTGCCGTAGGTTGCTGTTTGCAATTGTGGCAGCCTGTGGTGAGGTTAGCAATGCATTCCACAATTGTTGGGAGTTAAGAAAATGTTATGTCCCTTAGCCAGGGTGAAAAGCACACCTGCCCAGGAAGCCAGCATAAAATTCAATACTGTCTCAGCCCTACTTCATTGCTACACGGAGAATTTGAATAGCACTTTCAGCCTCATATCCTGCCACACATTTTAGTCTCTCTGATCTTGAAAACCAGGCAGCTCCAGGCTCTGTAATATATACAGGAAAGCAGATAATGGATCCCTTTATATTTGTCATCACTGAATTCTGTTTTGATGGATGTTCCAGTGCCAAGGAACATTCTCTTATTCTCCCTGCTGAAGGAGAGCTATTGCTGGACTCCCTGGAGTCTCTTGCTTAGCCCTGAGAAATGCAAGTGTGAAGCATGACGCTTATTTTATATGTAAACTCAGAAACAACAGACTCTGTTAAGAGGAACTAAAAGAGGAAGGAGTTAGTGATTTCAATCTTTACTCTTTCCTGAATGACCAGTAAAGTGAATAAACTTGATACCAAAATGCATATTTTTACTTGTAGGTCAACCCAAACATGTATGCTATTTCTCATTGCCAAGATCCTAAGTGATTCTATCTTGGCAGTTCAAAACAATTCCTCACTACTGCCCACTTTGAAACGTTCCCAAGAACTGGAAAGAATTCTGCCACCGCTGTCTTGTTGGAAATAGCAATGTGGTACTGTAAATATAGGCACAGTGAGAAACTATCGATGCAAAGTCAAATGAAGGAGTTATGATCTGGTCAAAGCTGTAGAGCAGAGGAATCATGTTTTTGTGAAGGAGTTTGTATCAAGTGGTTCGTTAGCTGAACTGATATAATGGGAGCTTACTTGATTAAGATCTGCTAATTTAGCTTTGCTTGCTGATACTTTAGCAAAATAGACACAGCTTCAAAAAAGTCACTCTTTTGGTAACTTGAATGACTGAAGCTCTGGAGTTGGATGTGGAAATACCCAACCAGTCTATCTGCTTGGCTTGCTGCAGTCAGTCTCCAACAAGCTCTCAATTTGTTCTGTGTGTCTCTCTAATGCTCCTTTCAGCCTGCTGCTAAAGGCAATTTCTGGTTTTTCACTGCTTTCAAAGGAGTTGATTCTTCAGCATATTACACACCTTTCCATCCATTCGCCTTTAATACTGCCTACTTCACTAGGCTTAAACCAAAATAAAATATTGCTTTAAATTTCAGGATGTTGTTGTTGTCGTCTGTTGAATTTAACCCATCACCAGCACAGAAGACACAAACAGCACAGCACAAACGGAAAAGTTTATTGCAAAAACAGAGGGATGGCAAAGGAGTATCCATTTTTTTTCCCCTGTGGAAGAATGAGTGTCTTTGTTTCAACCTTAGGTTCAGCAATTTCTACCAACTTACTGTCTGCAAATCTTGGTTCTGCGTTGATCATCATAGTCATATGAAATTATTTAAAAGGTATTTTGTTGCAAAGGTCACATGAAATCGTTTAATAAAAACTTTAAAGTGAATTTGCCAGCTCATCTCTCATTGAAACACTTTTGGTGTAAAGGAACCTGCTGAGTTGTAAGAATGAGCAGGACTGGGCATTTTCCCAATAATAAGATGGCAATAACAGGAAAGAATGCTTGGATATATTATATGGTATGGGAAAAATGCTTCCATGAATTTTATGTGTTTATGTGCACTTCATTGTGCCCTAGTTCTGTGGGTTTTTTGAAATTACCCAGTGCAGGAAAATCACATAGGTGGTCTACAGCCATCATTAAGAGTTTTGTAAGTACCTGCAACAAAAAGTAAAAAGAAATGTAAGTCTTTTTGTGGGGATGAGACAGAAAGGAAACTTTTGGAGGGTAAAGAGTAGTTTTATGGGCCTAACTGTGTTTCATTTAAAGCTTTGCAATGGCTCTTCACTTCAATCCAGTTTCACTCAGAGTGCTCTTTGGTCTCTCCCACAAGGAAGCAGCACTACTGAAGATTCCCTCTCTTTCATGAAGTAAAAGGTCAAAAGACAACAAAAGCTTGAGTGTGTTGATACTGAATACCTGAAATCTAATCCCTGCCTCAGAAGCGGAGATCACACACAGCTGAGCTACTGGCTCCAGGTCTGCTCGTTGCTGTCTCTCTGAACTCATGGACCTCAAATTCAAGTTACAGAGTGTCCCAATTTCAGCAAGAAAAAATAGTGCACTCCTCATTCCCAACCAGATGGTTAGGCTCTGTCATGTGAAACAAAAGCCAGGGATTTGGGCTCTGTCACCCTAGAAGGTCCAAATGCAAGCTCTCCTACTGGAGCAAGTGCCATAACCTTGGAGCTGGAGCTCTGTAGCTCACCCCTTGCCGACATCTTTAAATGAAGGTGACTGTGGCTCAGCCCTCAGTGCACCCTACTTTGTTGTGAGAACATTCAATTCATCAAGCAATCTATGGCTCCATTTTCCTTTTGTATGAATACCAAATAGCCCTAGAAAGGTGAATGTCTTCTAAATGATGAGCTCAGACAAACAGGCTTATAATCAGAAGTAGTAACTGAATGTGCTGATATAGTCACAAGTGCATATTTGGATTAGGTGCAATTTTCCTGCATCATTTGGAGTCAAAATCAGCAAAATTGCATTTTTGGGGTCTTTTCCATTGAAAAGGAGGTTTGTCAATGAATGAGTGAATTGTTGCATCATAGAATCACAGAATATGCTCGGTTTGAAGGGACCCATCAAGTCCAACTCCTGGGTCTGCACAGGACCCCCAAGACTCACACCATGTGCCTCAGAGTGTTGTCCAAACACTTCATGAGCTCTGTCAGGCTGGTGCTGTGACCACTCCCCAGGGGAGCCTGTTCCAGTGCCCGACCACCCTCTGGATGAGGAACCTTTCCCTGATACTCAACATAAATCTCCCCCGACTCAACTAGAGGCCAGCTCCTCAGGTCCGGTCCCTGGTCATGAGAGTGAAGAGATCTGTACCTGCCCCTCCACTGCCCATCCTGAAATACTCATTCACCTTCTTTAGCTATTAAAACACAAAATTATTTACAGGACTTCTGAGGCCCGGAATTCATCTAAGTAAGAATGTTCTGTATTTCAATGAAAAAGGCATGAGGCCTTTCAAGAAAAAAATCAAACCCGTTCTTGTCTTAAAGAAAATTGCTCTTTGACTGCTCTGGCTCCTCTGCATCCTTCAAAGGACACCACATTGTGTCAGCTAAATGATTGAAAAAATAGATTTTTTACCAGACTGTGTAGAGTCGGACTCTCAAAATTGTTTTAAACAAAGTTGAGACACCACAAAACTTCAATTCGAGTTATTCTTTGTGCTGCTTCCACTAAGGAAAAACGCATAAAGTATTTCCTGTGCTGAACACAAAAATTCTTCTAACTTTTGCTGCAAAGGATTTGTGTTTAGTTCAAAGGCTTCACTTTTTAAACCATAAAACTTTCCTGCTAGACACTGTGTTTGCTGTGTTTGCTGCGTTTGTATGAGGCTGCAGCTCCTGCTGAGACTGGAATGACATCCTCCTTTTTTTCTCCTGTCTACTCAGAGCACTGGTCTCAATCCATGGATTAGGGAAAGACATACAAAAAAAAAAAAATACAAAGAAGCAAGGAGAGCATTTACATAACTCATAAGCACTAAATTTCCCTCTGTTGAAATCCTGGGTCCACTGCTAAGAAGAAACACTACAAGAAACCAGTACAGCCTAAACTGGCACCTAAGGCCCAGGAAATGAGCTGACCAGACCTCTTATTCCCTGTTGACCCCCTCAGGCAGCTATTAAATATTGTCAGGTGGAAATTCCCAGGGACAGGGCCTGATTCACTTTTACCCAGAGTATACTGGTATTTCATAAGTGGAATACAATAGCATAATGCTGTTTGTTCTCACAGAATCTACTGAGCATCAGCTTCTTGAGTGTACTGTACACTGAGCTATTTACTCAGCTTTATCAATTACACTGGAAAAAGGCAGCATCTTTTTTTTAACCAAATGCAAATCAGTGGGTTTATATGTTTGCATGTGTTCTAGTCAGTAATGATTAGCAGCTTACGTGTCTCAGCAGTTTGTTTCCTTTTCCATAAATTTTAAATAAAATGCAGAGGAAATTTAAAACTCTGATTTGTATTCTTCCTTTTACCCACATCATTTCTCAGAGCTGTCAGATCTCGTTTGCAAGCCTCTCTTCTTCTGTCACCAGAAAATTACATCAATATTCCACACCACCTGATACATCCTCTTGACAATTTATCCAAAGATCAGAGAAAACATGGAAAAAGTATGAACGAAAGTGTTTATAACTGTTGGTCCTGGAAACAATGCATTTTGTAAAACATTGTCTTTATTATAACTTACAAGAATTGTCTCCAAGTGAAAAGCCAGGGTGTGTGCAGTGATCTCACACACCAGGTATTGCCTCTAAGATATAAACACTAAAGGAGCTTTGGCAATGTGTTGTTTCCCCTGAGTACTGGAAAGAGCACAAGCATAACAGAGTCTGAATTTCAGACCTCATTAGGGTTTGCCTGTAAGGGGGGTGTTATGGAGAGCACTGGGAAAGCTGAGAACATGCATCTGAGCTAATATCCGCACTGATTAAAAAACAGAAAAAAGGGAGAAAAGCAAACCACTTAAAATAGAGTGGAATGTATTGTTTGTGCTTATTTTTTCTCTCCAGTTCCATAGTTCCATGGAATGAAGCTCTAAGTAGTTGATTCACAATTAAGAGTCTTCAGCTGGAATGACTGAAGGTCCCTTGAGTTTCTTTACTGGAAAACCCTGTCAGCAGTCAAAACTTTGCCCAGGAAAGGAAAATGCTGTTGTGATTCAAGTGTGAATTCAGCTGTTAAATGAATTTAAATCCACACCAATTACTAGCAAAGTTTAACCTTGGGTTTCTTCAATACTTTTGTTGTACATAACGAATGACTGAAGAGAAACTTTTGATATTATGCAGTGTCAATATCTTTAATATCAAATTGACTATGGTGTGATATATCTGTGGTGAATATAGGAAACCAAAAAAAAGGCTCATAATTACCCCTCCACTTCTTAGTCGTGGCCATTGGCAAGATCTTGCAATGACTACAGAGATAGTGCCAACCATTTTTGGAAGAAACACCACCACAGAGGGCAATTAATACAGCTTGTTTATTTTCTGGCAGCCTGCAATATTTATTGGGCCACTGAGGGAGAGCCAGAGGCTGCTTTAATCTTCAAGAATTAGCAATAACACACTGTGGCAGAATTTTGGAGATTGGACTAGATCCATATTAGCTTTATTGCTCTCAAAAAACATTAAGACCACATAGAGACTCATATTTTCCAGAATAGCTGTAAATGCCACTCAGATTCTGACACTGAACATTTATTTTATTTTATTTTATTTTATTTTATTTTATTTTATTTTATTTTATTTTATTTTATTTTATTTTATTTTATTGATTTTATTTCATTTTATTTTATTTTAATTTTTATTTAAGTATTTCATATTTTATTTTTCTCTCCCAGAGCTACTCCCCCTATATTCAAGCCTGCCTCCTGAATTTCCTGTGACTGAAGAACACATTTTGTTCTATCTTCTGCCTCTGACTGGAAGAAACACCCTCAAAAGATCAAGAAACAGACTGATGGACTGCTCTTGGTGTTTCTTTCAGGAATGAAGGTTTGATTGCCAATGGCCTTAGTTTTATTGGAAGAGGCAGCTACAGCCAAATGGGAAGATTACATTATTTGGGGACAGTGAGTTCACCCAAGAGAGAAGGGGTGGAGAAGACAGTATCTTGGCAGACTGAGTCACTTTTGTGTTGGGAGAACAAGTGCCTGGACCAGGCTGTGCTGGGAGGTACAGACTAAGTCAGAAATGACTAAAACAAATGGTCCTTGAAACACAGTTTGGAGCAGAGCCTACAGCACGTCTGAAGCACACCAGATAAATCCTAGAAATGGTTGGAAAAGACATCAGACTGCAACAAAAGGCTGAGTCTTACTTTAGAGTGCTTGGAAAAGGTTCACTTGAAAAATTGACTGGGTACAAAAATGACTGACACTCCATGACTTTGGGAAACTTGGTACCTGATAGTGCCTGTGGGGTGGGCAGAGGACATGCCTCACTGAGATAACACTACTGTGGTGTATTTAAATGCCTCAGCCATCTTTGAACTTGCTCTCTGATTCCCCAGGAGGGAGTTGTGTAGACAGGGGGAAGATTGTTGATCCAGATGTGCATCTGGGTTTCTCTTAAGGCTCTCCTAGTCAGAGGGTTTTATTAGAATTCTCCCCTGCCATTGCAAAGCTGCTCAGATGAATTACACACATTCATTTTATGGTGATAAGAGTCCACGGGTGTATTTCCCTGTGTTTCTTCAGCTGTTAGGTGTGAATACTTCCCCCACCTTCTTGTACAGAATAGATCCCAAACTCAGCCCTGCACTTTAAGCTCCTTGAAAATTTGAGCTTTGCTACTTCCCCTATACCTAATCAACCATTTCAGACCCATTCTGCACCTACTTGCTTCTTAGACATGATAGTTAAGGTCCATAAGAGAGCCAAGGAAGGTGGCTCTACTAGGAGATACCTTTTTTCCCTCTGCTTCCTGAAAAAAGACATTTGGGCCAGAATTAGGAGAAAGTGATTTTCTGTCTGTAAGCCTTCTTGTTAGTGGTCCTGGCAAAAACAATGGACAGGTTTGGCTAGGTCCTGGGCAGATCTTTTTTTCGAAACCAACATCCCCAGCTCAAGTTCTCTTGCAGACTGTGTGGCCTCCTGAAGAGCCCCAAATACACAACACTTGCCATGAGGCCAACATTTATAGGAGATTTCTGGAACTGCAATCAGAGGAAAAGGCATACAAGCTTAGTGGTAGAAAATAGCAATACCTCCTTATGAACGATAATTACAAAGCTCTTGCCTCATAGCTCTGCCAAGAGTTTGTTAATTTGGTTTCCTGTCTATCCGTGTAAACACCCAACAGAAAATGTCCTTTAAGCACATGGCTTCATCCCTCACCTGTGCTAATTCCCTCTCTCCATGGTGACAGTGAGTGTAATGGGCTAAAGTCTTCAGGAGTACTTGGAAAGCCTCTCTCTAAACCTTTCAGAAATGTTGTCTGGTTCTTTCCCAAGGCTTTCATAACTTGCAGCTCTTGTTATTTCAGTATCAGTAAAAGGGGAGCAGAAGTTGAAGAGTTTATTCAGGACTGTGGCTGTTCCCTAGAGAGGACCCTGAGAAGCCAGTGAAGACCTTCTCCTGGTCTCCAGATAAAATCATTTGTAGCTGACAAAGGTTTTTATAACCTCTACTCATACAATCCTAGTGACACTGAATCCATGGGTTTTTCACACAATCTCTCCCAGTATTCAAGCCTTCCAACCAGAAGGTATTTCCAGGGTGCAGACTACAGCTCTCTTGCTGTCTTCTAGCTTAATTTCTTTCTCTTCTGTGCTCAATATGGGTAGAAAATGGCTAATTTTGCTGTTGCTTTTTTAGAAGGTCCCTTTCTTCAGACTGTCATGCCAGTTCTTTCAGTTTTTCTTTGCATAATGTTTAATTCCCCTCTCTTTTATTTGTCCATTTGCTTTTTGTTTTGGATAGATAAATAGCTACAAAAATGCTCAAAATGGCCCTTGGGGGATTCTGAATAAAAACCTTGTAATCTCTGTAGTCATCAGCTCCTTTATCCATACTAACAAGACAGGATGAGGTATGGGTAAAAAAACAACCCCAAGGCACAGCTAATGCAAAACATGTATAAAGCAGAAGGTTTTGTAGGTCTGGAGCTGTTTTCACTGTACAGCAATTTCAATAAGCAGAGAAAAGCAGCAATTCTGAAATACAATGAGAGCACCTCAATCAGGAAAATTTCTTTGTGGAAAGGGTTCTTAAACATTGGAATGGACTGCCCAGGGAGGTGGTGGAGTCACTATCCCTGGAGGTGTTCAAGTAATGATTGGATGTGGCACTCAGTGCCATGGTCTAGTTAACAAAGTGGTGATCAGTCAAAGGTTGAACTCAATAACCTTGGAGGTCATTTTCAACCTAAATGATTCTGTGATTCTGTAATTCTCTCTGGCACTTGACCATGCTCAACAGTGAGGGAAAATTTGGGCTCAGTGGACCCAAAAGACAACTATGAGTAAATGCCATTTCCCATTCTTCATGCCTTTTATCTCAGATCCTTCATTCAGGTGCAATGGTAGATGTCTCTGTTGCACGTACCCTTCAGCCCCGTCAGGCGGAGCTCTGTTTCCTGTGGAGAAACAGACCCAAAACTTTATTGGTCTGTGACAATACAGACTGAAAATACCTTCTGGAGCAAGATCATTTATTCTCCTTATCAGCCTGAGCTATGGTAATGGCTGTCATGCCCAGCTACACCTAATCCTGAAAGCTGGAGAGTCTGTAGTGCTGTCCATAAGCCCCTTCTCTAAAGCTTCAGGCTACAGAGCATGCTTATCATCTGCTTGGATTGCACAGCCTTCTGAAGCTGTTTTCTGTAACATTAGGTTTAGCCAATGGCTAAATAGATGTATTTGGCAAGGTATATTTCTGGTTAAGATTCTGAAGATGTATGATGTAATGAATTAAATGCTTTCCAATTCTGAATATTTAAAATACATCATGCTGTATTTAGCATAGCTGCAGAGAGGAAGAAAGAACACTTACCAGCAGGCTGGGTGAATCAAAATGTCAGGGTAGTTTTTGACAAACTTTATTTAATTTGCATCATTGCTGATATGCATTTTCAATGGATATGATAAACTCAAAGGGGTCATATTTCAATGTAGCCCTCTGTTAGGGAAACATTTATGATTTCAGCCCAGAATACACGAGTAACAGGATAGCCTTGTCAGCAAGGTGTGTATTTGAGTAAGACACAAGCCTCTTACACCATCATACGAATCAGAGAGGATGCAAATCTCTCAGTATTTAACTTTGGATCTGTGGATTTGCTACAGGTGCCTCTCTTTCTGTTAGCCAGCATCAGATCTCTTAGTGGAATGGAAATTTGAGGTTTGTGATAGTCCCCAAAGTGGACCTTACCAGATAATTTTGCCAGACATTTATTCCACTTGAGTCTTTTCAGAGGAACTGAAAAGTTATGCTTGCTTAGCTGTCAGAATTGTCCTCTTGGGTAAGCATGTACCAAGCAGATATTTACCCCTTTATTTGGTGCATATGGCAACACTAATCGTCATAAGCTTTTCTTCGTCTGTGTTTTTGCTGATGCAATTTCTTTGGGAAGAGACAGAGGGATGTATTCAAGTGATTTTTAATATGATTCTATGTGTAAGCTGACTCTTGAAGCTCAGAAATCTGCTACAGAGAAATGGAGGAGTTAAAACTATTTAGAGTATATTTTTATCCTACCTTTATTCTGACATTTTAAAATTGTTTAGCATGACATGAAATATTGGCATCATGGAGAAACAGAGACGAGTAATTGGGGAAGCCTGGACTCTGACTTTCTCTAGAACATTCAAGAGAAGTAAAATCCAGTCTGTGCTCAGAGGGATATATCTGTCTGACTGTGATAGATATAACAGGTTTTCCTCCCTAAGACCAACTGGAAACCAGAATTGCTCTGCTGCCATTCACCCTATTACAGCATTATAACCTGACTAAAACCAAAGTACTTTCAAATGTGTTGAATTTTCACATTTGGTATCTGAGTAATTTTTAGCCTTAGTATGGCCAGACCAAAATATCCCAGTCCAATTTTGAAAAAATGGGTAAGCCATATTATTCCCAGGGTGAATTCCCCCCTTTCAGTGCAATAACTGAATTCTGGGTTTACCACCCCATGTGGGAAAATAAGGTTATTTTACATTATATTTTCATGACTACATCCAAAACTATTAAAAATACCACTGTGGAGACAAAGCCTTTTTTTTTTGTTTGTTTGTTTTTAAGAAAGTCTCCTTTAAAAAAGCCCTTTGAGTAACAACTGTTTGGAAGATCCATCTATTCAATTAAGACATACTTTGTCAATGAGGCTGTAAAATGATAACTGAAAGACAGACAGATATCTTTCAGTGAGAATTGAAGGAGAAATACTCAAACTTCTAAGAATGACAGAGACTTAACCATCACAAACTGACAAAGGAAGAAAATTATCTTTCTTCACATTTTCACACCAGTGCTTTCCTGGAGTATTTTGTTACAGTCAAACATAACATATTGGCAGTAATTAGGGAAAATTATTGTTATGCAGGAGACAAGGCTACATGACCCAATGGTCTATTCTGGCCTATGATTTGTTTAAATACAACTAGTTATTTTATGCTTTTTTTTTTTCCCAATTCAACATAGTTTAGCAGTTAGTCAAGATGGAATTTGGTTATTCCTAGTACGGAAGTGATAGAGAAATGTGGGTGATGTTTATTTGAAGACTTCAGTGGTCTGCACATCTTGATGTGGTTTCTTGCATGGTTTTGCACATGAAGGATTCCACAGAATGTGAGATGTGATTGAGCTCATGGTCTGAGGTTATACAGTATGACATTCAGTTCTCACAAAAAATATAAAGCAGCTTTGAACAGCCTGCAGGAGTCCTTTTCTAGGGAAATCACCACACAGAGTCTTCTCATTTAATGCCATGTTTTTCATTGTGAGTTTCCATATGGTCATGAAGATGATAAAGGTCATTATCAGCTGGGCAGGGAATGTGCATGGAGGGCACAGAAGACCAACACCAGCCCTGATCTTGCAGTTTGTTCAGCAGCTGTTCTGGGAACTGCATGAATTGTATATGTCGGGTGTGCTGGATGTGTTCCATCTGTTCAATACCTACCAAGGATGTGTAGGAAGCCAGATTTGCTCTCAGTTATTTTGTACCTGTTTCTATTGCTTCATGCATGCTCAGGTAATTACTCATTTGTAGAGGAAAAAAATCTCAGTAATTTGGAATTGATTTGCTCTTAAACTAGAAAAATACTTTCTGTACCTCTTGCGCAGTGGCATCCAGGACTTCTCCAATAGGGAAAGCACAGTGTGTGGAACAGATCACTTGGGGAATGGATGAGCTTAAAAAACTGATTAACTGATTGAAAGAAAGTGATACTAGACTTGCATCCTGCATCATCCTTTCTCCTTGGGCTTCATTGCTTCCATGTCTGCAATTAATGGGCTGTGTATTCAGAGCTTTTATAGCATTTTTGGGGGGTAAGAGTGATACCTGTTGCAAGTATGCCTTTCAGTGCAATACATAAAAGAGAACAGACCAGCATGTAGTGACCTAAAATATAATTTTTGTGGTTTTTATATATTATGAGATCATATTTATTCATAAAACCATGAGAGGGCAGCATTCTCTCTATCATCCATATCCTCTTTCTCCTAGAAAATTAAGAGACACTTTCATCTCATAAACCACAGAGAAGCGTTATATATAATTCAGAGCTTGGTTCAATATTCTTTGTAATCAATAGGAATGTTTCCCTTGATTTAAATAGGTATTGGACTGAGGCTTCAGTTGTTCAAAAATGACATCAGGAAGAACAGTCTGTATAATTTAAAGCAGAAGATATCAAAAATAAGCAGCAGAGAAATTATTTTAGTGGTAGCTAACCATGAGGACAAAATAGCAAGAATATTGGTGTATTCTCCACTTCTTTGTGTCTTTGAATACAGACAAAGATGTCTCTTTGGAAAAACTGAACAAAAGCTGCTGGACTCAACACTGAGGTAGCCAAGTGGTGTTCTGTGAACTGTATGGCATAAAAGATAAGCTGATGCTCTGTGTAAAGACAAGATAAACCACACTCCTTTTTTGTACTGGTTGTAATTAACGAGTGGAACAAATTGGACTTGCAGGGAATGATCTTACAATCAAAATGGTATGTATCCAAAATGGACAAGGACCTACAGCCATAAACAACAAAAACAAAGAAGCTCCAAAATTCCACCTCAATATGAGGAAGAACTTGTTTACACTGAGGGTGGCAGAGCACTGGAGCAGGCTCCCCAGGGAAGTCATGGAGTTTTCCTCTCTGGAGACACTGAAAACCCATCTGGAAGAGTTCCTGTGTCACGTGCTCGAAGTGACCCTGCCTTGGCAGGTTGGATTACATGATCTCTAGTGTTCCCTCCCAACCTTTGGCATTCTGTGATTTCCACATGTGGGGGTAGAACTAGATGATTATTAAAGGTCCCTTCTGACACAAACTATTTTATGATTCTGTGATCTTCTGTAAGTAAGCACCAAGCATTTGTGTTATCTATGCTGTACAAGCAATCAGTATTGCTAAGCAAAATTCTCTCTCCAGCTCGAGTTCATTAATGTGGCCAATATCATTAAACTAGCCAAGAGTTTCACTGCAAAATGTTACAGCTGCTAAATGATCCTTTGACTAACATCAATACAGTACTGTAACAATAAGTGATTTGGGGTTTTGGAAGCATTAATTGTGCTTTTTTTTTGCAAAATTAGAACAGCTTAAGATGGAGAGAGAGGTTTTGAAAAAGAAGAGCAGAACTTTTTGCTTCTAAATAACTGCTTCAGAAATAAGTTAGGTCACAAGAAGCTACAATTTTTAGTGAGTTGAATATTTAGACATCTCACAGTGTCAGTCCAATGGAGAGTGGCAAACACTAATTAGCATTCCTGCTAGTTTCAGCAGAGAGGAGTACTATTTAATGAACATGGAAACCAAGCTATTTTTCCTATATAGCTTGACATGGTGACCCAACCCCAACCCCCAATGGGTTTATGATGAAATTGAATTTTCTTACTTGTTTACTTCATCTCCTGCTGGTAAGGGAAATTCCTGTATGTCTCTTACTCACAGCATTTCAGTAATTTCAACACCCCTAAAATGATGCACAAAGTTTTCACTGTGAATACCCTTAGGAGGTACCACAAACTGTGGTTTCACAGAAAAGTCATTGAGACAAATGCAATGGTGGGCAAATGCACACAATTCCCAAAGGTTGCCCCAAGCAACTACTCAACATGTGAGAAAGCAAAAGATCTCCACAGGGGTTGGCAGTAAAACAAAAATGTTATTTGATCTTGAACTATTTTCATATTGGTGCTATTTGATGTATATCTATGTGCCTTTTCTTTCATTGATATGAGCTACTTAAAAAGATTGCCCATTTCTTCAGAGGGAAAGAAGTTGTGTTTAGCTGTGATTTTTAAATAGGGCCATCATAAAGAAAAAAGTTAATTTTCTTGTTATGTTTTGAAGACTACTAAAGGTTGTTAGCATCTGCTAACTTCAAGTATTTGCACAGTTTCCATAAAAAAGAAAAATATGAGGTATTATTAATTTTCCCGTAACCTGTCATATAAAAATGAATTCAATAACATGTGAGCTCTGCCAAGATGGCTGTATATTTTTTTTAGAGAAATAACATAGCTGTTCAGACTAGCCTACATTTTACATGGGGTTTGAATTAGCACTTTTCAATGGATCTCAAAAGCATTTTTTTCTCTGCTATTCAACTCAATACTGAAGCTCCAGTTGAGGAAGGTACTTCACTGTGAGTGTGAGTAATCCTATTCAAGGCAGTGGGCCACTGACACCCTCAGAGCTGCACATGTACTTACATATGCCAGGAATGAGGCCGTGGCTTACAATGAGAGCAGTTGGAGTATGGGAGACCCTCTCATGCTTTGAGTCTCTCCTTGTCTCAGACAGAGTCGTGAGCTTCACTCGCAAGGCAGAAGCAACAAGACATTTTGTAGGACAGTGAGTCACCAAAGCTCAATGGTAAATGTGACTGTGGCTTAACAAGGTTCAATGGCAAGGCATGTGCTGCACAGGGCACAGCGCCAGGCAAACTGTCAGGAGACTTCCCTTGACTCATGAGGTTCAGAACGAATCCCCTTGCATTCTAAACTCCCTCCCAGCAGGAATTTTCAGGAGTGGCTGAATTCAGGCTTAGTCTGAGACTTGGTCAATGGTTTATGTCTGTATGACCATAGATACACAATAAAGCCTTTCTATGACTTAGCTAAGATTTCAAAGTTTCAGTACTCCTATTCCCAATTCACCTACTGGGTGTATCTGGTGTGATAAGGATTTTCTCAGCCTTGAGGAGTAACCTTGAGAGGCATACCCACTCAAGGAGAGATCCTGGCACACAACTCTGCAGCTGTGCAGGAGAGTTCAACAAGTCCTGGGCTGTCCACCAGTTATGGGATAACTTGATTGCCTTATAGTGATATCTGCATACCAGTCATATTTTGGCTGGCATATGCTGAACTAGCCCTAGGCTGCTGAGCAAGATTTATAGCCCTTAGCTGTTTTGTTGTTGTCTGTCTCTCCAGAGTCCAACAAACAGATGCAGCAATTCTGACCACTACTGATGACATTTGCTTAAATAGAAAAAGGGTGAGGGAGTGGCATAGCACCATACACTGGAGTTTTGATCTGATGTTTAAAGCAGTGCCTGACACTCTGCTCTTCATGGGTGGGGTGCCATTACCTCATGCTTGACCTTACCTAGAACTTATTTATTTGGAAGAAATTCAAGAGGTCACAATCCCATTGTGATGAATGTAAAACAGGGAAGTATGAAATCCAAACAGTCAAGACAGGCCCCAAAAGAGATGTCACAACTTGCAAGGAAAGTGAATATGGCAGTAGCAGCAAAAAACATCAAGCTTTATACTTCTTCCTTTTTGGATAGAA